>NC_067120.1:40961302-41296302 GCF_021347895.1 Acanthochromis polyacanthus | reverse complement strand
GAGGCCTTTAACTCCAAGAACACCAAACCTACCATCCAGCATGGTGGTGGCAGTATCATGCTCTGTGGAACTGGAGCTTTCCACAAGTAAATGAAATAATGAAGAAGGAGGATCACCTCCATGTTCTTCAGGAAAACCTAAAACCATCAGCAGAAGGTTGATCTTGGACACAGTTGGATGTTTCAACCAGACAATGAGTCCAAACACACATCAGACGTGGTAAAGAAATGGTTCCATCAGGCTGGAATGAAGGTTCTAGACTGGTCTCCTCAAAGTCCTGACTTAGACCCATCAAGAACCTGAAGATCCAGGTCTGGAGTTCCACTAAATGTGTTGTGTTTGTCTCAGAATCAGTTAAATTGATAGTGTAATGATACTGCCACCTCCATGCCTGATGGTATCTGGGAGTTAAAAGACAAACCAGAAGATTGAAACCAGAAGAACCGAACTGAAAATATTAGCATTTCTTTTTGTTAAATTTAGTTTTATTTCCAGAGGATCTTGTCTGAGCTTCATAACTTTGTTAGTTTAGGATTTAAAACATTCGTATCTGTGTATCTTAATGGAGTTCAGATGAACTCTGAGGTTCTGACTCATGTCGGTACTGAGTTTAGTCACAGTGAAGCTTCAGTGAGAAAACCCCTGAAAATGGACGGTTTAGTCTGTTTACTGAAGCCTGACGAAGCTCTTCTTAACCATCAGCACAAGTTCAATAAAAAGTCAGGAATAAAGCTGTAAATAAAATAATAAAGCGTTTTTAATAACATGAATTAAAGGTTTTTACTTCAGCATCCAGCAGAGATTCTGTGACAGATCAAGTTCACACGGTTTGCTGCTGAAAGCTCAGGAAAGGTGAGTAAACTGAGCTGGAAGTGTTTCTGAATGCAGCTTTAAATCGGCTTTCAAGGACTTTTTGGACATATTTGAACATTTGAAGTTCTGTCAGTGTCTTTCAGTTTAAGATCAGTCTTCTGCTTAGATCCAGAAGAAACTTCAACATTTAGTTTGCTTCGTTCACCTGCTGACTGAATTTACTGGAGACTTTCCAGCTGCTGTGGTTGAAATCAGAACCAACAGGACCAGAACTAAGAGCTGAAGGTGTTCAGAGTTCAGATCTGCAGGTCTTTATGAAAACTTTGTGATTTTGTTTTTTTCTGGTCACATGTTGGCATCAAAATGAGCCAAAGAGAGAAAACATGACAGATTCTCCATTATTAAGTTGAATTATTATTATTTTAATATAACTTGATTAATTATTCATGTGAAAGTTGTTTCATACGTTCGAACAAAGGAATCCAGAGCTGCTCTCAGGTTTCCCTCCTCGGCTGGTATTTATCTGGAAATGACCCAAACGTTCATCACCTTTCCAGTCCGGTGGTTTTCCTTCATCTAATCTGACTCTAGCATCGCTCTGACTAGGAGTTTTTCTTGCTTCACCAGGCTGAATGTAAATTTTTAGCTCTGGTAAAAAGCAGAGGGAATCCCCAGAGCTGCTTTCACTTCCCTTGGGTTCAATGTTCACACTCACAGATTAAATGTCAGAAAAAGAGGAACCAGGAAACACTCAGCGGTGATCTTTAAAAACCTCAGGATGAAATGAAGACACAGAGACTCAGAGATGAGAGGGAAAGTTCTTTAGAAAAGCAGAAGAAAATCAGCAGAAAAACTGTTGACAGATTTCATAAAAAAACATGAACTGATAGAAAATCAAAGCAGAGAGGAAGCAGAGAAGCTGCTATAAAACTACCGGCCTGAAGCTTTAATATACCACATGCTGACAGAACGCTGAACCCAACACTGGTTCTGATCTGGACACGGAGAGGCAGCGACTGGTACCAGAACCACAACATCTCAGCATCTAGAACCCGTAATCTATAATCTATCATCTGCAGGATGGACTGACGCTCGTCACTTTTTATAGAAACTTTAATCCTCACTTAATCTATTGATCATCTATCGGTGGAATCGATCTTCTGTTTGGTCTCTAAAATGTCAGAAAAAATGTTTCCTCAGAAGTTTAGCTTCCTCCAAAGATTTTCAGTTTCCTGTCACAGAGGAAAAAAACAGGAAAAAAATCACATTTAAGAACCTGAAAGCAGAAAATTTAGACTTTGAAGAATAAAAAAGTGAACTGATTGATCAAAGTAGTTCATTAATTTATCAGCTAATGATTATCTTTCTGTTCATTCCAGCTCTGAATCAGTTAGAAGTCAGGTCTAATTTGTGGCCCACTCTTGGTTCTGGTTCTGGTGTTCAGGTTTGTGAGGTGAAGGTGAAGATCTACTTCTGGGTTTAAGATCAGCTGATTCTGGCTGATGGATGGTCCTCAGATTTATCCAGGTGTTGAATCCAGACTGCAGATCTACAGAAATCTAGTCTGAAAATTGATCAGAATGGGCTCTGAAGCTCTGAATGCTTCTGTTGGGTTTCCTCAGAAGCAGAACTTCATAGATTTAATGTGAACACCAGAGGAAACTTTAAGCATCAAACTTTTTCCTTCATCTTGATGATCTTTATGCATCGATTTCTGCTGTAAATGTGTTGATTTGTTAATGAAGGAAAACATAAAATCCAGGCACGGTAAGTAAACGTCCTGCTTGTCTTTGGGGATAAATGCATGTTCTAATGTCTCACCTCACTCATGTTTCACTGATTTCTAGTGTATCTGGATGAACATCTCAGACTGGATGGTTCCCCTGATCAGACCAGTGATGATCAGCGAATATATAAAAAACATCAAAATATTCATAATAATAATAATAAAAAGACATGGCGAAGCACAGATAGAAACATTAGTAAGAAGAAGAATATATTAGTCATAATAATCATAATAACATGAGAGAGTGTCAGAGCAGCCAGGTATGTGGAAATGAACATACATGACCAACAGCTGATGGGTCATTCCATGGAAAATCAATCAACCTCATCAGGAATCAATGCAAGCAGCTGATCCTGGTTTCTCCAATAGTTCAGACCAACCTCCTCCCAACATTAAAGTTCACACAGAACGACCTTTTAAAGTTCTCTCTGGTGGATTACCAGAAACAGAAACACATCTTTAATGAGTCCAAGCAGAGTTTTACCTTCATACTGTAAATATTTAATTTCTGAGCCTCATAACTTCATCAGCACAGGATGAAACACAACATCTCCACTGTAAAGCACGGCGGCGGCAGCATCATTATGTGTGTGAAAAATTACACGAAATTGTCCTAAAGTGATTAAAATTTGTCCAGAAAGTGACTCAGGATTTCCCCAAATCATTCCAAAAATGTTCTAAAGGACATGAAATTTTGTCCAAAATGATGCAAAAATTGTCCAGAATTCATTAAATCTGGATTATCTTCAGACTGAGACAAATGGATGGATGTAAAACTGATCTGGTGTCAGTTTTTATCAGAACTCAGATGTTTCTCCTCCTAAATGTCATGGTTCTATCTGCTGGACTGATGAAGTTCTGAAAAAGTCCATTAAAAAGTGAGAAATCTGGATCCTCCTCTGTGGACTTCAAGGACCTGGAATGTTCTAAGTGAGACTAAACTTAAAGACTGGAAGCAGGAAAGGAGAACGTCCCCTGGAGATAGTTCTAGAGTAGACCTACCGACAACTGGAGAAAGTTGTAGAGTAGACCTACCGACAACTGGAGAAAGTTCTAGAGTAGACCTACCGACAACTGGAGAAAGTTGTAGAGTAGACCTACCGACAGCTGGAGAAAGTTCTAGAGTAGACCTACCGACAACTGGAGAAAGTTGTAGAGTAGACCTACCGACAACTGGAGAAAGTTCTAGAGTAGACCTACCGACAACTGGAGAAAGTTGTAGAGTAGACCTACCGACAGCTGGAGAAAGTTCTAGAGTAGACCTACCGACAACTGGAGAAAGTTCTAGAGCAGACCTACCGACAACTGGAGAAAGTTCTAGAGCAGACCTACCGACAACTGGAGAAAGTTCTAGAGCAGACCTACTCTAGAACTTTCTCCAGTTGTCGGTAGGTCTACTCTAGAACTTTCTCCAGGGGATGTTCTCCTCTATGGACTTCAAGGACCTGGAACTCTGTAAATATTCACAGCATGAAGGTAGAACTCTGATCATTGACAAAGTTCCTGCAGATGGAGAACCAGATGGTTCTGGTTGGTTTTCGATGGAATGACCTGCTCTGTTTGAGAATCATCACTGTGTTGTTGTGGAGAAAACACCAGCTGGCACATTTGTACTGATAAATTAAAACACACACACACACACACACACACACACACACACACACACACACACACACACACACACACACACACACACACACAAATCTCCTCTCAGTGACTAGAAACTGTTGTAAACATCGACCAGACCATGAAAACAAACAGAACCTGAACCTCCGACGTTCCTGCAGAACCTCTAATGAGAACAAACTATCTGGAGCTAGCATGTTAGCATGCTAGCATACCTAAATTTAAGTTTTACTGTGTGATGTTGCAGTAAAACAACGCAGTGGAGAGGAGGTTCTCACTACTGACCAACAGACACAACCTAGAAACTAACGAAGTTCTAACAGTTTAGATCAAACACGACTTTATGACTTTAAGTCAGCTAGACGTCTTTAAAGGGTTCATGGACGCTTTCTGTGGTCAGAGTGGATTTAGAACCAGATTAAATACCATAAAAACATCTCAAACCTTCAAATTAGAAGATAAAGGTTGTCAGGTAAAAAGGTAATGGGCTCATTAACTAGAAATAATTATTGTTCAACCAGAAAAAAAAAACGAAATCTCAATTTGTAGGAGCTTCAAGAACCTTCAAGTCCAGATGGTTCCTTCTGAAATCCTACGAAAGAAACATCTGTGGAATTGTAGCTCCTATGATTATACCAACTTTGCTTTTCAAGAACCTACCAGAGAAGCCCCAATGGTTCCTCCTACTAAAAAAAGTTGGTATAATCATCAGTAGGAACCACCTACTTGATTTCTACTTCATCAACATTAAACTCTGCCTTCTTGTTTCTCCTTGTTAATCTTTCAGCTGAACAAACGAAGGATCTTCTGGTTTTAACCTGCAGGTTCTCTATCTGGATGGTTCCAGTTCTGTTGTACTTCATGGTCTGCAGGTTCAGGATCAGTAAGGTTCCAAAGGTTTCATCTCAGACAGAAATCTGAAGGTGCGTTCAGACGGACTTCAGCTGGACTTTAACATTTCCTCATTAAAGATGTAGAAGCAGCAGGTCCTCAGACTGGTTTAGAACTTTAGGAACTCAGTTTGTCTCCTGGAATAAAACAACTTTAACCCTCTGGAGGCCAGAACTAAAAGGTTAGGGCAGATTCTTTACAAAACACCCAACTTTAGCTTTAATCAGCCTCAAACTCTTATGTTTTCAGTCCTTTAGCAAAAATAATCTGAGGTTTAAATCCTGACGTTCCATCTAATTGTTGAATATTTAATCTTCTTCATTCATTTTTTAACTTTGTTTTCTTTGGAAGCCGCGTTTTGTCATGAGTTAATCGAATATTTACTGAATGTTTTGAGGAGTTTCTGCTCTGAAGCTGCTTCAGTCTGAACACACCTTAAGTCTTGTAGTTTTGTAGTTTTTCTCCACTTCCTGTCTTCAGGTTTCTGCTTCCTGTGTTCATCTTTGGGACAGGTGTGGGTCCATGTTGGGGTTTCGTGGCGTCTGCAGATGTTTAACGGCGTTGTGAGGTTGTACAGTTCTCAATATGGCTGTGATTCGTCCTGTCACTGACCAATCAGACGCCTCCGGACCAAACGGGCCAATCAGACACCTCCAGACCAGAGGGACCAATCAGACGGCTGCTAGCTGCAGCTGTTTGATGCTAACAACATCTTCAGTCCATCCAGATGTTCAGGTAGAAGCTCCTTCACCTGTAGCAGCTCAGCAGGTTTGATCCTCTCAGGAAAGGAATAATTATTATTAAAAATATTATTTTAGGGTTTAAAACATGAGTATTTAACTTCAGTTTTATTTTCTGTTGACGATCGGTTTGGTTGATTTAAATCAGCTGCAAAAAAAACAAACAACAAAAATCAGCGACTTGAGTTTGAGTCTCACTGACTTTCAGTTTGTCACTGCATTTTGTTCTCAGTTTTCATTCAGTTTTGATGTTTATTGTTTATTTTTCAGTCACTGTTTTCTCCTCCTGGTTATATTTTTATTTATATATTTGTATTATTCACTCTTTTATACTCATTGTTCAGCTGTTTCCTCCAGAAACTTGTTTGTTCTTCTCATTTATATGTTGCTCTGATGGGACTAAATTAAAAACTCTCTGAAGCAGAACCTTCTCTTCTACAGAAACAGTTTTAAAATAACATCGTACCATGTCAGGCTGTGGTCAGGTGAAGAAGATTTTTCCTTCTTAAACAGTGGAAACAGCTTGTTTTTCACTCATCGTTTTCCTCTCGCTTTTTATCCACATATTCTCACCCCCACTTGCTGCTTTTCCTTCACCGTTCATCTCCTGCCACATCTTGTGAAAGAGATCTTGATCTCAATGGGTTTTTTTTACCTGGTTAAATAAAGGTTAAATAAAAAAATCTCACTTATCATTTTCAGCGCATCCTTTTTTCTTTGCTGTTTTTCCCTCTCTAGTTTTCATCTCTGCTGTTTTCCACTCACTGTTTTTAGCTCGCTGTTTTTCTTTCACCGTTTCTCACTCATCATTTTCCACATGCTGTTATTTTTCACTTGCTGTTTTCCACTCACTGCTTTCTTGGATTTTCAGTGTGGTTCAGTTTAGGTGGGAAACGAATCAGGAAGGACTTTGGCTGAACTACTTCCTGTTTCCCCCACAACGTTTTTTTACTTTTTGTTTGGATCAAACCTGCTGAGCTGCTTCCAGGTTGAAGCTTCCTGTTGGTTTGTTAAAGATTGAAACCATTTATTGATCTGACAACGTCCAGTCAGCCAGGTCACATGATGTCACTTCCTCCAACATGGCTGCCAGAGGATGAACCGTCAATGAAACGCATCAGTCTGAGGTGTGTGTCTGTTGTGTAGCCGTGCACGCCTTAGTGCGGAACATGCAGGTGTGTGTTTGCTGCTCCAATGTAAACTGACTCCGTTTCCCATCATGCATCAGCAGAGCGTGAGCAGGAAGTGTCCGACTGATAGACATGCTTCACATCAGCGCCGTTAGACTCTTTTAGAAGCAAACGGTAGTAAACAGGCATCAGATTCCTAGAAAATGTGGCCACCATAGAAAGGATTCTCTCCATTAAAAGACTGGTTTGTTGTTTTTAGAAAAGAAAGACACTTGTTGAGGTTCCTGGAGGACGTGGGAGCAGGAAGGTGGACGTGGCCAGTCTTCATCATGAAATCATCCTTTAAAGGTCCTGAAGGAAGAGTCTCAGAAAACCAGACAGACATTAGAGCGGCCAGTGGGGGGGCGCCGCGGCTTCTGGAGGTGTTTCACCAGAAGATCCAGGTCCTCCTCTGCAGCTCCACGTCTGTAAACTCTCCGGTCTTCTTCTCTCCTTGGCAGTATTTGTGTTGGTCCATCGGTGGAGGTCCTACGGCTCGTCCTCTCCGGTGGAAACCGCCAACCTCATGGCCACGGACAGATGGTCGGTGAGGCCGGCCAGCTGGGTGACGAAGCTGAACTCCTCGATGTCCTGCAGAAGGAAACAAGACGTCTAGATTTATTATCTATAGCAGGAGAGTCCAACTCATCTTAGTTCAGGTTCCACATCCAGTCCAGTCTGATCTCCAGTAAAATAATACCACAATAACCTCTAAATAACCACCACTCCTGATGGTTCCTTTTTTTTTATTGCACAAATGTTCACATTTAAGGACTTATCTTTTTACTAAACATTATGAACAACCTGAAATCTATCAACAAAAATAAATTCAACTTTATCATTTCCACATTAAACCTACAAAACACAGTGTCTACAAAGGAACACAACATTTAGTCACAAAACAAGACAAAATATTACAAAAACAAGACATAAAGCAACAAAAGCAGGAAGCAAAATGGCAAAAATGAGACAAACAACACGAAACACACAAAAAGGACAAAAAAATTAAACAAAAGTTACTAAGCAACAAAAAAATGGACAAAAACGAGACAAAAAAATGACAAAAGTGAGAAACAAAACAACAAAAATAAGACGTAGAACACAAGCGAGACAAAACGAGACACAAAACGACAAAAGAACAATCTGGTATTTCACTTTATGATCCAACAACTTGTCATGGTCTAGAAATGATTTTAAATTTATAGTTTTACTAATTTACAATCTGCAGTTAATGTCTTCTCTGGAATTTTTACACTTGTTCATTTTGACAATTTCTTGTCAGTTTAGACCAACATTTATCTTATTTTACACATTTTAAGTCTTTTGGGACAAAGTTCAAGTCATGTTGGACCATCTTAATCATACTATTCACAACTTTTGAGAAGTTTAGATCAAGTTTCAAGTCTTTCTGGACACTTTTGAGTCATTTTAGACCATCTTTATCTTATTTAGGACAAATTTTATCCGCTTTGGACAAATTTCAAACAATTTCAGACCAGATTCCAGTCATCTTTAGTGAAATGTGGACCAAAGACTGTATTTTAGTAGAAACATGGATCCATCCACAGATGAACACTGACAGGAACTTCATGGAGACACTAGACCAGCCTGGATAAGAAGTTTTTTTTTTTTTTTTAACTTTTTTCATTTTCGAGGTCCAATAAACATTAATTATTGCCATTTTGGACTATTTTGAGCCATGTTGGACCGTCTTTATCTTATTTCAAACAAATTTTGAGGATTTTTTGAAATGTTTCAAGTTGTTTTGGACAAATGTAAGTAATTCTGAACAGATTTTAAGTAATTTCAGACCAGTTTCAAGTCATTAGGGACCATTCTGATCTTATTTTGGACCAACTGAGCCATTTGTCACGAGATTCAAGTCATCTTTGGTCAAATGTCGACCAAAGACTTTCACTTTTTTTGCCATTTTCAAGAACCAATAATGATTCATTTTGACTTTTTGTTTTGCCATTTTAGATAGACATTTATCTGATTTTTCAGAAAACTTCAAGTCTTTTGGGACAAATTTCAAGTCATGTTGGACCATCTATGTTTTACTTTCTAGAACTTTTGAGTATTTTAGATCAAGTTTCACGTCTTTTTGGACACTTTTGAGTCACTTTGAACCATCTTTATCTTATTTTTGACAAATATCAGGTAATTTCAGAGCAGAAAGTGTGAAATCGTCAGACTGAAGATTTTACACTTTCTCTCCCATTTTCAGTGGCCAATAATGATTCATTTTGAGTATGTTGTCATTGTAAACCAATATTTATCAGATTTTTCACAAATTTCAAGTCATGTTGGATCTTCTTCATCTTACGTTGTACAACTGTTGAGTAATTTAGATCAAGTTTTAAGTCTTTCTGGACACCTTTGAGTCATTTTAGACCATTTAAATCTTATTTGTTGGTTTATTTAGATTTTGTACCTTTAAAATGTCTTCAAGGCTTGTTTTTTTGTTTGTTTTTGTTGTTTTTTGGGGTAAAAACTGCTGAAATTCTCTAAATTCAGCTGAAATATCTGACAGAGCTTCAACAATAACTAACAGGTGTTGTTCCCCCATCCAGCCAGCAGGGGACAGCAGCAGGTAGAAGATTTACTGGATGAGAAGCAGCACAGTGCCACCTGTTGGCAAGAACCAGCATCTGATCAGAGCTGCTCGAAGCTTCACGTCCAGAAAACTCAGGAAATCCAAACTCCAGCTGCTTCTGCTTCACTTGAGGATCTACATTTTCTGCTTGTTTGAATCAATTTTGGTCATTTTGACTCAACTTTGGGTTGTTTTGTTTCACTTAAACTGCTGTTGAACCTAAAATACATCCCACAATACTGATGATCACACCAGGATACATCCCATAATACCGATGATCACAACTGGTTAGAGAGGAAACTGAGACACCTGGATGGATTTAAACTGATCTGGGGTCAGTATTTAGGGGCATTAGGGGCATTAGGGGCTATAGAATCCGGACCCACCAGCTTCCAGTCCGGCTGCAGACCCTCATCGCTATACAGCAGGTAGTCGATCCTCCTACCATTGCCCCTCAGAGGAATCTTTCTGCCCTTCTGACTGCTGGACGGAGTTTTACTGGGAGGAAACACCAGGTACTCCTTCCTGCCCTCCTCGTTCTCCATCAGCCTGGAGGGGGCAGTAGAGGGCAGGAGGGGGCAGTAGAGAGAGGAGGGGGCAGTAGAGGGCAGGAGGGGGAAGTGGAGAGGAGGAGAAGGGGGCAGTGGAGAGGAGGAGAAGGGGGTAGTGGAGAGGAGGAGAAGGGGCAGTAGAGAGGAGGAGGGGGCAGTGGAGAGGAGGAGAAGGGGCCGTAGAGAGGAGGGGGCAGTAGAGGGCAGGAGGGGGCAGTGGAGAGGAGGAAAAGGGGGCAGTAGAGAGGAGGAGGGGGCAGTAGAGAGGAGGAGGGGGCAGTAGAGAGGAGTTTCAGTCAGAAAGAAACCACAAAGATCCTCTGAAAACACCAGGACCCACAGTAAGTCTGTTTAAGAGCTAACAGAAGCTACATGCTAACATCAACGAAATGTCAACTTTAGCAAGATATTAGCATTATTTCAATGCTAGCAGCGGCTAGATGCTAACAGAAAATAAATGCTAACAGCACCTTGATGCTAACAGCAGCTAAATGCTAACAGCAACTAGATGCTAACAGCAGCTATATGCTAACTGTAGCTAGATGCTAACAGCAGAGAATGCTAACATCAGCTAGATACTAACAGCAGCTAGATGCTGACTTTAGCTAGATGCTAAAATCAGCTAGATGCTAACAGCAGCTCGATGCTAACAAAAACTAAATGTCAAATTTAGCAAGATATTAGCATTATTTCAATGCTAGCAGCAGGTAGATGCTAACAGAAAATAAATGCTAACAGCAGTTAGATGCTAACAGCAACAAAATGCTAACAGTAACTAAGTGCTAACAGCAGCTAGATGCTAACATCAACAAAATGCCAACAGTAACAAAATGCTAAATGTAGCACATGCAAGCAGCAGCTAAATTCTAACAGTAGCTAATGCTAACAGCAACTAGATGCTAATATCAACTAGATGCTAAATCCAGCTAATGCTAACAGCAGCTATATGCTAACTGTAGCTAGATGCTAACAGCAGCTAGATGCTAACAGCAGTGGTCTGTTGGACCAGAACCTCGCTAACATCGAGGAAACGCTTCCTAAACATTTCGAGACGGAATCCTGACACTTCACGGGTCAGACTGGTGGTTCTGCTTCTGGTTCTGTTCTGGTTCTGTTCTGGTTCTGGTTCTGGTTTCAGAGCAGCTGCATGTTATTCTGAGTTCAGGAGAGACTTACTTCTGCAAACTCTCAGGTGAGGTGACGTCGTCATCGTACAGACCGCTGGGCTCCAGCAGAGTTCCTGTTTACAGACATACACAGGTTCTGGTCAGGTTCTGGTTAGTTCTGGTTAGGGTCCGGTCAGGTTCTGGTTGTCGTTCACTTCCTGTTCCTGACCTTCTACTTCCTCTCAGACAGGGTTAGAAACCTGTTGTGTCTGTTGTTGTCGTGGTTATTATTGTTGTGTTATCTTATTGTTCCCCTGCTGTTGTGGTGTAGTTCTGTTGTTGTTTTGTTGTTGTTGTTGTTCTGTTGTCATTGTGTTGTTGTTGTCATTGTTTTGTTGTTGTTGTTGTTCTGTTGTTATTGTGTTATTGTGTTGTTGTTGTTGTTGTTCTGTTGTCATTGTGTTGTTATTGTGTTGTTGTTGTTTTGTTGTTGTTGTTCTGTTGTCATTGTGTTGTTATTGTGTTGTTGTTGTTGTTGTTGTTGTTCTGTTGTCATTGTGTTGTTATTGTGTTGTGTTGTTGTTGTTGTTGTTGTTCTGTTGTCATTGTGTTGTTATTGTGTTGTTGTTGTTTACCCAGAGCCCAGGGTTTATCCTCTCCAGGTCCGAGGCGGCATGGATCTCTGTACTGAGTAAAGAGTGAATGTTGTTGCTCCAGTTTGTCCTCTGAAAACACACACGACACACAAACAAAATAAATATAAAATAAAAAAAAAATAAAAATAATTATAATAAGTTGCACAGTGTAGTAGTGGTTAGCACTGTCGCCTTGCAGTAAGACGATCCCGGTTCAAATCCCGGCCTGGGCCTGGGATCTTTCTGCATGGAGTTTGCATGTTCTCCCTGTGCATGCGTGGGTTTTCTCCGGGTACTCCGGCTTCCTCCCACAGTCCAAAAACATGCTGAGGTTAATTGGTTACTCTAAATTGTCCGTAGGTGTGAATGTGAGTGTGATTGTGTGTCTGTATATGTAGCCCTGTGACAGACTGGTGACCTGTCCAGGGTGTCCCCTGCCTTCACCAGAGTCAGCTGGGATAGACTCCAGCACCCCCCATGACCCTAGTGAGGATAAAGTGGTGCATAGAGGATGGATGGATGTTTGCCGATAGCACGACCGTTTCATATAGGACAATGAAGAGATCCACTACAGAGAGAAGATCCAGCACCTTATTCAGTGGAGTTCAGATAACAACCTTGTTCTGAACACCAGCAAGACCAAGGAGGTCCAGGAGGACTACAGAGGACTACAGGAGGTCATGGTGGACTACAGGAGGTCCATGAGGACTACAAGAGGTCCAGGAGGATTACAGGAGGTCCAGGAGGACTACAGGAGGTCATGGTGGACTACAGGAGGTCATGGTGGACTACAGGAGGTCCAGGAGGACTACAGGAGGTCATGGTGGACTACAGGAGGTCCAGGAGGACTACAGGAGGTCCAGGAGGATTACAGGAGGTCCAGGAGGATTACAGGAGGTCCAGGAGGACTACAGGAGGTCATGGTGGACTACAGGAGGTCCAGGAGGACTACAGGAGGTCATGGTGGACTACAGGAGGTCCAGGAGGACTACAGGAGGTCCAGGAGGACTACAGGAGGTCCAGGAGGACTACAGGAGGTCCAGGAGGACTACAGGAGGTCATGGTGGACTACAGGAGGTCCAGGAGGACTACAAGAGGTCCAGGAGGATTACAGGAGGTCCAGGAGGACTACAGGAGGTCATGGTGGACTACAGGAGGTCCAGGAGGACTACAAGAGGTCCAGGAGGATTACAGGAGGTCCAGGAGGACTACAGGAGGTCATGGTGGACTACAGGAGGTCATGGTGGACTACAGGAGGTCCAGGAGGATTACAGGAGGTCCAGGAGGACTACAGGAGGTCCAGGAGGACTACAGGAGGTCCAGGAGGACTACAGGAGGTCCAGGAGGACAGAGCATCTCCTCTCCTCATCAAAGATGAAGCGGTGGAGCGTGTTGACAACATCAAGTTCCTGGGCGTCCACCTTACATCTGACCTGGTCCCTGAACACAGCTCACCTGGTGAAGAAGAATCAACAAAGACTCTTGTTCCTCAGGAAGCTGAAACGTTCTGGCCTCTCCCCTCAGCTCCTGGTAAACCTCTACAGAACCACAACAGAAAGCTTCCTCTGTCTTGGTGCATCACTGTGGTACGGGGCTGCACAGCTCAGGACAGAAAGAACTGATCCCGGGTGGTGAAAACAGCACAGGGGATTGTGGGAAGTCCTCTTCAGAGCTGGACTCATGGACGGGCCGGGTCCACCCACCCAGGGAACTGTTTGTTCCGCTTCCCTCGGACAAACGGTACAGAAACATAAAAACTCTGACCTCCAGACTGAAAAACAGTTTGTAGAGCGGTCCATCCATTTGCCCTGAACACGACAGACTCAGTGATAAAGAACTGAGTCTGCTCTGGACTTTACACTCATCCTGCTGCTCATGTGCACTAACTCTGTTTACATATTTAGACTTTTGAGGATTTAAAATAATGTGCCTTTTCTATGTTTTATCTGTGGCTGGAGTCACCAATCACACTTTTGCTGTGTGGAAACACAATGACAATAAAGATTATTAATCAATAGTAACGGATATTATTTCTATAAATGTGAATATTTATTGATCAGCTGATGGGTAACTCTCTCTGTTATTAATCATAGAGATCAGTTATTATTGATTATTGAATAGCTGATGGTACCTGAGGACGTTGTCAAGTTCAGGTCTCCTAGAACCACGGTCAAGGCCCACCAGGTCTCCAGAACCTTCTCTTCTTCTGGAGCGAGAAGAACTCTGACGGAACTATCAGAACCCACTGGAAGGAGAAGATCAGCTGCTGGCACGACCGACGAGTCACCTGGAGATTTAGAATTATATATAAATAATTAGTTACAACATAATTAATACAGGATGGAAGAGGCACCTGCAGAACAAGAATTATTAATAAAATATAATAGTAATAAATTATAATTTTAAAGATGTAAATAATATTTTTTTTAGAAGAAAAAAGAAGAAAAAAAAAAAAAAAAAAAAAACAAAACCCCCCCCTGGAGACAGGTAAGATATATGAATACAATTAATAATCAATATGATTCATATGAAATGTAAATATACAAGACAGACGCTCTCCTGGAAAATATAAATTAATCACAACACCATTAATATAAATTATAATTAATACAAAACATTATTAACCCTCGTGTCGTCCTGAGGGTCAAATTGACCGTTTTAAAGTTTGAAAATGTGGAGAAAAAAAAACATTTCACAGTGAAACTTCTGATGTCCACATTTTCAACATATTTGGTGGAAAAAGAAAAGTAAAAACTGTTTCTTAAGAATATTCACATAAAAATCAACCAAAATCCAGCAAATTTCACTGGATTTTGGTTGATTTCTATGTGAATGTTCTTAAGAAAATACCAGAAGTTTTACTGATAAAAATATTATATAAGTAGCTTTCAGGAAGAGAAGTACCAGAACAAGTGAACTGAAATAAACCAGAAAAAAATTTTTCCTGCTCAGTTTGACGTTGAGCAGCTGCTGGTTCTACCTGGAGGTTCGGTTCTACCTGGAGGTTCCGGTTTCTACTGCAGGTTCTGGTTCTACCTGGAGGTTCCGGTTCTACCTGCAGGTTCCGGTTCTACCTGGAGGTTCCGGTTCTACCTGCAGGTTCCGGTTCTACCTGGAGGTTCCGGTTTACCTGGAGGGTCCGGTTCTACCTGCAGGTTCCGGTTCTACCTGGAGGTTCCGGTTCTACCTGCAGGTTCCGGTTCTACCTGGAGGTTCCGATTCTACCTGCAGGTTCCGGTTCTACCTGGAGGTTCCGGTTCTACCTGGAGGTTCCGGTTCTACCTGCAGGTTCTGGTTCTACCTGCAGGTTCCGGTTCTACCTGGAGGGTCCGGTTCTACCTGCAGGTTCCGGTTCTACCCTGCAGGTTCCGGTTCTACCTGCCAGGTTCCGGTTCTACCTGGAGGGTCTGGTTCTACCTGCAGGTTCCGGTTCTACCTGTAGGTTCTGGTTCTACCTGCAGGTTCTGGTGTCGGTGAGCTGTTGGTATTAATGATAGTTCTGTTCTGGTCGGTCTGCTGATCCACTGAATCTGGTAAACGGTTCTGTTCTGGTCTTGTGAAGGAGGTGAAAACATGAAGAGAATCAAAAGCTGAATGTGGTAAAAAGCAAAGAGGTGAACCCGGCGGCAGCGTGGGCGTTCTGGCTCCACCAGAACCTCATTCTTCTTTCTTTCTGTGCTGTACTGTGGAGGCGTTCTTCTCTACTTTCACCGTGAGGAAAAGAGTTTATTTAGAGCAGAACCGTGTGAATCCTGCTCTCAGAAACTGGATGGAAAAACCAGAAACATGAGCAGAAACTCAGCCCAGAACCAGAATGTTTAACAGCTCACTGACACACAGAGACCGGAAACTACAATGAAAACCCCGATGAAAGCAATGACAGGAGAAGCCACCACCTGGTCCGGGTTAGGGGTCTGGGATGGAAGGGGAGTCTGGTATCTGAGCCTTGGGGCCCCATGGGGCTGAGGGCCACCGCCCAGTAGGCCCATCATCTGCAGGGCAGGAGATCGGGTCAGGTGTTCAGTCCACCAGGCAGCAGGCAGGAGCAGACACCTGGGCACACCGCCCCTGGTGGTGGAGACTAGCTCTGGTGGAACGTCACCTCACTGGAGGAACCTGAGCTGATGGAGGTGGAGCAGCACTGACTAGATGCAGTTGGGTTCACTTCCATGCACAGTAAGGGCTCTGGAACCAGAATCCTGGAGAGGAGCTGAACTCTCTCCAGGGTGAGAGGTTCTGGGTGGCTGTGGAGATCCTCAGGAACCCCCGACTGAGCTCCTCTTTGTTGGAGTTTCCCTGGAGAACCAGAGGGTCTCCTCTCTGAGGATAAACTGACTGTTGTCTGTTCTGATGAACAAACAGCAGTTCAGAGTATTGGGCCTTCTTGGAGTCTCTGAGTGGTTCCTGGAAGGGGTTCCACCTGCAGACTCCATAGTTCTCCTGGAGGACTTCAATGCTCACGTGGACAAAGATGGAGAAACCTGGAGGAGGTGATTAGGAGAAACAACCTGATCTGAACCTGAGTGGTGTTTAGTTACTGGACTTCTGTTCTAGTCATAGACTGTACATAACAAACACCATGATGGAGCAGAAGGTTCTCGTAAGTGTACCTGGGACCAGAACACATCAGGACAAAGGTCCATGATGGATTTCATAGTCGTATCATCAGACCTGCAGCCGTGTGTCTCAGACACTCAGGTGAAGAGAGGATAGAGCTGTCAGCTGATCTCCACCTGATGGTGAGTTGGATCTGATGGACAGACCTGGTAAACCCAAACCTGTAGTGAGGATGAACTGGGAACATCTGGAGGAGGACTCTGTCTGTGGGGTTTTTAACTCCCACCTCCACAAGAGTTTCTCCTGCATCCAGAGGAGGTTGGGGACATAGATTCTGAGTGGTCCATGTTCAAAGCCTCCATTGCAGAAGCAGCTGTGGTCTGAAGGTCACTGGTGAATGTTGTGGTGGAAACCCAAAAACCTGCTGATGATCACCAGCTGTGAGGGAAGCTGACAGGCTGAAGGAGGAGGACTTTAGGGTCTGGCTGCTCGGGGGTCTCCTGAAGCAGCTGACAGTACCGATCGTCCTAAGGGGCTGCAGCTGTAGAAGCTACAACTCTGGTGTGGGAGGAATTTGGAGAGGCTATGGAGAAGGACTTTGTTGGAATTGAGGAGGTTCTGGCGAACTGTTTGAGGCAGGGCTTTGCTCAGGCTGTGTACAGTCGGGTGGAGAACTGTTGACCCATACTGGGGACATTGTCGGTGGTGGAAAGAGGACTTTGAGGAACTCCTGAACCCAGTAAACACGTCCTCTGTGGGGGAGGCAGAGCCTGACGTATCGAGGAATCTTCATCCACATCCATGACAGAGGTCACCGAGGTAGTTAAGAAGCTCCTCGGTGGCTCCAAGTGTGGACGAGATCCTCCCTGAGATGCTGAAGGGCTCTGGACATTGTTGGACTGTCTTGGCTGACATGTTTTACAATGTGGACATCAGGTACAGTACCCGTGGAGTGGCAGACCAGGGTTGTTGTTTCTATCTTCATAAAGGAGGACCAGAGAGTGAGTTCCAACTGCCGGGGTATCACACTTCTCAGCCTCCCCAGGAAAGTTTAGTCTCGGGTGCTGGAAGGGAGGCTCTGTGACCTTCAGCAGCACTGGAGCGGTTTGCAGCTGAGTGTGAAGCGGTGGGGATGAGGATCAGAACCTCCAAGTCTGAGGTCATGGTTCTCTGATGGAAACCAGTGGATTGGTCCCTCTGGGTCCCACTTATTACACGATATATGTAATAAGTGCAGCCTTTTTGTAGTTCTGGAGGCGAGGCTCTCTGAATTGGAATCGCGGCTCCGCACCATGGAAAATAACCCGCTAGCAGCTAGCCAGGCCCCTTAGCCGGTGCGGACCGCAATAGCTTAGCTAGTGTAGCATCTGTTAGCCGTCCCTTAGCAGCGCCCGAACAGCCGGGTGGATGGGTGACAGTTCGTAGGAAAAACAGTCCTAAACTCAAGCCTGCTGTCCCGGCTCACCACAACCGCTTCATGTTTCTAATCGTTTTTCCCCCGCTCAGAGACACACGCGCTGAGAAACCAACTCTGATCATTGGCAGCTCCATAGTCAGAAACGTGAAGCTAGCGACACCAGCGACCATAGTTAAATGCCTCCCAGGGGCCAGAGCGGGCGACATAGAAGCAAATTTGAAACTGCTGGCTAAAGATAATCGTAAATATAGTAAGATTGTTATTCACGTCGGCGGTAACGACACCCGGTTACGCCAATCGGAGGTCACCAAAATTAGCGTGGCATCGGTGTGTACTTTCGCCAAAACCATGTCGGACTCTGTAGTTTTCTCTGGACCCTTGCCTGATCTGACCAGCGATGACATGTTTAGCCGCATGTCGTCGTTTCGCCGCTGGTTGTCTATGTGGTGTCCATCAAACGACGTGGGCTTTATTGATAATTGGAGCTCTTTTTGGGGAAAACCTGGTCTGATTAGGAGAGACGGCATCCATCCCACTTTGGCTGGTGCAGCTCTCATTTCTAGGAATATGGCTGATTTTATTAGTACTCCTAAAGCATGACAACCCAGAGTTAAGACCAGGATGCAGAGCTGTAGTCTTACACACCTCTCTGCAGTTTCCTCACAGCTGTCACCCTCCAGTAATTCAGTTAACTTTATTGAGACTGTGTCTGTCCCCCGACCACCAAAATTCAATAAATTACACAAATCAAAAATATACAAAAGAAATAGTAACCACAAAAATTTAATAAAAATTAATACCTCTATTTCAACAGAGCAAAGAGACAGGAAATTAAATGTGGTCTGTTAAATATTAGATCTCTCTCGTCTAAATCTCTGCTAGTAAATGAGTTGATAACTGATCACCAGATTGATTTGTTCTGTTTGACTGAAACCTGGTTGCAGCAGGAAGAATTTGTTAGCCTAAACGAATCAACTCCCCCTAGTCATATTAACTGTCATATTCCTGGAATCACAGGCCGAGGAGGAGGAGTAGCAGCAATCTACCATTCTAGTTTAAAACTGAACCAGAGGCCTAAACCTGATTACAGCTCATCTGAAAATCTCACTCTTAGTCTCTCTCATCCAAATTTGAAAGCTCAGAAACCAGTTTTATTTGTTGTTATATATCGTCCTCCTGCTCCTTATTCTGAGTTTTTATCTCAATTCTCAGACTTTTTATCTGAATTAGTGCTCAGTTCAGACAAAGTTATTATTGTGGGTGACTTTAACATTCATGTTGACGTAGACAGCGACAGCCTTACAACAGCTTTTAATTCATTATTAGACTCAATTGGGTTTTCTCAACATGTAAATAAACCAACTCATAGTTTTAATCACACTCTTGACCTTGTCCTGACTTATGGCATAGAAATTGAAGAGTTAACAGTATTTCCCCAGAACCCTCTTCTTTCTGACCATTTTATGATAACATTTCAATTTAAAGTAAAGGATTGTTTAGCAGCTGAGAACAAATATCATTACAGTAGGTGTTTGTCTGACAATTCAGTATCTAAATTTAAGGAAATAATACCCTCACTGTTTACTTCAGCAACATTTACTGATAAATCAGAAGGCAATTATTATTATTTTACCCCCACAGAAGTGGATTATTATGTTAATAATGCTTCAGCCTCACTGCGTACAACTCTTGATAGTGTTGCACCTGTAAAAAAGAAAGTTATATCTCAGAGAAGACTTGCTCCTTGGTATAATTCCAGCTGTGGACTTTAAAGCAGGCATCCCGAAAGCTGGAAAGAAAGTGGTATTCCACTAATTCAGAGGAAGTGTATGTGGCTTGGAAAAATAGTCTAGTAATCTATAAAAAGCTCTTCGTAATGCCAGGACAACTTATTATTCATCTTTAATAGATGAGAACAAGAACAACCCTAGGTTTCTCTTTAGCACTGTAGCCAGGCTGACAAAGAGTCAGAGCTCTGTTGAACCTTGTATTCCTTTAGCTTTAACCAGTAACGACTTCATGAGCTTCTTTACACATAAAATAGTTCTGATTAGAGATAAAATTAATCTGGCCCTTCCTACAAATGTCACAGATGCTTTTGAATTGGCTGTTAGACCTGATGAATCTTTAGAATTCTTCACTCCTATATGTCTCTCTGAACTAATTTCAACAGTTTCTACATCCAAACCATCAACATGTCTTTTAGATCCTATCCCAACTAGACTCTTCAAGGAGATTTTACCTTTAATTAATTCTTCAATGTTAGATCTGATTAATCTCTCTCTAGTAACAGGCTATGTACCACAGGCTTTTAAGGTTGCTGTCATCAAACCTTTGCTTAAAAAGCCCACTTTAGATCCAGATGTGTTAGCTAACTATAGACCGATATCCAACCTACCATTTCTCTCTAAAATTCTGGAAAGAACAGTTGTAAATCAATTATGTGAACACTTACAAAGGAATAATTTGTTTGAAATGTTTCAGTCAGGCTTCAGAGTGCATCATAGCACAGAAACAGCTCTAGTGAAAGTTACTAATGACCTTCTCATAGCATCAGATAATGGACTAGTCTCTATACTTGTTTTGTTAGATCTTAGTGCAGCGTTTGACACAATCGACCACAACATTTTATTACAGCGTCTAGAACATTCAATTGGCATTAAAGGGACAGCACTGGACTGGTTTAAATCCTACTTATCAGATAGGTTCCAGTTTGTGCATGTCAACAATAACTCTTCTGAGCATACTAAAGTTTAATCATGGAGTTCCTCAGGGTTCTGTCTTAGGACCGATGCTGTTCACATTATACATGCTTCCTTTAGGCAATATTATTAGGAAGCATTGTATTAACTTCCATTGTTATGCAGATGACACACAATTGTATTTATCTATGAAGCCAGATGAAACTGATCAGTTAGCTAGACTGCAAGATTGTCTTAAGGACATTAAAACCTGGATGACTTTTAACTTCCTACTGCTAAATTCAGACAAAACTGAAGTCATTGTATTTGGCCCCAAACATCTTAGAAACTCGCTTTCAAAGCAAATAGTTACTCTGGATGGCATCACATTGGCCTCCAGTACTACTGTGAGGAATCTTGGAGTTATTTTTGACCAGGACATGTCCTTTAACTCACACATAAAGCAAGTCTGTAGGACTTCCTTTTTTCACCTGCGTAATATTGTAAAAATCAGGAACATTCTGTCTCAGAGTGATGCAGAAAAATTAGTTCATGCTTTTGTTACTTCCAGGCTTGACTATTGCAATTCCTTATTATCGGGTTGTCCAAATAGTTCTCTCAAACATCTACAGTTGATCCAAAACGCTGCTGCGAGAGTACTGACAGGAGTTAGCAAAAGAGATCATATTTCCCCTATACTTGCCTCTCTTCACTGGCTTCCTGTTAAATCCAGAATAGAATTTAAAATCCTTCTTCTGACATATAAAGCTCTTAATAACCAATCTCCATCATATCTTAAAGATCTGATAGTACCTTATTATCCTAGTAGAACTCTTCGCTCTCAAGCTGCAGGCTTACTTGTTGTTCCTAGAATTTCTAAAAGTAGAATGGGAGGCAGAGCCTTCAGTTATCAGCTCCTCTCCTGTGGAACCTGCTCCCAGTTTGGGTTCGGGAGGCAGACACCCTCTCTATTTTTAAGACCAGGCTTAAAACGTTCCTTTTTGACAAATCTTATAGTTGGGGCTGACTGGGTGACCCACAGGGGTTCGGCTTGTGTCTTCATTGCACAGCTGACTCCCTCTTGGACGTCCCTTCGTTCTGCCTCTAGTCATGCTGCTATAGGCCTATAGGCTGCTGGGGGACTTTTCTTGATGCACTGAGCCCTTCTCTATCTACCTTTACATTTAATATGTATACCGTTATTGCAGTACATTCACTCTGTTTCCCCCTGTGCTATTTCTCCGAGTGTCCCTGGTCCCAGAGCTGGATGCTTCAGATCTGCGGTTGATGTTCCACCAGCTGGTCCAGTCTCCATCATGTCCACTGTGGGATGCTGCTGCTGACCTTCCTCCAGCCCTCTGCTTCCAACTCCCTTTTTCCACCAGTCAACTCTGCATTGCCTTCACTATACTGTTATGCTAACTGACATACTGTTTGAATTTTACTGCTAGCTATATATGGAGTATGTTTAATGTCAGAGCCGTACATCATCAGAGTAAATTATGAGTCAGTTTTCAATGTTAGCTTATACTTTGTCTGTGTCACATATCCTGTCATGCATGTATCCAAATGTGTGTTGTGTTTTCCTTGCTTTCCCACCCCTCCCTCTTCTCCCATCCCTCCCCCTTGCCCTCTTCTGTCCTTCTCAACCCGCCCGGCCAGCAGGCAGATGGGTCCCCCCTATATAGAGCCGGGTTCTGCTCGAGGTTTCTTCCCTGTTAAAAGGGTGTTTTCCTGCCACTGTCTCCTTTGGGCTTGCTCTGGGGGTCAGGCATTTGGGTTCTGTAAAGCGTCTTGAGACGAGTTGACTGTAATTGACGCTATATAAATAAAATTGAATTGAATTGAATTGAATTGGGTTAGGGGGAGTTGCTTCCCCAAGTGAAGGAGTTCAAGTATCTCAGGATCTTGTTCAGGAGTGATGGGAAATGGAGCTAGAGATGGACAGGCGGATTGGTGCAGCGTCAGCAGTAATGAAGGCATTGTACTGAACTGTCGTGGAGAAGAGGGAGCTGAGCCTCAAGGAGAAGCTCTCAGTTTATCATCCATCTACACTCAAGTCCTCACCTATGGTCATGAGCTCTAGGTAGTGACCCAAAGAATGAGATCATGGATACAAGCGGCTGAAATGAGCTTCCTCTGTAGGGTGTCTGAGTTCCGCCTTAGAGATAGAAGAAGATCAGACATCTGGAGGGAGCTCAGAGTAGAGCTGCTGATCCTTCATCTCTGAAGGAACCAGTGGAGGTGGTTTGGACATCTGATTCTGATCCTCAAAGGAGACTTCCTTTGGAGGTTTTCTGAGCATGTCCACCTGGGAGGAGCCCCCGAGGTAGACCCAGAACTACCTGGAGGGATTATATATCTCCTCTGGTCTGGGAACGCCTCAGGATCCAACAGGGAGAGCTGGAAAGAGTTGCTGGAGGAGGAACGACTGAAATGACTTGCTTCATCTGCTGCCTCCATGACCCCGCCACGATAAGAGGAAGAACATGGATGGATGGATGGATGGATGGATGGATGGATAATGGATGGATGGATGGATAGATAATGGATGGATGGATGATTGATGGATGGATGGATGGATAGATGATGGATGGATGGATGATGGATGGATGGGTGGATGGATAGATGATGGATGGATGGATGATGGATGGATAGATGATGGATGGATGGATGATGGACAGATGGATAGATGGATGGATGGATGGATGATGGACGGATGGATGGATGATTGATGGATGGATGGATAGATGATGGATGGATAGATGATGGATGGCTGGATGATGGATGGATGGATGGATGATGGATGGATGGATGATTGATGGATGAATAAATGGATGGATGGATGATTGATGGATGGATGATTGATGGATGGATAAATGGATGGATGGATGGATGGATGATGGATGGATAGATGATGGATGGATGGATGGATGATTGATGGATAAATGGATGGATGATTGATGGATAAATGGATGGATGATTGATGGATGGATGGATGGATGGATGATGGATGGATGGATGGATGATGGATGGATGATTGATGGATGGATGGATCGATAAATGGATGGATGATTGATGGATGGATTGATGATTGATGGATAAATGGATGATTGATGGATGCATGGATGATTGATGGATGGATGGATGATGGATGGATGGATGGATGGATGATGATAGATGGATGATGGATGGATAAATGGATGGATGGATGATGGATGGATGGATAAATGGATGGATGGATGATTGATGGATAAATGGATGGATGGATAAATGGATGGATGGATGATGGATGGGGTTGATGGATCGATGGATGGATGAATGGATGGATGACGTAACAGTGAGAGAAAATCAAAGCTTACAGCAGCTAAACACTACAGAAAGCGACGTACGAAAACAGAAGTGACAGAAAATAAAAGCTAAGAACGACTAAAAAGACAGAAAAATGCAGCTCAAAATGAAAACAGCAAAAACTACAAAACAAAGTAAATAAACAAAGTCATTTTCTACCACTGTTTAAATGTGTTTGTTTTTTCTGTTTTCAGTTATTTTCTGTTGCTGTTTCTGGTAGTTTTTTGTTCTGTTGTTGCTGTTTTCTTTCTCTGTTTTCAGTTGTTTTTTGTTCTGTTGTTGCTGTTTTCCTTCACTGTTTTCAGTAGTTTTTTGTTCTGTTGTTGCTGTTTTCTTTCTCTGTTTTCAGTAGTTTTTTGTTCTGTTGTTGTTGTTTTCCTTCACTGTTTTCTGTTTCCTCGTACTTCCTTCACCCTCTGCTGTATCTTCTATTTTTATCCTGACAGAACGTAGAATCCCAGAATAGCGGCAGAGGAGGAGACGTGTCTTTGGTGAAAAATGAGGCGGCTTCGAGCTTTAAATAGATCCGTGATGCCTCGGCAGCTTGAGGCCGTCGCCATGGGAACAGCAGGAGGCTGCGATGATGTCGATGCACAAGACAGTTCAGAAACAGAGCACAGACACACGCGTGTTGCATTTACCTTCGATGGCATGCAGGTGTGTGCAGGTGAGGTATCCCACAACCCTCTGCTCCTGGTGGGAGGTTCCAACGTGGACCTGCAGGTGACAGCCAATCAGAAAGCAGAATTAACAGCAGCAGCAACAACACAGTTTAACAGCTCAGGATGAGAATTTCTGGTCATTTTCTCTACAACCAGCTGTGAGCATCAGTATTATGGGATGTATCGTAGTGTGAACAGTTTATTCTCCACGACGTAGAGTCCACTAAGAAATGAAAAATGATTAAAATTTGACTTAAAACATTCACAAAAAGATAAAAAATGATGAAAATTTGACTCAAAGCATCCACAAAAAAATGAAAAATGATGAAAATTTGACTCAAAGCATCCATAAAAAGATAGAAAACAAATAAAATTTGATGCTAACTTCAAAACATGAGCCAAACTGACGACTTTGATGGAACTGATGTTGACATAATGAAAGCTCCCATTCACCACATCTATAAAATAATCTCTATTTCCACATTAAAATGCTTCTTTGGCAGGTACAGAATGGAATAATTATCTTTATCTTGTAATGATGAGAGCTTTTAATGGACCTGGTGCTAATTATCATCTGTAGTTTATCCGTCTGGTTAAAGGCAGCGCTTCAGTTTTAAATGAACTGACTGGAAGTTTGTGGAGTAAGCAGAGTTTAGAGTTCACCTGCAGGCCTGCCAGCTGATCTCACTGCTTCACAGTCTGCTGGGCTCCATTTAATAAAACAAACTGGTCTGTTTTAAAACACCAAAAACATCAGAAAAAACTGTAAAAAAAATCTACCAAAATGTAACGAATTTCTCTGGATTTTGGTTGATTTTTATGTGAATGTTCTTAAAGAAAATACTAAAAGTTACACTGATACATATGTAATCACTTTAGATATTTTTAGGATTTTACTGGGAAATTATTACTCATTTGAAAAAATATTTACAAGAATTTTCTTGCCAAATTTGGAGGAATGACATTTTTTTTTAACAGAATTTTTAAGGAATTATAAGAATTTTCTTCCTGAAGGTTTGGTAAATTTTCAGAAATTTGTGGACTTTTTTGCTTGAATTTTTTTCAGACATAGAAACAATATTTTTTGGTGCCCGTAAAAGAACAAAAGGGTTAAAGTGATCCATCAGATTATGTTGGAGGTGTAAAGTCCAGACTCGTACCGACGTAGCAGTCAGACAAACACATCAAATCACCTCAAAAAATGACTATTTTTCTGTGTTCAGACCTGAGGATGTGTTTGTGCTGCAGGTGAACCAAATGAAAGATTATTTTTGACCACAAATGACTAAAATATGACTCAAACTTCCACAAAAAGATGGAAAACGACACACTTGTCACAGAAACAAGGTGACCAGAATCATCCAAAATGACCATTAAAGATGCAAAACATAAAAAAGAAACTAAAATGAAACTAAGCTGTGGACAGAATCAGTCAGAAATGTTTAAAATGACAGAAACTGAACCAGAATGACTCAAAGATCTTCGACGAAATGGTCTGAGGTGTTTAACAAGAAGCGAGAAGGAACCAACCAGAAATGTCCTGTTAGTTCTCCATGTTTTTCCTCCAGTGGAGCTCCTGGTTCTGAGGAGGAGTTTTTCTCCTGCAGCAGTATTCTGGTCTTTCTGCTCCGTGAATCCGTCGGAGCTGAACAAGAACTCAGCATATTATTTTTTCAACACGTCTTCGTCGACTTTATGCATTTTTCAGCACGTCTTCCTGAGCTGCAGCAGATTCTGGACATGATGAGGACAGCAGCTCTTCATCTCTTCATCCTCTGCTTCCAAACCTCCAGCATGAAGCTCCAGACTCTGGAGGTTGTGATGATTTGATGGATCAGATGTTTGACAGTCAGACAGAAACTAAAGGCCTGCCGGCAGCTGCAGCTCCACACTAAATCAACTTTATCCCGTCAGGAAAAGCTTTTAGGTTCTCTGCTGGAATAATCCACAGAAACAGTCTTTGTTTTATGTGGTTCTGCAGAGAACAGCTGGACCGTTTCATGACGTCATCGAGCCTCTTTCAAGGACAAAAACTACCCTATCACATTACTTTAATCCAACCAAACCTCTAAACAGACGATAAACTGTCGGCTCTGCGCTGTTCATAAGAATAAAGAAAACTCAATCTGCCATCAGGTCTGGATGGAGGAGAAGCTGCTGGAACACAGCTGTCAGTGTCCATAGGGTTCTAGAGGATCCATGAAGAAGGAAGTTCTTCCTCTAGAAGCAGAACCTTAAAGCTCCACTCATCACGTGGAGAAAGAAAAGGTTCTGGAGGAAAGTTCTGAGGTCAGATGGAACAAAAACTGAAGGTGAGGCCTTTAACCCCAAGAACACCAAACCTACCATCCAGCATGGAGGAGGCAGTATCATGCTCTGGGGCTTTCTGGAAGAGCTTCTGGACTGGTTTCAGACTGGATGCTGGACTGGTTCTGGACTTTCTTGGGACTGGTTTATTTTTGGTTCCAGTCTTGGTTCTCCTGGTTCTGGATGTGATTTAAAGTTGGTTTAGGATTTATTTTACTCTGGATCTGGTCCTGGATGAGGACTGGTTTCAGATGGTTTGGGGCAGGTTTTTTTTTTAACTCCAAGAATACCAAACCTACCACCAAGCATGGAGGTGGCAGTATCATGCTCTGTGAAACTGGAGCTTTGCACAAAGGAAATGGATTAATGAAGGAGGAGGATCACCTCCACGTTCTTCAGTAAAACCTAAAACCATCATCAGAAGGTTGATCTTGGACACAGTTGGATGTTTCAACCAGACAATGAGTCCAAACACACATCAGAAGTGGTAAAGAAATGGTTCCATCAGGCTGGAATGAAGGTTCTAGAATGAAGGTTCTGGTCTCCTCAAAGTCCTGACTTAGACCCATCAACAACCTAAAGAACCAGGTCAGAAAGACCACACATTTAGTTGAATGGCTCCAGAACTGGTGCCAGTTAGATTGATAGTGTAATGATACCGCCACCTCCATGCTTGAAGGTAGGTATGGTGTCCAGAGGAGTCAAAGATGAACCAGGAGATTAAAACCAGAAGAACCGAACTGAGGAGGAAACGGATGAATTTAACCAAATATTAACATTTCTGTTTATTTTTGATCCAACAGATTTAGTCATATTTATAGTAGAACTTCAATAAATCTATGAAAGTTCATGATTGTTTTTAGTGACAAAGGTTCATCTTTCAATGGTTCCATCATAAATCCAGATTCTAGGAATCACTGAAGAGTCAGACTGGAGATAAACATGGACTTCATAGAAGGATGGAAGCGTGTCTAGAAAATGATGCTGGTATCAAATGAACTTATTAGACTGTGAAGTCTTTCTTCAGTCACAGATGAATGAAAATAAATCTGCTGAATAAACCTTCAGCTTCTTCATTAACCGCAAGATTTAAGATCAGTTTCTGGAAACAGAAGTCAGCGTTTTCCTGCTGAAGGATTGAAGCAGAAACTGATCAGCAGGAATGAAACGGCTGTTTTGGCTGCAGAGCTCCAATAAAACTCCTGAAGGCCACAATAAACCATTAGTCTAATTAGCTGGACGGCAAACCGAAGAACAGTAAAAACAGCACATCTGAGCCTTGATTCAGTTCAAACACCAACCTGCTGAGACGCAGCTTTCATTCTGGGAATAATGCTGCAGAAGATGAACAACTAAACACAAAGTAGAACAATCCAAAGGGGACAGAAATGAACTAAATGTGAACAAAGAGGACACAAAAAGAAAAAAGACAAGAAAATATGATCCAAACCAACCAAAATGTGATTCAAAACGGCCAAAATGTGACTCAAACCAACCAGAAAAAGATGGAAAATCAACAAAATACGATTCAAACCATCCAGTAACTCAAGCATCTGCTGCTGTTCTTCCTTCATGGCCTCCTAAACCTCCATCAGCTCGTCGTATTCCAGTGAATCAGAGTGAAAAGTGATTGGCGTTGTGTCGCTGTGAGCAGATTAATCCAAACAGGAAGTGACTGGTGTGGATGGAGGAGGTGACCTGGATCCTGAACCAGGTCCTTCTGCTCGCTGGAGGCCTTGCTGGGTTTGGGGAATTCTGCATTGATTTGTGGACGCGTTCTATTTTCAGGGTTAATCTGCTGCTTTCACAGCCGGGACTCCTGGAGCGTAAACTGAGTCTGAAATAATTATAAGAGGGGATGAATGTTGGGACTGGAAGCTTTAATTATGGAGTAGAGCTGCTCTCTGCAGGGAAACACTTTCATTAATATTCTGCCTCTTTCTGACAGTCATGGTGACCTGCTGCTGCTGTACAGGCAAGTACACAGAACCTCTACACACTAATATATATACATATATATATATATATATATATATACATATATATATATATATGTATATGTGTGTGTGTATATATGTCCTTAATGATACATCCTCCAACTGTATTCCTACCAGCAGATAATTATTAATCATAAAATTCATTTGACTGTACTAAGGACCATAAATCAGGACCTGAACTAGTATCATGAAGGTTTAAAATGTCATAAAAAGAAGAAGTATTGTGTGAAGAAGTTCCTCCTGACCTCCTCAGAGTCACCTGATTCTTCATCTACAAGAACTTGAGCATATTTCATTTCCTAAAGCATTAAAAAACAATCGAAAAATGACTGAAAATAATTTGAAATCATTCAAAAAACGTATACCTTCTCCTTCATGGTTGTCCTGTTTTTATAGAGGTGCAGCACTTTTTGTTGTAGTGGAAAAATGAGCCACAGTAGTGACATTTTTTAGCCCACAATGAGAAAAAAAATTCAGTCAGGAAAAATTACACTATTTTACAGTGAGGTAAAATGACTTGATGGTGGGAAAGATGAGCCAATAGTAAAACTAAATGAGTCTACAGTGAGAAAAAAACAAGTCTTACAGTGAGATAAAATGAATCTAAAGTGAGATAAAATGAGTCTACAGTGAGGTAAAATGAATCTACAGTGAGATGAAATGAGTCTACAATGAGAAAAATGAGTCTACAGTGAGATAAAATGAGTTTACAGTGAGATAAAATGAGTCTACAGTGAGATAAAATGAGTCTACAGTGAGATAAAATGAGTCTACAGTGAGGTAAAATGAATCCATAATGAGGTAAAACACCCAGAGACTTCATGTTTCGACTACCAGCATCAGAAACAACATTTCTTCCATCCGGAGTTCTGTGTGACGTTCTAACGGTTCAGTGGTTCCTGAGGATAGAACGGTTCCAGACTGAACACAGGAAGCTGCTGCAGGTTCCCATCAGTCTGCAGCCGCATTAGTGCATTAGTCCTTCCTGCTTCCTGCATTAAAGCTGTATGGCGTGTTGCATCTCTGACTGCTCATGGCCTAATGGACTCCATCAGGAGGAGAACATGGCAGGAAGCTGCTGGAGCTCCATAAATAATGACTTCATGTGCAGCTCAGTGACCGTGGAGAACCAACCACAACCTCCATCTGATCCCTTAGAACCTCCATCTGATCCCTTAGAACCCCCATCTGATCCCTTAGAACCCCCATCTGATCTCTTAGAACCCCCATCTGATCCCTTAGAACCTCCATCTGATCCCTTAGAACCAGCAGAGTCTGTATACCTACAGACTACCGACATGTTCTGTCCACCCCCAACCAGATAAACATAAACAGAGAAAACACAACAGCAAAGACACACAAATGACTTTAACACAGCAAGACACAAATCACCACAAAGAGATAAAAAAAATCACCATTTAAAGACGAAAAATCACCACAAAGAGATAAAAAAAATGACCACAAAGAGATGAAAAATCCCCATTTAAAGACGAATAATCACCATTAAAAGATGAAAAATCACCATGAAAAGAGACATTTTATCACCAAAAACAGAGAAAATACGAGCAGACTTGTGATTTCTGTTCAATCCTGAGCAGGACATTGAACAGATGAAGTCGACTGTCTCTCTTCAGTTCTGTTTCTTTTGCATCTCATTTTATGGATTTCTTATTTGTGGTCATTTTTTTGTCTCATTAGGTTCATGTCTTGATTTTTAGTGCTTCATTTTTTTGTCATTTTGCACCTCATTTTGTTCATTTCTGGTTATTTTACATATTATTTTCTTGATTTTTTGACATTTTGTTCCTCATTTTGTTCACTTTACATCTTGTATTGTTCATATTTCGCTTTTTTTGGGCCTCATCTTCAGCCGTTTTGTGTGTTTTTGTGCATCCTGTAGCTGCTGAATGCGTCTCTACATGTGGATGTATAATTAATGCTGACAGCTGGCGCCTCGTTTCACTCACATACAATAACTTCATTTTGTAGAAATAGACTTAATGGGCTGATCAGGAGCAGCTCTGGGCTGAAATCATTCAGCTCTGATTCAGTCCGACTGTTGGTTCTGCAGGGTGGAGGGACCCAGAGAGGTGAGGAAGAACCGGTTCTGGATCCAAAGAGAACTAGAAGACAAACAGCTGCTTTTATCTGGGCTGAACACCGATCATTACTGGTTCAGAGAATCATAGAGTCTGTCAGTAAGAACCAATAGAACACGTTTATCTGCTGAAAAATGAAATCCTGCAGACAGACTCAGACAGAACACAGAGAACACTGAATTTACCTTCACTACAGCCCTGCAGAACAGCTTATTTTAGGCCTCATTTGGTTGATTTTTCTTTATTTTTTTATATTCTGAGACTGGTTTTGTTTCCTTTTTGGTCATTTCATGGCTCATTTTAGTAATTTCCTCTCATTTTGTGTCATTCTTGGCTTTTTTGCCTCATTTTGTTTCTTCTTTGTGATTTTTGGCCTCATTTGGGTAATTTTTTCCTTAGTTTATTTTAGTTATTCTCAGCCTCGTTTTTGTTCCTGTTTGGGTGATTTTATGCCTCGTTTTTGTAATTTTTTTTCTAGTTTTGCATGTTATTTTGCTCATTTTTTGCTTTATTTTGCCTCATTTAGTTTCTTCTTTGTCACTTTGAGCCTCATTTTGTTTATTTTGTGTCATTCTGGTGATTTTAACTCTGAAGTAAAACCAGCACCGTTTGCTGTTTTCTTTGATGTTCAATAACAAAGTTCTCTAACTAAAAACCTCAGTCTTGTTATTTTCTGATATCGTGTAGATTCATATTAAAGATCAAACATGACAGGAAATTTTCCCACCATGTGATCATTAAGAGTACACCAGGTAGGTGCTCACCTTGGCGAACAGCGCCCCCTTGGCTGCCAGCGCGTCCTCGCCACGCCCGTTGGGGTAGCACTCGTAGCGGGCGTCCAGGATGGGGTACCGGCTGGCCAGCATCAGGCCGCTGTTCAGGAACTTGAACCTGGAGCAGCAGCCCTTCCAGCCGTAGCGTCCGACGTCACTCAGCACGTAGGGGAAATATCGGTGCAGCTGCCGGCGCAGCCGTGACGTCGCTCCGTGGTCGAACACTTCCTGCAGTGCCAGGAAGTCCAGGTTAGCGGGAAAAAAGGCAGAGACGTCGTGGTCGAACGTCTCGTCTCCGTGGCGACGTTTTCGTCCCGGACGCTTGAAGACGGAGGTCCGTGGGACGTGTGAGAGCGTGTTGTTAGAGGAGATCCCGACGCCGCCGTCACCGTGGTAACGGGCCAGTGACTCCCGGGAGGCCGTCATGGAGTCTCCCCCGCCGGCTTCCCGGTGGTTCCCCGTCTCCTCCTCATCCGGGTCCGGCTCCGGGGCACTGATGCTGATCTGGACCCCCGAGGCATGCAGCGGGCAGTCGGGCTTCGATGCTGCATCCCCATGCACGGCACAGTCATGGTTACTGGGGGCGTGCACGGCGCAGTCATGGTTAGTGGGGGCGTGCACGGCGCAGTCATGGTTACTTGGGGTGTGCACGGCGCAGTCATGGTTACTTGGGGCGTGCATGGGGCAGTTGGCCTCCCCGGTGCTGTGGACGGGGCAGTCGGAGCTGCTGGTTCTGTTTGGGTGCAGCGGACAGTCGCCTGCAGGGGGAGCTGTATCAGGGTGGGCGGGGCATTGGTCGGCTGCAGGGGGGTGGACGGGGCAGTCAACAGCAGCGGAGGGGTGGGTCGGACACTCGGTGAACGGTTCTGGTTCGGTGTCGGCAGGCCCGTTGGTGGTCGGGGTTTGGTCCGGACGCTGGTCCAAAGAAGAAGTACGACGGAAACCGGTGGCGAGACTGCTGAAGGATGCAGCGCTGAAAAAAACACAGAGAGATGTTTAAAAATCTGAGTTTTACGGCAGATAAATCCAAAATAACATCACCAATTAACAGCATAGCTAGTGGCAGAGGAAGCTAGTATAGCATAGCGTCATCAGTTCAACATGAATTCAACTAGAATTTGTTTCATGTCTCTTATCCAGGTTGTTTTCTCCTGACTAGATCCTTGGTGTGTTGGATTTACAATTAAAGCGTCTGATAAATGAAACTGTAGAACTGTAGTAAGCTAGCTAGACAAAGCTACAGGAAGCTTATTAGCCTCCTGTAGCTTTGTCTAGCTATCCATCCATCCATTTTATTCCACTCATCTGAATCAGATGTCCAAACCACCTCCACTGGTTCCTTCAGAGTTTTTTCCACAGTTAAAAGGGTGTTTTCCTGCCACTGTCGCCTTTGGGCTTGCTCTGGGGGTCAGGCATGTGGGTTCTGTAAAGTGTCTTGAGACAATTTGACTGTAATTTGCGTTATATAAATAAAATTGAATGGAATTGAATTGAATAGAGGTGAAGGATCAGCAACTCTACTCTGAGCTCCCTCCAGATGTCTGATCTTCTCCTCCTATCTCTAAGGCTGAGCTCAGACACCCTACAGAGGAAGCTCATTTCAGACGCTTGTATCCATGATCTCATTCTTTGGGTCACTACCCAGAGCTCATGACCATAGGTGAGGGTTAGAACATAGATGGATGGTAAACTGAGAGCTTCTCCTTGAGGCTCAGCTCCCTCTTCTCCACGACAGTTCAGTACAACACCTTCATTACTGCTGACGCTGCACCAATCCTCCTGTCCATCTCTAGCTCCATTTCCCATCACTCCTGAACAAGATCCTGATATACTTGAACTCCTTCACTTGGTGAAGCAACTCCCTCCAACCCAGAGGGATCAATCCACTGGGTTCCATCAGAGAACCATGACCTTAGATTTGGAGGTTCTGATCCTCATCCCCACCACTTCACACTCGGATGCAAACCGCTCCAGTGTTGCTGAAGGTCTGAGGAACCAACAGAACCACATCATCTGCAAAAAGCAGAGATCCTGAGGTCCTCAAACCAGACACCCTCCTCACTCCGACTGATCCTTGAGATCCATGAAGACCACAAACAGGATCAGAGACAAGGGACAGCCCTGGAGGAGTCCAACACCCACTGGAAGCCAGTCTGACTTTGTGCTGAGTATGAGGACACAGCTCTCACTTTGGTTCTACAGGAACCGAATGTCTCGTATCAGAGAGCCCGGTACCCCATACGCCCTCAGTACCCCCAAAGAGCCCCTAAGAGGACACAGTCATAGACCTTCTCTAGATCCAAAAAACACGTAGACTGACAGGTCCAACTCCCATGACCCCCTCAGCAGCTCCACAAGAGTAAAGATCTGATCCACCGTTCCATGACCAGGATGGAATCCACATTGTTCCTCCTGAATCTGAGGTTCAACAATCTGTCAGAGTCTCCCTTCCAGCACCCTAGAGTAAACTTTCCTGGGGAGGCTGAGAAGTTTGATACCCCGGTAGTTGGAATTCACTCTCTGGTCTCCTTTATGAAGATGGGAACCACCACTCTGGTCTGTCACTCCACAGGTACCGTACCCGATGTCCACGCGACTCCCCTGATGAATCGCCACCTTATCGTGGTGGAGGGTTTGAGCGTCTCTGTGATCCTGGGAGCTCTGTTGTCCAGGGGCTTAGCCCCTGTTAGGGTCTCCCAAGGCAAACTGGTCCTGGGTGAGGGACCTGACAAAGACCGATTCAGAAAACCCTGATGACAGCAAAAATAAGGAAAGTCACGACCTCAGCCGGATCAGGGAAACCAGGGTCTTTTCCTGGAGTCAGGTCTGTGGGGGGAGAGTCAGAGAGCACCTGGTGACCAAACCTTGGGGCCCTGTGGGTCTCGGTCGGGTACAGCCTAAATAAGTAAAACGGGGTCACCGCCCGGTGGACCACCACTCACGGGGCAGGAAATCGGGGTTGGATGCTATGTCCACCAGGCAGTAGGCAGGAATGGGTGTCTAGGTGCACCGCCCCCTGGTGGTGTGGACTAGCTCTGGGGACGTGGAAGGAACCTGAGCTGGTGGAAGTGGAGCGGTACCGGCTAGATATAGCAACAACAAGGGTTCTGGAACCAGAATCCTGGAGAGGGGTTGGACTCTCTCCCTTTCTGGAGTATAGCATAGCGTTACCAGGTCAACATAAAGTCTAGGTTAGTGGTTCCTCTGTTAGTTCTGCCAGGAACCTGGACCAGCAGCTCCTCACCTGATGGAGGTGTTGGTGGGCGAGTCGATGTAGATTTTGATCTGAGGCCGGCTGGCTCCGTTGCGGATCCTCCTGCCCACCTCCCTGGCTCTCCGGTGGGTGTCGGATAGGTTGTTGAACCGGGCCAGGGAGTCGGGCAGCAGGCAGACGTTGGCGCTGCAGAAACAGAAGCTCCGACCCTGAGGCCTCCACTCCCCGGTACCGGCACCACCCGGCCCAGCTTGGCCTTGCTCGGCCTGGTGCTTGTCTGGTCTGCAGAGGAACAGAGGAACAGACAGCAGGTTCAGATGTTTCCTTGGATCAGGAGGTTGATTAAACTGTTGGGTCTAAACATTAATACAGAACCAGCAACTGGTTAGCGTTAGCTTAGCATCAGATCAGGAGGTAGAGAGCAGAACTTCTAAAGATCAGATAAATGTTAAAAAAACTAAAGTCAATAAAATGCTGTTTTTGTGACATGAGGTCTGAGCAATGTAGACAGATGGGAGGGTTTACCTGTCGTGTTTCCTGTTGTGTTACCTGTTGTGTTACGTATCGTGTTTCCTGTTGTGTTACCTGTTGTTTTACCTGTATGTCAGGTGAGCACTCACCTGTGGTAGGTGTACAGGTAGGGCTGGCGGACGGCCTGCAGCGGGGCCCAGACGATGAAGCCCAACAGGGCGAAGGGCAGTGATGCGAGGAGCAGCAGCAGGTAGAGCGGCGCTGAAACGAGGACGCAGAGCGACAGGAAGGAGCAGGGGTCCTGAGAGCGCCGCCGCTTCTCCAGAGAGGTGGCCACGCAGGACGCCAGCAGCCGGTCCAGCAGCCAGTAGCACGGGAATACCAGCATCCACGACAGCCCGTCCAGGAAGTGCAGGCAGGCACTGGTGTAGGGGGCGCTGTGGAGCACCATCACTTCCTGCTCTCTGGCCACTCCCACATACACTCTCTGCACAGGTGAGCACAGGTGAGATCCGTCTGGAGGTTGGCCAACAGGAGTAAGAAACAACGCTGTAGACCCTCCCCCCTGCTGGAGAAGCTGCTCTACATGGTTTGGAAGTTCTCTGGACTCGGGTGAGTTTCTCTCAGCTCAGCAGGTGGAACCTCCGTAGGCGGGGTCACAAAGGTGACGGGCGGCGGCCATGATGAAAGCTTCTGATCTGGGACTTCCTGGACCTGCAGAGGATCAAACGGACAAGGAGGAAGTTCAGCTGCACGTTTAGATGTTTATGTTTCTCATGAGAGCTTTAAAGTCCAGAAACTACAGCTGAAGATGTTCCAGAGAAGATTAGCCTCCAGAAGTCTCTCAGCAGTAGAATTACATGAGGGCAGTACACACAATAACAATAACACACAGTAATATAATACGCAATAATAATAACACACAATATTAAAAAACACAATAATAACAACACACAATAATATAATATACAATATTAAAATACACAATATAATACTAGTGCTAATGCTAACGTCAATGCTAATGCTAGGGTTTTTTGATTTTGTGGTTATTTTGTCAACAAATCATTAAGATTTCAGTCCATGATGTTGTGTTTTCAAGACAAAAACTGAAGTAAATATTAGCATTGTTAATGCTACACACAAAATGATAGCACACAACATTAAAATACACAATATGCCAACAGCAATAACACAACATTATATAGAACTGTATTAATTCAACACTAGTCTCAATACCAACGTTCGGCTAACGTTTTGAAGCACAACATATTTGTAAAATTCTTCTTTTTTTGGCTTTGTGCTCTCATGTTTCTAGAAGTTCTGAAACTAGTGAGCAGGAGGTAGCCAGCCAGCTTGTTAGCAGCCAGGCTAACACAAAGCTGTATTCGTTCTAATGTGTTGAAGCACAAAATCCAAAATGTTCTCATATTATCACTTTCCTGTGCTTTCACCATAAAAGAGTAATGCTAACCTGTAAGCTAACAGTTAGCAAAGATTCCTTTAACCTTTCATACATTTTCTTAAAAACTAAAATGTGTCCCAGTTTATTTGCGTTTTGTTAAAATGTGAATCATAATTTTGCAGTGAAATTATTAAAGTACACTGAAGCTTCTGAATGTTTGCTAGCTAGCAGTACTAAGCAATTAGCTTATTAGCAAACAGACTAGTACAAAACAAACCTGCGGTCTGACAGGTTTCATTAACGATAAAGATTAAACCGAACATTTTTACTGTTTCATGTTAAACTCAGTGTCTAATGTGAATCACAACCATGAGTCTGATTATCAGCTACAGCAAATTAAAGCTAAGCTACAAGCTAATCCCTGCTAGCAGTGGATTGAAAAAACCCCATTCTTCTGAGCAGCTAAACGTGTTCAAACCCATAAAACAAATACATGCAGATTCAAACTTCTCCAAAGACGTCACGTTTATCCAACTGAATGTTGGCAGAATAATCCCTGAAACACAGAGTCCTGAGCTAGCTTCCAGAATCGACAGCGTGTTTGTTAGTGGGAGGAAAATCTAATATTAATTATGAGCTGGAACGAGCCGATCCCGTCAGTCACAGATGAATAATTGAATTCAGTGGAAACAAAAGAGGAAAGCTGTGTTTGAGCACAAATACAGATTCAACAGTTTAAATAATTAAAGTCGTCCTGACAAAGAGAGCAGCTGCTGCAGATAAGAAGCAGAAAGCTGAGGATCGATGCGACTAAACAGCTTCTTCCAGCTCAAAACGTCCCCAAACGCTTTTTAACCAACAGTGGGATCGATCCAGCAGCACCAATAAATAATGAACGGACTCATTCATGCCAACACAAAAGAGTCTGACCTCACAGTGACCTCACAGTGACCTCACAGTGACCTCAGACACCTGAACCCACCTGATCTTTAACTCCAGGACCCAAACACTGAACAAAGCAACCTGATAACACTCGTCTTTTTGTGTCGTGTGTTTGTCGTTTTGTGTCATGTTTTTGTTGTTTTGTGTCATGTTTTTTTCAAAAATGTGTTTTTAGACTGGTTTGTCTCCTCTTCATCCTCCTCCTCTTCTTCTTCTCCATGTTCTGTTGGAACTGTTCCAGATTTGGTTCTATTCATGGTTTCTGATGTTATGGTAGACTGGCTTGGACTGGCACATTTTGAACTGGTTTTAGACTGGTGGCTGTGGTTAAATTAAAATCATTACATAATATTGTTATTTAAAAAACATATTTAAAGTAACTGTAAATTTCCAGTTTAATTCTTAGATTCAGTGAGATGCAGGAAACTGCAGCTGAGAAATGATCAATAAAGTTTAACCACAGATCAGTAATCAATACTTCTGTCTGCATGTGTTCAGTGGATGTTCTGTCCCAGACAGACTGAAAGACACACAACTTGTAAAATAACTACAAAGACTAAAAAAACAACACAAAAGTAACACAAACAGACAAACAGTTGAGAAAAAGACAGAAAATGACCATAAAAACACTTAAATAAAATAAAAAAACCATAAAACCACCAAGAAGAGACCAGATGTGACATAAAAGATCATATAAAATAAGAAATGGTCAAAATGAAAGTTAAATAAACCCCAAGAGACACGAAAAGGTTGAAAAAACATACAAAAACAGTCTAAAAACAACAAAAAAGAGATGACACAAAGAAACACAAAGAGATGAAAACAACTAAAACTGATCCTCAGAACGAAACAAGATCCAAACAGGAAGTACAGATCCAGACAGGAAGTAGAGATCCAAACAGGAAGTAGACATCCAGACAGAAAGTAGAGATCCAAACAGGAAGTAGAGATCCAGACAGGGAGTAGAGATCCAAACAGGAAGTAGACATCCAGACAGGAAGTAGAGATCCAAACAGGAAGTAGACATCCAGACAGGAAGTAGAGATCCAAACAGGAAGTAGAGATCCAGACAGGAAGTAGAGATCCAGACAGGAAGTAGAAAGACGTAAAACAACTGAAACTGAGCCTTAGAATGTAAACAAAGGTGAACAAAGATGAAATGATCCAAACAGGAAGCAGAAAACGTAAAACTGAGCCTCAGAAACATGATCAGTAACACACACACGTGACATCACTGCTCTTCCAGCATGCCTCAGGGACTCTGTTGTCATGGTGACGTGCCCTCAGAGTTTTATTGGAGCTGCTGAAGCTCCACTTTTATTATCCAATGACATCACTGATACCTGAATCACATGACCAGCTGAGAAACACACAGTCAGACTAAAGTACATCTCCCATGAGCCTCTCTTCCATCATTGTCCTCTTCTTCTTCTCCATGTTCTGTTGGACCAGTTCTACACTCGGTTCTGGACTGTTTCTAGGCAAAATTTTGTTCATGGTTTATGACAGTATTTTAGACCAGTTTGGACTGGTTTCCAATGGCACTTTATTTAAGGTGGTATTGGACTGGTTTCAGATGGTAGACTATATTTAAGGTGGTATTTGAGCTGTTTTTGAGCTGGTTGAAGAGGATCTCAAGATGGTTTTGGACTTAGTTGGTCTGGTTTTAACTGTGTGTCTTTCATGCCTGTTTGTGCAATTTTGGTGTTTTTTTTGCATCATTTGTGTCATTTTTGCGCGTTTTCGTGCCATATTATCTTTTTCAATCAGCCTTGTGTCATTTGTGTCATTTTTATGTCACATTCTGACACTGAAGGCTGAAAATATCACATAAGAGCAGAAAAGCAAACATATAGATTCATACGAAGCGCCTTCATAATCAGAACTTGCACTGAAGGAAGGTAAAACATGACGTTGAGGAGGATAACTACACAAATAATCTGCAGTAACACAAACTGAACACAAAGACGAACATCAGAGAATGTGAAGAGACACAAAACGTCCACAAAAACCTGCAAAACAATCAAAGAACCTCACAGAGAACCAGAAAAAATGTTCCATGTTCCAGAATGTGAGCTTTAAACCAGAAAACACCGAGCTGAGCCACAGAGACGCTGAATAAACAGTATTAATATGGTATTAAACTATATAGATGTATGTATAATAAATGGTATTAATAGGGTATTATTATATATAAATATGTATATATAGTAAACAATATGAATATATAAACATATATATATATATTATAATAAACGGTGAAATGTTGGGATCAAACATGTGAACTCTCCACTGAAGGAGTTCTGACCTTTACTTTTATCTTTTCTCTCCTTCATGTCTGCAGCAAACTGAGATCTAAAAAACCTGAAGCTGAGCAGCTCGGATGATGGGACGGATGATGACGGATCGATTAGTACCAGATGACTGGAGGTCTTTTATTTTACAGGTTTTACTATAGTGTGATATTTCTGTCTCAGGTTGGAACACCTTTAAACGTCTGTCTGTCACTAAAAACCTGCTGATGGAAACTTGGAAAATCTATTTATTACATCCAATAATAATAGAGCTCATTATTCTGATGTTTGTTCTCCTGAACTTTAAAATTAAACGGTTCTGATCAAATCCAGGCAGACAACACAAGAACACGCATGTCGACAAACACACGCATGACGTGATCAATACTGCAGACAGGATTTAACATGTTAGAGTGCAGCAGACAGAAGTATCGATTCATCAGTATTGATCCGCTGTGTTTCTAACAGCTAATCTTCTGTCACAATCACACAACAAACACACAACAAACACAACAAACAAATACACAAAAACACACAACAAACAAACACACAGCAAACACAATGAACAAACACAAAACAAACACACAAAAACACACAACAAACAAACACACAACAAACAAATACACAAAAACACACAACAAACACAAAAAACACAACAAACAAACACACAACAAACACACAGTGAACAAACACACAACAAACACACAAAAACACACAACAAACAAACACACTACAAACAAATACACAAAAACACACAACAAACAAACACACCACATCAGATCTCCTCAAGGGTTAATCAATAAAACAGAACCGACCATCATGTCGTTATTTCCCATCATCCTCCAGGAACCAGGTCAGAGTTCAAACCAGAACCAACCAGCTCCAACCAGGTCCAACCAGCTCCAACCAGAACAAACCAGGTCCAACCAGAACAAACCAGAACCAACCAGCTCCAACCAGCTCCAACCAGAACAAACCAGAACAAACCAGAACCAACCAGCTCCAACCAGAACCGACCAGAACCAACCCACTCCAACCAGCTCCAACCAGAACAAACCAGAACCAACCAGCTCCAACCAGCTCCAACCAGAACAAACCAGAACCAACCAGCTCCAACCAGCTCCAACCAGAACCAACCAGAACCGACCAGCTCTGACCAGCTCCAACCAGAACCGACCAGAACCAACCCACTCCAACCAGGTCCAACAAGAACAAACCAGAACCAACTAGCTCCAACCAGAAGAAGAAGAAGAAAAAGGAGAACAAACAGAAGAAACTAAACAAACCCTATTCCTGACCACCGTCCATCCCATAATAACCCAGACCATCGTCCATCCCATAATAACCCAGACCACCGTCCATCCCATAATAACCCAGACCACCGTCCATCCCATAATACTGTGTGTAGTATTGTTTATTGTGAGTCCATCTTTCAGGGTAATGGTGGTGTGTTGTGTATTTTGGGTATTTTGTGTATCTTCCTTTAAAGAGTAGATCTCTGAGGCTGCTGACTGTCGTCATGACAACAGCCCAAAGTTCAGGCCTCAGCAAACACATGTGAGTGTTCACTGTAGGTAGATACAACAGTTAAATACTACAGTTAGATACTACAGTTAGATACTACAGTTAGATACTACAGTTAGATACTACAGTTAAATATTACAGTTAAATACTACAGTTAGATACTACAGTTAAATACTACAGGTAGATACTACAGTTAGATACTACAGTTAAATACTACAGTTAAATACTACAGTTAGATACTACAGTTAAATATTACAGTTAAATACTACAGTTAAATACTACAGTTAAATACTACAGTTAGATACTACAGTTAAATACTACAGTTAGATACTACAGTTAAATATTACAGTTAAATACTACAGTTAAATACTACAGGTAGATACTACAGTTAAATACTACAGGTAGATACTACAGTTAGATACTACAGTTAAATATTACAGTTAGATACTACAGTTAAATACTACAGGTAGATACTACAGTTAGATACTACAGTTAAATACTACAGTTAGATACTACAGTTAAATACTACAGTTAAATACTACAGTTAGATACTACAGTTAAATACTACAGTTAGATACTACAGTTAAATACTACAGGTAGATACTACAGTTAGATACTACAGTTAAATATTACAGTTAAATACTACAGTTAAATACTACAGGTAGATACTACAGTTAGATACTACAGTTAAATACTACAGTTAGATACTACAGTTAAATACTACAGTTAAATACTACAGGTAGATACTACAGTTAGATATTACAGTTAAATACTACAGTTAAATACTACAGTTAAATACTACAGTTAGATACTACAGTTAAATACTACAGTTAGATACTACAGTTAGATACTACAGTTAAATACTACAGTTAGATACTACAGTTAAATACTACAGTTAGATACTACAGTTAGATACTACAGTTAAATACTACAGTTAGATACTACAGTTAGATACTACAGTTAAATACTACAGTTAGATACTACAGTTAGATACTACAGTTAGATACTACAGTTAGATACTACAGTTAAATACTACAGTTAGATACTACAGTTAAATACTACAGTTAGATACTACAGTTAGATACTACAGTTAAATACTACAGTTAAATACTACAGTTAGATACTACAGTTAAATACTACAGTTAGATACTACAGTTAGATACTACAGTTAAATACTACAGTTAGATACTACAGTTAGATACTACAGTTAAATACTACAGTTAGATACTACAGTTAAATACTACAGTTAAATACTACAGTTAAATACTACAGTTAGATACTACAGTTAAATACTACAGGTAGATACTACAGTTAGATACTACAGTTAAATACTACAGTTAAATACTACAGGTAGATACTACAGTTAAATACTACAGTTAGATACTACAGTTAGATACTACAGTTAAATACTACAGTTAAATACTACAGTTAGATACTACAGTTAAATACTACAGGTAGATACTACAGTTAGATACTACAGTTAAATACTACAGTTAAATACTACAGGTAGATACTACAGTTAAATTACTACAGTTAGATACTACAGTTAGATACTACAGTTAAATACTACAGGTAGATCTACAGTTAGATACTACAGTTAAATACTACAGTTAAATACTACAGGTAGATACTACAGTTAAATACTACAGTTAGATACTACAGTTAGATACTACAGTTAAATACTACAGTTAATACTACAGGTAGATACTACAGTTAATACTACAGTTTGATACTACAGTTAAATACTACAGGTAGATACTACAGTTAGATACTACAGTTAAATACTACAGCTTTAAATCTACAGTTAGATTACTACAGTTAAATACTAACAGTTAGATTACTAACAGTTAAAATTACTACAGTAGATACTACAGTTAGATACTACAGTTAAAGTACTAACAGTTAAATTACTACAGTTAAAAACTACAGTTTAGATACTTACAAAGTTAAAATACTACAGGGTAAGATACTACAGTTAGATACTACAGTTAATACTGACAGTTAAATAACTACAGGAGATACTGACAGTTATACTACAGTTAAATACTACAGTTAGATACTACAGTTAAATACTACAGGTAGATACTACAGTTAGATACTACAGTTAAATACTACAGTTAAATACTACAGGTAGATACTACAGTTAGATACTACAGTTAAATACTACAGTTAGATACTACAGTTAAATACTACAGTTAGATACTACAGTTAGATACTACAGTTAAATACTACAGTTAAATACTACAGGTAGATACTACAGTAAATACTACAGTTAGATACTACAGTTAAATACTACAGTTAGATACTACAGTTAATACTACAGTTAGATACTACAGTTAGATACTACAGTTAGATACTACAGTTAAATACTACAGGTAGATACTACAGTTAGATACTACAGTTAAATACTACAGTTAATACAGGTAATACTACAAGTTAGATACTACAGTTAAATACTACAGTTAGATACTACAGTTAAATACTACAGTTAGAATCACAGTTAGATACTACAGTTAAATACTACAGTTAAATAACTACAGTTAAATACTTACAGTTAGATTACAGTTAAATACTACAGTTAGATACTACAGTTTAAATACTACAGTTAGATACTACAGTTAGATACTACAGTTAGATACTGTACAGTTAGATACTACAGTTAAAAGTAACTACAGTTAGAGTACTACAGTTAGATGCTACAGTTAGATGCTACAGTTAGATGCTACAGTTAGATGCTACAGTAAATACTACAGTTAGATACTACAGTTAAATACTACAGTTAAATATTACAGTTAATACTACAGTTAGATGCTACAGTTAAATACTACAGTTAGATACTACAGTTAAATACTACAGTTAAATACTACAGGTAGATACTACAGTTAGATACTACAGTTAAATACTACAGTTAAATACTACAGTTAAATACTACAGTTAGATACTACAGTTAAATACTACAGGTAGATACTAACAGTTAAATACTACAGTTAGATACTACAGTTAAATACTACAGTTAGATACTACAGTTAAATATTACAGTTAAATACTACAGTTAAATACTACAGGTAGATACTACAGTTAAATACTACAGTTAGATACTACAGTTAGATACTACAGTTAAATACTACAGTTAAATACTACAGGTAGATACTACAGTTAAATACTACAGTTAGATACTACAGTTAAATACTACAGGTAGATACTACAGTTAGATACTACAGTTAAATACTACAGTTAGACACTACAGTTAAATACTACAGGTAGATACTACAGTTAGATACTACAGTTAAATACTACAGTTAGATGCTACAGTTAGATGCTACAGTTAGATACTACAGTTAAAATACTACAGTTAAATACTACAGTTAAATACTACAGGTAGATAATACAGTTAGATACTACAGTTAAATACTACAGTTAGATGCTACAGTTAGATGCTACAGTTAAATACTACAGTTAGATGCTACAGTTAGATACTACAGTTAAATACTACAGTTAAATACTACAGTTAAATACTACAGGTAGATACTACAGTTAGATACTACAGTTAAATACTACAGTTAGATGCTACAGTTAGATACTACAGTTAAATACTACAGTTAAATACTACAGTTAAATACTACAGGTAGATAATACAGTTAGATACTACAGTTAATACTACAGTTAAATACTACAGTTAGATACTACAGTTAAATACTACAGGTAGATACTACAGTTAGATGCTACAGTTAAATACTACAGTTAAATACTACAGTTAAATACTACAGTTAGATACTACAGTTAGATACTACAGTTAAATATTACAGTTAGATACTACAGTTAAATACTACAGGTAGATACTACAGTTAGATACTACAGTTAGATACTACAGTTAAATATTACAGTTAAATACTACAGTGAAATACTACAGTGAAATACTACAGTTAAATACTACAGTTAGATACTACAGTTAGAATACTACAGTTAAATACTACAGTTAAATACTACAGTTAGATACTACAGTTAGATACTACAGTTAAATACTACAGTTAGATACTACAGTTAAATACTACAGTTAGATACTACAGTTAGATACTACAGGTTAGATACTACAGTTAAATACTACAGTTAGATACTACAGTTAAGATACTACAGTTAGATTACTACAGTTAGATACTACAGTAGATACTACAGTTAGATACTACCAGGTAGATACTACAGTTAAATACTACAGTTAGATTACTACAGTTAGATACTACAGTTTAGATACTACAGGTAGATACTACAGTTTAGATACTACAGTTAAATATTACAGTTAGATACTACAGTTAGATACTACAGTTAGATACTACAGTAAATACTACAGTTAGATACTACAGTTAGATACTACAGTTAGATACTACAGTTAAATACTACAGTTAAATACTACAGGTAGATACTACAGTTAGATACTACAGTTAAATATTACAGTTAGAGTACTACAGTTAAATAACTACAGTTAGATACTACAGTTAGATACTACAGTTAGATACTACAGTTAAATACTACAGTTAATACTACAGGTAGATACCTACAGTTAGATACTACAGTTAAATACTACAGTTAAATACTACAGGTAGATACTACAGTTAAATACTACAGTTAGATACTACAGTTAAATACTACAGTTAGATACTACAGTTAAATACTACAGGTAGATACTACAGTTAGATACTACAGTTAGATACTACAGTTAAATACTACAGGTAGATACTACAGTTAAATACTACAGTTAGATACTACAGTTAAATACTACAGGTAGATACTACAGTTAGATACTACAGTTAGATACTACAGTTAAATACTACAGGTAGATACTACAGTTAAATACTACAGTTAAATACTACAGTTAGATACTACAGTTAAATACTACAGTTAAATACTAATGTTAGATACTACAGTTAAATACTACAGTTAGATACTACAGTTAAATATTACAGTAGATACAGTTAGATACTACAGTTAGATACTACAGTTAAATACTACAGTTAAATACTACAGGTAGATACTACAGTTAAATACTACAGGTAGATACTACAGTTAAATACTACAGGTAGATACTACAGTTAAATACTACAGTTAGATACTACAGTTAAATACTACAGTTAAATACTAATGTTAGATACTACAGTTAAATACTACAGTTAAATACTACAGTTAGATACTACAGTTAAATACTACAGGTAGATACTACAGTTAGATACTACAGTTAGATACTACAGTTAGATACTACAGTTAAATACTACAGTTAGATACTACAGTTAGATACTACAGTTAAATACTACAGTTAAATACTACAGTTAGATACTACAGTTAGATACTACAGTTAAATACTACAGTTAAATACTACAGGTAGATACTACAGTTAGATACTACAGTTAAATACTACAGTTAGATACTACAGTTAGATACTACAGTTAAATACTACAGGTAGATACTACAGTTAGATACTACAGTTAAATACTACAGTTAGATACTACAGTTAAATACTACAGTTAAATACTACAGTTAGATACTACAGTTAGATACTACAGTTAAATACTACAGTTAAATACTACAGTTAAATACTACAGGTAGATACTACAGTTAGATACTACAGTTAAATATTACAGTTAGATACTACAGTTAGATACTACAGTTAGATACTACAGTTAAATACTACAGGTAGATACTACAGTTAGATACTACAGTTAAATACTACAGTTAAATACTACAGGTAGATACTACAGTTAAATACTACAGTTAGATACTACAGTTAAATACTACAGTTAGATACTACAGTTAAATACTACAGGTAGATACTACAGTTAGATACTACAGTTAAATACTACAGTTAGATACTACAGTTAGATACTACAGTTAAATACTACAGGTAGATACTACAGTTAGATACTACAGTTAAATACTACAGTTAGATACTACAGTTAAATACTACAGTTAAATACTACAGTTAGATACTACAGTTAGATACTACAGTTAAATACTACAGTTAAATACTACAGTTAAATACTACAGTTAGATACTACAGTTAAATACTACAGTTAAATACTACAGTTAGATACTACAGTTAGATACTACAGTTAAATACTACAGTTAGATACTACAGTTAAATACTACAGTTAAATACTACAGTTAGATACTACAGTTAGATACTACAGTTAAATACTACAGTTAGATACTACAGTTAGATACTACAGTTAGATACTACAGTTAAATACTACAGTTAAATACTACAGTTAAATACTACAGTTAAATACTACAGGTAGATACTACAGTTAAATACTACAGTTAAATACTACAGTTAGATACTACAGTTAAATACTACAGTTAGATACTACAGTTAAATACTACAGGTAGATACTACAGTTAAATACTACAGTTAAATACTACAGTTAGATACTACAGTTAAATACTACAGTTAAATACTAATGTTAGATACTACAGTTAAATACTACAGTTAGATACTACAGTTAAATATTACAGTTAGATACTACAGTTAAATACTACAGTTAGATACTACAGTTAGATACTACAGTTAGATACTACAGTTAAATACTACAGTTAAATACTACAGGTAGATACTACAGTTAAATACTACAGTTAGATACTACAGTTAAATACTACAGGTAGATACTACAGTTAAATACTACAGTTAAATACTACAGTTAGATACTACAGTTAAATACTACAGTTAAATACTAATGTTAGATACTACAGTTAAATACTACATTTAAATACTACAGTTAGATACTACAGTTAAATACTACAGGTAGATACTACAGTTAGATACTACAGTTAGATACTACAGTTAAATACTACAGTTAGATACTACAGTTAGATACTACAGTTAAATACTACAGTTAGATACTACAGTTAGATACTACAGTTAAATACTACAGTTAAATACTACAGTAGATACTAGTTAATACTACAGTTAGATACTACACTACAGTTAGATACTACAGTTAAATACTACAGTTAGATACTACAGTTTTATAATACTACAGTTAAATACTACAGTTAGATACTACAGTTAGATACTACAGTTAAATACTACAGTTAAATACTACAGTTAGATACTACAGTTAGATACTACAGTTAAATACTACAGTTAGATACTACAGTTAGATACTACAGTTAAATACTACAGTTAAATACTACAGTTAGATACTACAGTTAGATACTACAGTTAAATACTACAGTTAGATACTACAGTTAAATACTACAGTTAAATACTACAGTTAGATACTACAGTTAGATACTACAGTTAAATACTACAGTTAGATACTACAGTTAAATACTACAGTTAAATACTACAGTTAAATACTAATGTTAGATACTACAATTAAATACTACAGTTAAATACTACAGTTAGATACTACAGTTAGATACTACAGTTAAATACTACAGTTAAATACTACAGTTAGATACTACAGTTAGATACTACAGTTAAATACTACAGTTAGATACTACAGTTAAATACTACAGTTAGATACTACAGTTAAATACTACAGTTAAATACTACAGTTAAATACTAATGTTAGATACTACAGTTAAATACTACAGTTAGATACTACAGTTAAATATTACAGTTAGATACTACAGTTAAATACTACAGTTAGATACTACAGTTAGATACTACAGTTAGATACTACAGTTAGATACTACAGTTAAATACTACAGTTAAATACTACAGGTAGATACTACAGTTAAATACTACAGTTAGATACTACAGTTAGATACTACAGTTAAATACTACAGTTAAATACTACAGTTAGATACTACAGTTAAATACTACAGTTAAATACTAATGTTAGATACTACAGTTAAATACTACATTTAAATACTACAGTTAGATACTACAGTTAAATACTACAGGTAGATACTACAGTTAGATACTACAGTTAGATACTACAGTTAAATACTACAGTTAGATACTACAGGTAGATACTACAGTTAAATACTACAGTTAGATACTACAGTTAAATACTACAGTTAAATACTACAGTTAGATACTACAGTTAAATACTACAGGTAGATACTACAGTTAGATACTACAGTTAGATACTACAGTTAGATACTACAGTTAAATACTACAGTTAAATACTACAGTTAGATACTACAGTTAGATACTACAGTTAAATACTACAGTTAGATACTACAGTTAGATACTACAGTTAAATACTACAGTTAGATACTACAGTTAAATACTACAGTTAAATACTACAGTTAAATACTAATGTTAGATACTACAATTAAATACTACAGTTAAATACTACAGTTAGATACTACAGTTAAATACTACAGGTAGATACTACAGTTAGATACTACAGTTAGATACTACAGTTAAATACTACAGTTAGATACTACAGTTAGATACTACAGTTAAATACTACAGTTAAATACTACAGTTAGATACTACAGTTAGATACTACAGTTAAATACTACAGTTAAATATTACAGTTAGATACTACAGTTAAATACTACAGTTAGATACTACAGTTAGATACTACAGGTAGATACTACAGTTAGATACTACAGTTAAATACTACAGTTAAATACTACAGTTAGATACTACAGTTAAATACTACAGTTAAATACTACAGTTAAATATTACAGTTAGATACTACAGTTAAATATTACAGTTAAATACTACAGTTAAATATTACAGTTAAATACTACAGTTAAATACTACAGGTAGATACGACAGGTAGATACTACAGTAAAATACTTGGATATTTGGATATGTTTTTCTCATTTCGGATCATTTTTGAGTTGTTTAGAACAAATTTCAGGTCCTTCTGGTTCTGGAGGATTTAAACTGATCTGGAGTCGGTTTTAGCAGAACTCAGACATCTGATAAAAACTGAGCCCAGATCAGCTTAAATCCTCCAGAAACAGAATCAGGTCAACATGAAGCTCAGAGCCTCAATAATTACAGAACAGGAACATACACACACACACACACACACACACACACACACACACACACACACACACACACACACACACACACACACACACATGTCTGGTTCTTTTTTACCAGTAGGGACTTACCATTGACTCCCATTCATATCTAACCCTAACCCTTACCCTAACCCTAACCCTAACCCTGACTTACCATTGACTCCCATTCATATCTAACCCTAACCCTAACCTTAACCAAACCCTAACCTTGACCAAAACAATGTCTAACCCTAAAGAAACTTTTTTGCACTTTTACTTTTTTCAGTAACAACAACATGGCCAAGAAAACACTGTTTAAACTTGTGGGGACTGAAATGAGGTCCCCACAAGTGACATTGTTTTCGGTTTTCCTACAGTTGTGGGGACATTTGGTGCCCACAATGTAGCAAAAACATGGGCACACACACACACACACACACACACACATTTAGTAGTTTGCTACAAAAAACTAAACCTTGTCTTTTAACCAAGTCCCGATTCTGATTTTAACCTTATGTCTTTTTTTCCCTTTTTCTTTTTTCTCACTGTCCCTCTATCCCTAGCCCAAATCTTTTATCCTAACCATAACCAGTTAAATTCTTTTTTTTATTTGAACATGAATAGAAAAAGTATAGCTCACTGGGTTTCACGTTGCTTCTCTACCCGAGAATCTTAAGTTCAAAATTCCATATGGGCCTACTTTTTGAATTTGGTTTAAGGTGTTAGGTTTTCTCTCCTTCCTTTCCTGTTGGGTGTATAGCTCTTTTTTTTTTTCTCTTTTCTTTAAGCTGTGGGCCTTTGAGATATTTTAAGTCTTGCAAAGCATTGGAGAGGAGATTTAACTTAACAGGTTGGACACAGGGCCAGGAACTAATAGGTCCCTGGTTTGAAACCAGCAAACATCACTTTCTATTAAGATATCAGGGGACTGTTTGGTACCTCTATTGGGCCTGCACCTTAAACCTTGTCAGTGGTTTCCCTCTTTCCTTCGATCCCCCCCCCCCTTTTATTTTCTGTCTTGGCAGGGGAGGGCCGGGCACAGCAGGGGAAGGTCCCCATACCATTAATTGCCCCTCCCTTATGGAGGGGTAATCCTTATCTGGGTTTGGTAGGCCCATGCCATTTAAAAGACAACTGTCTAACCCTAAACCCCAACCCCAACCCTAACCTTAACCCAGACCAAAACAATGGCTAACCCTAAAGAAACGTTTTTGCACTTTTACTTTTTTCAGTAACAACAACATGGCCAAGAAAACACTGTTTAAACTTGTGGGGACTGAAATGAGGTTCCCACAAGTGACATAGTTTTCGGTTTTCCTACAGTTGTGGGGACATTTGGTCCCCACAATATAGCAAAAACATGGGCACACACACACACACACACACACACACACACACACACACACACACACACACACACACACACACACACACACACACACACACACACACACACACACACACACACACAGGTAATGACAGGCCAGTCCTGGTCCTGGTTCTGATCTTCTACCAGTCTGTGGTTTCTGTGGTTTCTGAACCACATCAGTCAGTGAGAACCTTCAGAACAGAAGGTGCTCATTATCCAGAAGAACAGATCCAGGAATAGAACCTCAGTAGGTCAAAACCACAGGAGAACCACAGACGGGTCTAGGAAACATTTCTGGGATGAGATCTAAAATAAGGAAACAGTGAATGAACGTTCCGGAATCTGAAGGTAGCAAGGATCTTTGGAGGGTCTTCAGAAGGTCTTTAGAGAATTGTTGGAGGATCTTTACAGGCTCTTTGGAGGAACATTAAAGGATCTTTAAAGTGTCTTTAGAGGAGCATTGAAGGATCTTTCGTGGGTTCATTCTTTGGTCAGCGCCTCACCTTACCTCTACTCCTGAATTGAATTAGAGATTATAAGGAGAGAGATTTATGAAGGAAGCGAGGCTGAATGACGCGGGAGAGATTTATATAATCTGCAGCTCTGAGGTTAAAGTGGAGATCAGCAGCCGACAGTCGGCCTGCAGCCGATTTACTGTGTAACGGAGGACAGAGCTCAGATAAAGACATCAGAAGATCCGTAGAACAAAGAGAAGAACAGGAATAAAAACACAGGAACTATCTGGGACTAAATTACAGGTTCTCGGGTTCAGTTTTTGGTAGTTTTCACGAAATCATGTGGAGATTTTTAATTTGTCCTGTTGCCTCACAGAGTGACAGTCAGGGATCCAGAGAACGTTTCTGATGTAAAGATGAAGACCAGCGATCTGGTAGAAATGACAGGAACTCTGGGTGGAGGCTGGAGAAGTTCTGGTTTCTAAACATGTGGATGTAGACATGTGGATATAAACATGTGGATATAAACATGTGAATGTAGACATGTGGATGTAAACATGTGGATGTAGACATGTGGATATAAACATGTGGATCTAGACATGTGGATATAAACATGTGGATATAAACATGTGAATGTAGACATGTGGATATAAACATGTGAATGTAGACATGTGGATGTAGACATGTGGATGTAGACATGTGGATATAAACATGTGACTGTAGACATGTGGATATAAACATGTGGATGTAGACATGTGGATGTAGACATGTGGATATAAACATGTGGATATAAACATGTGGATGTAGACATGTGGATGTAGACATGTGGATATAAACATGTGGATATAAACATGTGGATATAAACATGTGAATGTAGACATGTGGATATAAACATGTGGATGTAGACATGTGGATGTAGACATGTGGATATAAACATGTGGATATAAACATGTGAATGTAGACATGTGGATATAAACATGTGGATGTAGACATGTGGATGTAGACATGTGGATATAAACATGTGGATATAAACATGTGACTGTAGACATGTGGATATAAACATGTGGATGTAGACATGTGGATGTAGACATGTGGATATAAACATGTGGATATAAACATGTGAATGTAGACATGTGGATATAAACATGTGGATGTAGACATGTGGATGTAGACATGTGGATATAAACATGTGGATATAAACATGTGACTGTAGACATGTGGATATAAACATGTGGATATAAACGTGGATTTAAACATGTGGATATAAACATGTGGATCTAGACATGTGGATATAAACATGTGGATATAAACATGTGAATGTAGACATGTGGATATAAACATGTGAATGTATACATGGGATGTAGACATGTGGATATAAACATGTGGATGTAGACATGTGGATGTAGACATGTGGATATAAACATGTGGATACAAACATGTGACTGTAGACATGTGGATATAAACATGTGGATGTAAACATGTGGATTTAAACATGTGGATATAAATATGTGGATATAAACATGTGGATGTAGACATGTGGATATAAACATGTGGATATAAACATGTGACTGTAGACATGTGGATATAAACATGTAGATGTAGACGTGGATTTAAATGTGGATGTAAACATGTGACTGTAGACATGTGGATATAAACATGTGGATGTAAACATGTGGATTTAAACATGTGGATATAAACATGTGGATATAAACATGTGAATGTAGACATGTGGATATAAACATGTGGATGTAGACATGTGGATGTATACATGTGGATATAAACATGTGGATATAAACATGTGACTGTAGACATGTGGATATAAACATGTGGATTTAAACATGTGGATATAAACATGTGAATGTAGACATGTGGATATAAACATGTGGATGTAGACGTGGATGTAAACATGTGGATGTAGACATGTGGATATAAACATGTGACTGTAGACATGTGGATATAAACATGTGGATATAAACATGTGGATGTAAACATGTGGATTTAAACATGTGGATATAAACATGTGAATGTAGACATGTGGATATAAACATGTGGATGTAGACATGTGGATGTAGACATGTGGATACAAACATGTGGATATAAACATGTGATTGTTGACGTGGATATAAACATGTGGATATAAACATGTGGATGTTGACATGTGGATGTAGACATGGGGATATAAACATGTGGATGTAGACATGTGGATATAAACATGTGGATGTAGACATGTGGATATAAACATGTGGATGTAAACATGTGGATCCAGACATGTGGATATAAACATGTGGATGTAGACATGTGGATGTAAACATGTGGATATAAACATGTGGATGTAAACATGTGGATGTAGACATGTGGATGTAGACATGTGGATATAAACATGTGGATGTAGACATGTGGATATAAACATGTGGATTTAAACATGTGGATGTAGACATGTGGATATAAACATGTGGATTTAAACATGTGGATGTAGACATGTGGATATAAACGTGACTGTAGACATGTGGATATAAACATGTGGATGTAGACATGTGGATTTAAACATGTAGATCTAAACATGTGGATGTAAACATGTGGATATAAACATGTGGATGTAGACATGTGGATATAAACATATGGATGTAGACATGTGGATATAAACATGTGGATGTAAACATGTAGATCTAAACATGTGGATGTAAACATGTGGATATAAACATGTGGATGTAGACATGTGGATATAAACATGTGACTGTAGACATGTGGATATAAACATGTGGATGTAGACATGTGGATTCAAACATGTAGATCTAAACATGTGGATGTAAACATGTGGATATAAACATGTGGATGTAGACATGTGGATATAAACATATGGATGTAGACATGTGGATATAAACATGTGGATACAAACATGTGACTGTAGACATGTGGATATAAACATGTGGATGTAAACATGTGGATTTAAACATGTAGATCTAAACATGTGGATCTAAACATGTGGATGTAAACATGTGGATATAAACATGTGGATGTAAACATGTGGATGTAAACATGTAGATCTAAACATGTAGATCTAAACATGTGGATGTAAACATGTGGATGTAAACATGTGGATATAAACATGTGGATGTAGACATGTGGATATAAACATGTGGATGTAGACATGTGGATATAAACATGTGGATATAAACATGTGGATATAAACATGTGGATGTAAACATGTAGATCTAAACATGTGGATGTAAACATGTGGATATAAACATGTGGATGTAGACATGTGGATATAAACATGTGATTGTAGACATGTGGATATAAACATGTGGATGTAGACATGTGGATTTAAACATGTAGATCTAAACATGTGGATGTAAACATGTGGATATAAACATGTGGATGTAGACATGTGGATATAAACATGTGGATGTAGACATGTGGATATAAACATGTGGATATAAACATGTGGATGTAAACATGTAGATCTAAACATGTGGATGTAAACATGTGGATATAAACATGTGGATGTAGACATGTGGATATAAACATGTGACTGTAGACATGTGGATATAAACATGTGGATGTAGACATGTGGATTTAAACATGTAGATCTAAACATGTGGATGTAAACATGTGGATATAAACATGTGGATGTAGACATGTGGATATAAACATATGGATGTAGACATGTGGATATAAACATGTGGATGTAGACATGTGGATATAAACATGTGGATGTAGACATGTGGATATAAACATGTGGATGTAAACATGTAGATCTAAACATGTGGATCTAAACATGTGGATGTAAACATGTGGATGTAAACATGTGGATGTAAACATGTAGATCTAAACATGTAGATCTAAACATGTGGATGTAAACATGTGGATGTAAACATGTGGATATAAACATGTGGATGTAGACATGTAGATCTAAACATGTGGATGTAAACATGTAGATCTAAACATGTAGATCTAAACATGTGGATCTAAACATGTAGATCTAAACATGTGGATCTAAACATGTAGGTTCAGTCTGACGGAGGATGAACCTCAAAGTTCCACCTGAAACATCCAAATCTACAGAATCACCACGAGAACAAACTCAGTGAACTTGGCCTCAGACACACAACGAAACTCTGAGCCAGAATCACCAGAGAGCAAACAGCAGCGAAAATGACACAAAACTGCAATGGAAAGACACAAAAAATGACAATAAAAGCAAACAGCTCCTGAAAATGAAAGCAAGCAATGACCGAAAAGGACAAAAACAAAAAACTGTGACAGTAAAAAAACAATAAAAAAACTACGTAAACAACAACTAACGATGAAAATGAATGGGGGACTGAAAACGACAAATCTCACTTTGGACAATTTCTGGTCATTTTTAACCACTTTATGTCAACTTGGATCTTTTCTCCTTATTTGGGATCATTTTAGAGTCATTAAGGACAAATTTCTGGTTCTCATCTGGATGGATTTAAACTGATCTGGGGTCAGTTTTTATCAGAACTCTTGAGTTGTGCTAACAATTGACCCCAGATCAGTTTAAATCCATCCAGGTGTCTCAGTCTGAACACTGAATCTGGTTTCTGTTCATTAGCGAGCATCAGTATCACACATTATTTCCAACAGCTAAACCGTTAAAATTAGGTTCAGAAAGTTTAATTATGAAGATTAGAACATCTTAAGAACAGAGTGGATGGATGGAGTCTCCAGATGATCCTGGTTCCTCCTACCAACAGGAGCATGAGTTTACCCAGCCTCTCTCCAGCTTCACACAGAATTAATGTTTTTAAAATGACATAAAAGTTTCCAAAGTCACACAAAAATGGTCCAAAATGACTCCATTAAAAAAGAGGCTTGAAATGTGTCTGCAAAGAGTCAATCAGGCTTAAAATGACTTGAAAATTGTTTAATAACTCAAAAAATGACCCAAAATTACTTAAGAAGTTGTTTAAAATGACATAAAGTGAACCAAAATGAGATGAAATGTGTTCCAGTGGACTCAGCGTTTGTCCAGAATCAGACCAACATCCGTGGAAAATCACAGAGCTGAAAACTAAAGTCAACAGCGACTGAAAATAACCAGAAAAAGATTCAACTAAAAACAAAACAGCAACAAACAAACAGCGTAAATAAATAATGTTGATAAAAGCAGCTGGAATAAATGTTTAAAATCAGCTGATTAGAGAAGCTCTGAGATCAGCTGGATGGAAAGAATCCATGAATAGAAGCAGGTTTGTGTCTCCAGGAACTGAAAACAGGAGTTAGATCTTTAATCTGCAGCTCAAACATCAGCAGATGAAAGCAGCTGAGATGTTTCTACAGGAATAAGGTTGGTTTGTTCCTTAAACAGGCTCCAGATTCTGCTGAATGCTTTGTTGCTTGGGACCCAAAACTGGAGAAAACTTTATTATATTTGACAGACTTCAGTTCTTGGTTCTAAATAAATCGACTCTGAAGTTCTACTGGATGTTCTAAAGTATTTATGAGTATTCAGGTACAGAAACTGGATCCCACCTATCAGGTGTCTCTATGGGAGCCCCTCCCAGCCCCCCGCCACCTGCTCAACATCCTGCGCTGTGATTGGTCGATCAGAAAGAAACAAGCAGCAGCAGAATTGTCCTGATCTGGTCCATCAGATCCATCAGATCCACACACCAGACGGAGGAGATTCTGGTTAAACACCTCCACACACCCAACAGCTTGCTTTAGATCATTGACTGGAGAAGATCAGGTCTGGAGTTTATCAGTTATCAGCATCCGACCAGAACATAGAGGCTAACCTGAAGCGAGCAGACATCTCCACCCTGGTTAAAGTCTCTTCAGTCTACTGGTTCAGAAACCAGCAGCTCCTTAACCATCTCATGAACTTCTCCAGCAGCCTGTCAGTGATCACAGGATCTCTGGCAGCTTTTAGATTTGCAGGACAGAAGAAGCTGCAGGTGTGAACAGTTTTCACCTGGACGAGTCACACAGGTGAGTTCACCTGAAGATCTGAAACCTTCTGAGATCATCAACAACCGTCTCCTCCACAGCAGGTCAGACAGTTTCTAACGGCTTAAATTCATCACATTTAGATCAAGACACAAGGAACAAGAGGAGAAATAAAGACGGAGAGGAGAAGGAGAGGAGAAGGAGAGGACATGAAGGAGACGATTAAAAGAGACGAGATGGAGGAAACGAGGAAACAAGACAAGGAAACAAGACGAGGAAACAAGACAAGGAATCAAAACGAGGAAAAAAACGAGGAAACAAGACGAGGAAACAAGACGAGGAAACAAGACGAGGAATCAAACGAGGAAAAAAACGAGGAAACAAGACGAGGAAACAAGACGAGGAAACAAAGCGAGGAAACAAGACGAGGAAACAAGACGAGGAAACAAACGAGAAAACAAGACGAAGAAACAAGACGAGGAAACAAGACGAGGAATCAAAACGAGGAAACAAGACGAGGAAAAAAACGAGGAAACAAGACGAGGAAACAAGATGAGGAAAAAACGAGGAAACAAGACGAGGAATCAAAACGAGGAAACAAGACGAGTAAACAAGACGAGGAAACAAGACAAGAAAACAAGAAGAGGAATCAAAACGAGGAACAAAAACGAGAAAACAAGACGAGGAAACAAGACGAGGAAACAAGATGAGGAAACAAAACGAGGAAACAAGACGAGGAAACAAGACGAGGAAATAAAACGAGGAAACAAGACGAGGAAACGAGACGAAGAAACAAGATGAGGAAACAAGACGAGGAATCAAAACGAGGAACCAAGATGAGGAAACAAAACGAGGAATCAAAACGAGGAAAAAAACGAGGAATCAAAACGAGGAAACAAGACGAGGAATCAAAACGAGGAAACAAGACGAGGAATCAAGACGAGGAAACAAAACGAGGAAAAAAACGAGGAAACAAGATGAGGAAATAAGATGAGAAAACTAGACGAGGAATCAAAACGAGGAACAAAAACGAGAAAACAAGACGAGGAAACAAGACGAGAAAACAAGAAGAGGAATCAAACGAGGAAAAAACGAGGAAACAAGACGAGGAAATAAGATGAGAAAACTAGACGAGGAATCAAAACGAGGAACAAAAACGAGAAAACAAGACGAGGAAACAAGATGAGGAAACAAAACGAGGAAACAAGACGAGGAAACAAAACGAGGAAACAAAACGAGGAAACAAGACGAGGAAACAAGACGAGCAAACAAGATGACGAAACAAGATGAGAAAATAAGACGAGGAATCAAACGAGGAAACAATACGAGGAAACAAGACGAGGAAACAAGATGAGAAAACAAGAAGAGGAATCAAAATGAGGAAAAAAACGAGGAAACAAGACGAGGAAACAAGATGAGAAAACTAGACGACGAAACAAGACGAGGACACAAGACGAGGAAACAAACGAGGAAACAAGACAAGCAAACGACGAGCAAACAAGACGAGGAAAAAAACGAGGAAACAAGACGAGGAAAAAAACGAGGAAACAAGACGAGGAAAAAAACGAGAAAACAAGACGAGAAAACAAAACGAGGAAACAAGACGAGGAAAAGAAATGAGGAAACAAGACGAGGAAACAAAATGAGGACACAAGACGAGGAAACAAAACGAGGAAACAAAACGAGGAAACAAGATGAGGAAACAAAGCGAGGAAACAAGACGAGAAACAAGACGAGGAAACAAGACGAGGAAACATGACGAGGAAACAAGACGAGGAAACAAGACGAGGAAAGAAAACGAGGAAACAAGACGAGGAAACAAGACGAGGAAACAAGACGAGAAAACAAGACGAGGAAACAAAACGAGGAAACAAGACGAGGAAACAAGACGAGGAAACAAGATGAGGAAACAAGACGAGGAAACAAGACGAGGAAACAAGACGAGATAACAAGAAGAGGAATCAAAGCGAGGAAAAAAAACGAGGAAACAAGACGAGGAAACAAGACGAGGAAACAAGACGAGGAAACAAACGAGAAACAAGATGAGGAATCAAAACGAAGAATAAAACGAGGAAACAAGACGAGGAATCAAAACAAGGAAACAAGACGAGGAAACAAGACGAGGAAACAAGATGAGGAAACAAGACGAGGAAAGAAAACGAGGAAACAAGACGAGGAAACAAGACGAGGAAAGAAAACGAGGAAACAAGACAAGGAAACAAAACGAAGAATAAAAACGAGGAAACAAGACCAGGAAACAAGACGAGAAACAAGACAAGGAAAAAAACGAGGAAACAAGACGAGGAAACAAGAAGAGGAAACAAGACGAGGAAACAAAACGAGAAACAAGATGAGGAATCCAAACAAGGAAACAAGACGAGAAAACAAGACGAGGAAACAAAACGAGAAAACAAGACGAGGAAAAAGACGAGGAAACAAGACGAGGAAACAAGACGAGAAACAAGACGAGGAAACAAGACGAGGAAACAAGATGAGGAAAGAAGACGAGGAAAGAAAACGAGGAAAGAAAACGAGGAAACAAGACGAGGAAACAAGACGAGGAAAGAAAACGAGGAAACAAGACAAGGAAACAAAACGAAGAATAAAAACGAGGAAACAAGACCAGGAAACAAGACGAGAAACAAGACAAGGAAAAAACGAGGAAACAAGAAGAGGAAACAAGACGAGGAAACAAAACGAGAAACAAGATGAGGAATCCAAACAAGGAAACAAGACGAGAAAACAAGACGAGGAAACAAAACGAGAAAACAAGACGAGGAAAAAGACGAGGAAACAAGACGAGGAAACAAGACGAGAAACAAGACGAGGAAACAAGACGAGGAAACAAGATGAGGAAACAAGACGAGGAAAGAAAACGAGGAAAGAAAACGAGGAAACAAGACGAGGAAACAAGACGAGGAAAAAAAACGAGGAAACAAGACAAGGAAACAAAACGAAGAATAAAAACGAGGAAACAAGACGAGGAATCAAAACGAGAAAACAAGACGAGGAAACAAAACGAGGAAACAAGACGAGGAAACAAACGAGGAAACAAGACGAGGAAACAAGACGAGGAAACAAAATGAGGAAACAAGACGAGGAAACAAGACGAGGAAAAAAACGAGGAAACAAGACGAGGAAACAAGACGAGGAAAAAAACGAGGAAACAAGACGAGAAAACAAGACGAGGAATCAAAACGAGGAAACAAGACGAGGAAACAAGAAGAGGAAACAAAACGAGGAAAAAAAACGAGGAAACAAGACGAGGAAACAAGATGAGAAAACTAGATGAGGAATCAAAACGAGGAAACAAGACGAGAAAACAAGACAAGGAAAAAACTAGGAAACAAGACGAGGAAACAAGAAGAGGAAACAAGACGAGGAAACAAAACGAGAAACAAGACGAGGAATCAAAACGAAGAATAAAAACGAGGAAACAAGATGAGGAATCAAAACAAGGAAACAAGACGAGGAAACAAGACGAGGAAACAAGACGAGGAAAGAAAACGAGGAAACAAGACAAGGAAACAAAACGAAGAATTAAAACGAGGAAACAAGACGAGAAACAAGACGAGGAAAAAAACGAGGAAACAAGACGAGGAAACAAGAAGAGGAAACAAGACGAGGAAACAAAACGAGAAACAAGACGAGGAATCCAAACAAGGAAACAAGACGAGAAAACAAGACGAGGAAACAAAACGAGAAAACAAGACGAGGAAACAAGACGAGGAAACAAGACGAGGAAACAAGACGAGAAACAAGACGAGGAAACAAGACGAGGAAACAAGACGAGGAAAGAAGACGAGGAAAGAAAACGAGGAAAGAAAACGAGGAAACAAGACGAGGAAACAAGACGAGGAAACAAGACGAGGAAACAAGACGAGAAACAAGACGAGGAAACAAGACGAGGAAACAAGACGAGGAAAGAAGACGAGGAAAGAAAACGAGGAAAGAAAACGAGGAAACAAGACGAGGAAACGACGAGGAAAAAAAACGAGGAAACAAGACGAGGAAACAAAACGAAGAATAAAAACGAGGAAACAAGACGAGGAATCAAAACGAGAAAACAAGACGAGGAAACAAAACGAGGAAACAAGACGAGGAAACAAGACGAGGAAACAAAATGAGGAAACAAGACGAGGAAACAAGACGAGGAAAAAAAACGAGGAAACAAGACGAGGAAACAAGACGAGGAAAAAAACGAGGAAACAAGACGAGAAAACAAGACGAGGAATCAAAACGAGGAAACAAGACGAGGAAACAAGATGAGAAAACTAGATGAGGAATCAAAACGAGGAAACAAGACGAGAAAACAAGACGAGGAAACAAAACGAGGAAAAAAAACGAGGAAACAAGAAGAGGAAACAAAACGAGGAAAAAAAACGAGGAAACAAAACGAGGAAAAAAAACGAGGAAACAAGACGAGGAAACAAGATGAGAAAACTAGATGAGGAATCAAAACGAGGAAACAAGACGAGAAAACAAGACGAGGAAACAAGAAGAGGAAACAAGACGAGGAAACAAAACGAGAAACAAGACGAGGAATCAAAACGAAGAATAAAAACGAGGAAACAAGACGAGGAATCAAAACGAGGAAACAAGACGAGAAAACAAGACGAGGAAACAAGACGAGGAAACAAGACGAGGAAACAAGACGAGGAAACAAGACGAGGAAACAAGACGAGAAACAAGACGAGGAAACAAGACGAGGAAACATGACGAGGAAACAAGACGAGGAAACAAGACGAGAAAACAAAATGAGAAACAAGACGAGGAAACAAGACGAGGAAACAAGACGAGAAACAAGATGAGGAAACAAGACGAGGAAACAAGACGAGGAAACAAGACGAGGAAACATGACGAGGAAACAAGACGAGGAAACAAGACGAGGAAACAAGACGAGGAAACAAGACGAGAAACAAGACGAGGAAACAAGACGAGGAAACATGACGAGGAAACAAGACGAGGAAACAAGACGAGGAAACAAAATGAGAAACAAAATGAGGAAACAAAACGAGGAAACAAGACGAGGAAACAAGACGAGGAAACAAGACGAGGAAACAAGACGAGAAACTAGTTGGCCACACCTCAAGAAAATAAATCTACAGCAGGGCCTGACTTTCTGTCAGAACCACAAACCAGTGAACCGAATAACTGCTATCAGACCACTAACTAACCACTACTGTAACTTACCAGTAACAAATCACTAACTAACCACTAAATAACCACTGACTAACCAGTAACAAACCACTAAATAACCATTAAATAACCACCAACAAACCACCAACCAACCAAAGTAACCAGTGATTACTAACTAACCAGTAACCAACCAGTCCTCCCAGTTTAACCGTCGTCCATCAAACTATAGAATCATTAATGGAAAAAACACTGAAGGTTGAAATTCATTCATCAGATCAGAGTGTGTGTGTGTGTGTGTGTGTGTGTGTGTGTGTGTGTGTGTGTGTGTGTGTGTGTGTATTAGTGCCTGTATTAGTGTGTGTGTTAGTGTGTGTGTGTGTGTGTTGTGTGTATTAGTGTGTGTATTAGTGTGTGTGTTGTGTGTGTGTCTGTCTGTCTTCATGCAAATCTGAGTCAAATGTCTGATCGGGCGGGTCGAGGTGCGGCTGCGGACACAGACCGTCTCCGTCCCCGGTTCCCCCTCCCGGTCCATCCCCGGTACGGCTCTCAGCGAGCCCTCGGTGGCCTCAGCCCGGCTCTCGGCCCCCCTCGCTGCGCCCTACATCCACACATGAAGCCGATGTTCCCTAGCAGCAGCAGCAGCAGCAGCAGCAGCAGCGGGGAGCAGAGCCCCGCCGCCCCGCCGCTGCTCTCCCAGGAGCGGACACTGACCTGGTGGAGATCCGCCTCGGGAGCTCCGTCCTTCTGCCGAGCTGAGCGCAGGTTCCCGGTTCCTCCTGAGCGGCGTCGGAGCGGCGACTGACGGCGGAGAAGTTCAGCACCACCCAATGAACAGCGCTACTGACGTCACCGAGGGACGCAAGCCCCGCCCCCCGCTGCCATAGCGACCGCCTATAGGAGGAGAGTAGGATCATGTTCCAGTAAATACAGTTTGAACTCATTTTAGTCTGATTTTAAGTTTTTTTTCTGTGATTTTCTTCTTTAACGTTTAGTTTCTCATTGATGCTGTTTATTATTTTTATGTTCCGTCTTTGTGTCTCTTTTTTTCTTATTTTGTGACTCATTTGTGTCGTTTGTTGTTTCATTTTTTCATTTTATATCTTGCTTTTATTATTTTATTTTGTGTTTATCAATGTTTTTTATTAGTATTCTTTTATCAGACAAAGTAAGTAATGACAGAGTGGAAACACCCTGACTAAGTTTGTCGGATAAAAAAAAAAAAAAGCTGATCAAATATAAGAAAACGACGAAATGAGCAGCATCAATTTTTTGCTTTTTGATTGATTTTTCTTGGTTTTTTTTTTTGTCATTTATTCTAATTTTGCATTGTAATTTTCTTTGTTTAGAGTCTCATATTTTGTCATTTGATGTGTCTTCGGTGCAGCTTACCCTAAATATATTTATATACGTATATTACTCAGATTTTGTCTAAAATGACTCTAATTTGTCCAAAATGACAGTTATAGTTCACGTTTGGCCCTTAAACATGGTAAAATAAAGTACAACTTTTCCCATCCAGTGTCTCCATCAAGTTTCTAGACTTGAAATTTGTTCAAAATTACTTTCTAACATCAACAGTGACTCTAAAAAATGTCCAAAATGACTTGAATTTTGTCTGAAGTGTGTCATAGTATGACTTAAAACTTGTCCAAAATTAGTAAAGACCATCCAAAATGACAAAACAATTGTCCTAAATCATTTCAAATTTAAGTAAAATATATTAAAGTTTGTCCAAAATGACTCAAAATAGTCCAAAATGCCAATAATCAAGAATAGAAAAAAAGTACAAAAACCTCCGACCCAGGTTGGTCTGGTGTCTCCATAAAGTTCCTGTCAGTGTTTATGGATGGATCCATGTTTTTACTAAAATCCAATCTTTGGTTTACATTTCATTAAAGACTACGGTACTTAAATTTTGTCTGGAATTGTTTGAAATTTGCCCAAAATGACAAAAAAAAAGTGTCCCAGAAAGATAAAGACAGTTTAAAATGACTCAGAAGTGTCCAGAAAGACTCGAAACTTGATGTAAAACACTCAACAGTAGAACAAAGTAAGATAAAGATGGTCCAGAAGGACTTGAAATTTGTACAAAACCAGATAAATATTGGTTTAAAATGACAAAAAATGTCAAAATGAATAATTATTGGTCCTTGAAAATGGGGAAAAAATACAGTTTTGTCTCTTTGTCGTCTTTCTGAGTCTAGTTTGTTGTGATGTCTTATTTCTGTCATTCTGTGCCTCATTTGTCTCCTCATACTGTAGATATTATTATAGTTATTACATTATCATTAAAAAGCATGGACAGACTCAGTTTGTCTTCTTTCTGTTTCGTCTCATTGTGTGTCTGTTTAATTTTTTTGTCTCGTTTTTCTTTGTCTTATGTTTTGCTTTGTAATTTTTTTATTTTCTTGTTTTTCTTGTTTTGTGTCATTTTTTCTCAGTTTGAGTCGTGATTTTCTTTGTTTTGTGTCTCAGTTTTGGTCATTTAATGTGTCTTTGGTGCAGTTTATCTCTATAGAATATTTATATGCTCATATACTTCAGTCAACGCATTTCAACCAAACAGGCCACAACTTAGTTTAACACTGGATCTTAAATCTGCATTTTTAGTCCAGTTTAGTCCCAGTTTAATCCAGTTTAACCCCAGTTAGACACATGTGGATCAGATAAATGATATTTAAACTCCTAGATGTTCTTCTGAGGAGAAAATCTGCTGAAAGAATTCCTGCTTGACTGATTTAATAAAAGCAAAACTTGAGCTGTTCAGCCTGAGATCATGGAGTTTAGATCTGCTTTAACTTCAGGCTTCAGCAGAAACTCAGCAGAGAACAAAGAGGAAGTTCAGACCTAAAAACAGAACGCAGCTTTAAAATTACACGTTTGACTGAAGGAGCAGCAGGAAGCCTCCCACCACGTCACATGTTCAGCTTTAACCTACCGACAGTGGAAACACGATCCTACAGCTTCATGAAAAATGTCCTCACAACCCAAAACTGAAGTCTCATTTACAGAATGCTTTCTACAGTTTCACTGAGCAGACTTCTATCCACAGCGACGTACATCTGATCCAACAGCAGCAAGGATGTAGTCAGGAGAAAACCACCTGGACAAGATCCTACAAAGATCCTACAAAGATCCTACAACTCTACAGTTCTACAGTTTCATTCATCAGATGTTTTTCCGTCACCATGAATCAAACATCTGGAGTGATGAAGTTTCTCCATGGTGAACATCTGGAGTCCTGACTTCACACATTCAGTCCTGTGTTTGTAAACTGCTGCTCCACCAGCATGGCTGTTGATGGTGTTGATGGACCTCCTGGTTTCAAATCATCCACACCTGAAGACAGGTGAATCCTGGAGGTTAGTGGACCTTCAGCCATGTGAGCTGGAGGGACTATAACTTCTGAAACCTCCACCAGTCAGGTAGAACTGAAGAAGCTTGAATGAAGGTGGAACGTCTTCAAGAACCTCCCTGAGAAGTCCAGATGGTTTCCACCATTTGCCTGGAAAAAGATCCTGATTTACTGCATTTAAATCTGCTAAAATATCATTATTTTATAAAAGGAAAAATATGTTTATTAAGGAAATAAATATAATTAATAATGATAAAAATCAAACAAGATTAAACTGAATGACTTCACATCAAACAGCTGTTTATTTTACAGATAATAATCAGTTATTTCATGATTTGTGACGGTTCAGTTCAACCATTTACTGGATTTAAAGATGATTTTAGAAAAATAATTGTAGAACATTCTGCACATGTTTTACTATTTAATGTGTTCCTGTTCTTCTATTCAGCTCAAAACTTTAGGATTCTTTTATCGTCAGACTTCTGGTTGCAGTCGAGTCACTCCAGGCTGCTCTCAGGACGGCAGAAATCATTTTGTTTTATAGAATCTGGTTCAGTTTTGGCCTATTTTTAAACGAGACATGCAGAATAAAGTGATTCTGATGAAGCTGAGAGGAGAAAATGAGGATGCTTCTGGCTGATAAATGTAACATTCTGGATTTTTTTAAATGACTCTGCTCAGATGAACGGAATGATTTCAGAGCTTCCAGGTCTGTAAAGAAGCCGTTTATCTGAGGTCCACCTGATGTTCTCTGGTCTGCTGGTCCAGCTGCTGCTCCGCTTAATGAGCCGCTGATCCTCTTACAGTCTCCATCAGGACAGCATGGAGACCGAAGCACGGCTCACCTACAGCAGCACAAAACACACAACAGCAGCACAAAACACACAACAGCAGCACAAAACACACACAACAGCAGCACAAAACACACACAACAGCAGCACAAAACACACAACAGCAGCACAAAACACACAACAGCAGCACAAAACACACACAACAGCAGCACAAAACACACAACAGCAGCACAAACACACACAACAGCAGCACAAAACACACACAACAGCAGCACAAAACACACAACAGCAGCACAAAACACACAACAGCAGCACAAAACACACAACAGCAGCAGCACAAAACACACAACAGCAGCAGCACAAAACACACAACAGCAGCACAAAACACACAACAGCAGCACAAAACACACAACAGCAGCACAAAACACACAACAGCAGCACAAAACACACACAACAGCAGCACAAAACACACAACAGCAGCACAAAACACACAACAGCAGCACAAAACACACAACAGCACCACAAAACACACAACAGCACCACAAAAGACACAACAGCAGCACAAAAGACACAACAGCAGCACAAAACACACACAACAGCAGCACAAAACACACAACAGCAGCACAAAACACACAACAGCAGCACAAAACACACAACAGCAGCACAAAACACACAACAGCAGCACAAAACACACAACAGCAGCACAAAACACACACAACAGCAGCACAAAACACACAACAGCAGCACAAAACACACAACAGCAGCACAAAAGACACAACAGCAGCACAAAACACACACAATGATGTGAAGCATGGTGTATTCAATTCTATTCAATTCAATTTTATTTATATAGCGTCAATTACAGTCAAATCGTCTCAAGACGCTTTACAGAACCCATATGCCTGACCCCCAGAGCAGCCCAAAGGAGACAGTGGCAGGAAAACACCCTTTTAACAGGGAAGAAACCTGGAGCAGAACCCGGCTCTATATAGGGGGGACCCATCTGCCTGCTGGCCGGGGGGGTTGAGAACGACAGAGGAGGGCAAGGGGGAGGGATGGGAGAAGAGGGAGGGGTGGGAAAGCAAAGAAAACACAACACACATTTGGATACATGTATGACAGGATATGTGACACAGACAAAGTATAAGCTAACATTGAAAACTGACTCATAGTTTACTCTGATGATGTACGGCTCTGACATTAAACATACTCCATATATAGCTAGCAGTAAAATTCAAACAGTATGTAAGTTAGCATAACAGTATAGTGAAGGCAATGCAGAGTTGACTGGTGGAAAAAGGGGAGCTGGAAGCAGAGGACTGGAGGAAGGTCAGTAGCAGCATCCCACAGTGGACATGATGGAGACTGGACCAGCTGGTGGAACATCGACCGCAGATCTGAAGCATCCAGCTCTGGGACCAGGGACACTCGGAGAAATAGCACAGGGGGAAACAGAGTGAATGTACTGCAATAACGGTATACATATTAAATGTAAAGGTAGATAGAGAAGGGCTCAGTGCATCCAGAGAAGTCCCCCAGCAGCCTATAGGCCTATAGCAGCATGACTAGGGGCAGAACGAAGGGACGTCCAAGAGGGAGTCAGCTGTGCAATGAAGACACAAGCCGAACCCCTGTGGGTCACCCAGTCAGCCCCAACTATAAGATTTGTCAAAAAGGAACGTTTTAAGCCTGGTCTTAAAAATAGAGAGGGTGTCTGCCTCCAGAACCCAAACTGGGAGCAGGTTCCACAGGAGAGGAGCTGATAACTGAAGGCTCTGCCTCCCATTCTACTTTTAGAAATTCTAGGAACAACAAGTAAGCCTGCAGTTTGAGAGGAAAGAGTTCTACTAGGATAATAAGGTACTATCAGATCTTTAAGATATGATGGAGATTGGTTATTAAGAGCTTTATATGTCAGAAGAAGGATTTTAAATTCTATTCTGGATTTAACAGGAAGCCAGTGAAGAGAAGCAAGTATAGGGGAAATATGATCTCTTTTGTAGGCAGCATCATGATGAAGCATGGTGGCGGCAGCATCATGCTGTTCCTCAGCAGCAGGTCCTAGAAGGCTGGTAAAGGTAGAGGGTAAATGAAATCAGGAGGAGAACCTGATGCTGTCTGAAGAGAACTTGGAGAAGATCAGGTTTCCATCAAACAGCTGAAGATCATCAGAGATGTTGTAAAGAAAACGAGTTGAAATCTGTTTTTACTTTGACTAGAAAGGGTCTTTTTTTGTAATATCCTGTTAAAAATCTAAATTAAATCAATGATGAGGAACCTCCAAGTGGGTGCAAATCTGGAATCAGATCCATGAAGAACTTCTGAGAGTCACCAAACTTAACCGGCTAAAAACAGACTTTTCCATTTCCAGTGTTTCTATTTTTGTGGAGCTGATGTTTGCAGCTCTGGAGGACTGACTACCAGCTGACTGCTGCTTCCTCCTGCTGCCATCAGGGCTCTTATTGTGTCAGGAACATTTGCCCCTGCGGTCTTCCTGTGCTGACATTTTCTCCCTCAGAAAGGGCAGTAATGCAGCGTTAAGTGGAGCCTCTGATGGTTCATCTGATGACATGTCCTCCAGGGAAATGTCAGAGCACCATGGAGGGATTTAACTCAGCATCTAGACAGGAGAACTGGATCCAGAGACGAAACCAGCAGAAATATTTCAGATAAAGTCAATCAGATACGACAACAAAATCCCCCTGACCTCCTCAAAACCACAAAACATGCTAGATTACTACAGAGAGGCACAGACTCACCACAAAAAGACGCAAAATTACAATGAAAAGGTGCAAAATTACCACTAAAAGATGCAGAATTACCTCAAAAAGATGCAAAATTACCACAGAAAGATGCAAAATTAACACAAAAAGATGCAAAATTACCTCAAAAAGATGCAAAATTACCACAGAAAGATGCAAAATTAACACAAAAAGATGCAAAATTACCTCAAAAAGATGCAAAATTACCATGGACCAGGACCATCATGGACCAGGAGCTTCTAGTAGACTCCATGATGAACTGAACCAGGAAGGTTCAGGTGAAAATATTCCATCAGCTGATGACAGAGTTAAAGTATTTAAACCAACAGAGGGCTGTTGTGTGTGTGTGTGTGTGTGTTCTTGTACTTGCTACATGGTGAGGACCATTTTCTGCATTTAACTATCAAAGTGAGGACATTTTTACAAAGTGAGGACATTTTGGCCGGTCCTCACTTTGAAACAGCCATGTTTGAGGGTGAAGACTTGTTTTTAGAGAACAGGTATGAATTGAGGTTTGGTTAGGGTTAGGGTAAGGATTAAGTTTAGGCAATCAGTTGTGATGGTTAAGGTTAGGGTAAGGCTCTAGGAAATGCATTACGCCTATGGATGTCCTCACTAAGATAGAAGTACAAACATGTGTGTGTGTGTGTGTGTGTGTGTGTGTCGCAGACAAAGCTTCAGTCAGTTCCAGCAGCAGGGATTATATTTGGAGATAAAGACTGAATGTCCTGTTTTCTATAAACCTGATCCAGCTGCACACACACACACACACACACACACACACACACACACACACACAATCATAAACACGTACATGTTTCCACTGGACAGATTTTACTTCAACATACTGCTGTAATACGAGGTAATACTAGAGTACTGCTACCATACTACTGCTGTAAAACTACTATAATACTACTGCAGTACTATTGTAGTACTACTGTTATTCTATTGTATCACTACTGCAGCATTACTGTAATACCACTGTATTAATATTGCAATACAATTGTAGTACTACTGTAGTATTACTGTAATACTACTGCAGTAATAGTAGTATTATAGCAGTAGTATTGTACTATGGTACTACTACTGTAATACTACTGTAGTACTCCTGCAGTTAGTCCCAGACGTTTCCTAGAACCTGTCAGAACCAGAACCTTCTGCTGCATCCTGTTGTGCTCTGACCCACAATCCTTTGCAGCAGCAGGAAGTCTCCTGTAAGGAACCAATCAGCTGATGAGCATGTCTGCTCGTTGGTAAACGCCATCAGCTGATACACTCAGCTCTGGGTTCTACCTGCAGGAGTCTGAGGTCCAGCAGCCTGGAGGAGAACAAACAGGAAGCTCAGCGTTTACTTTGGACACCTCCAGGAGAACATGTTCCAGGAGAACACGTTCCAGGAGAGCACGTTCTGTTTGCTCAGCAGAATCCTGGATGTAAACCAGAACCATGTGGTTCTCTGAGCTCCACCCGCTCTTTAGCAGCAGTATTTATATCTGCAGCCTGTCATTAGAACCACCCGCCCTGAGCCACACCTGCTGCTTCTGGTTCCATAGCAAACATCTGCTGAGCTGCTGGAGGTCTGGAGGTACGGATCCACTGAGGAACCTTCAGCTTCTCCTAAATCTGTCCAGTAACAGTAAAATACACAAACACAGTCCAGTACTACATATTTATATCTGCACCACCAGCCACCTTCACTTCAGTGCTTTTATTCCTTATTTTCAACATTCTAGATTAATCCTGAACATTATCTCTGTTCTGTTTACTACAGAGTTCCATCTGTGTTCTGTTATTGTTCTGATGTCTTTGGTATTATTTTACATTTACATAAATAATGTGTAGAAAATGCTTCAATAAAAGTCTCTGAATGAGAAGATGACTGGAAGCACATGAGCTCACAATGACCCAAAAAAGTTCAAAATTACACAAAAATATACAAAACATTTTCAGAATGACTCTTTAATTGTTCAAAATTACAAAACCCTGTCAACAATAAACCAAACCTGTGCCAACATTACAGCGACTTCCACCAGAATTCATGCTCTGCCTCCTAAATGTGTCTATCTGCTGTACTGATGAAGGACGCTACAATGCTAGCTTTCCTAATGAACACATCTGATTAGCATTCCTATTTTAGCATTCAGGTGCTAGCCTTGTTAATGACTAGCCTAGGAAAGCTAATAACTAGCCTAGGAATGCTAATGACTAGCCAATGAAAGCTAAGACTAGTTTAGGAATGCTAATGACTAGCATAGTAAGCTAATAATTAGCCTAGGAAAGCTAACCCTGAGCTGCTGAGGTTCAGCTTCCAGCTTCAGACTCCAGAACCTTCAGGTTCTCTCAGGAACAGTAAAAGTACTGACAGATCATCACACAGACTTTTTGTTCTGGGATTAAAACAGAGCGGAAGTCTCCTTAAAGTAAAAATAAAGAAATAAACTGGATTTGTTTTTAATGTAATAGTGAAAAAAAAATGAGACGTTTTCTGATTTTAGGTCTGTCTGCAGTAAATTAATGGAACATTTAGAGGATTTATATTACCTCAGTTTACTATTAAACTTTAGTTCAATGAAAGGAAACGTTCAAGTTTTAAAACAGGAGAAGACAGAATTAAACCTAAATCATTTTCCACACATGTAGAAGTTTAAAAAAGGACATTTTCTGTGTTTAATGGAGAGTTTATGGTTAAAAAAGAAAAACTGGACATTTTCTATTTTTAACTGTGTATCTATAGTAAAAAGAAAAAGAAAGACAGTTTTTGTGTTACTTGTTAAGTTTACAGCAATCTCCTTTTCCAAACAGGGCAGGGCAGAACGCAGTAAATAATGAATTTTCTGTACATTAATGGTGAATCTATAGTAGAAAAACTAGATATTTGTTTTTAAAAGTTGGATCAATAATCGGAAAACAGACCTTTTCTCTATTAGATCTGTATTTTCAGTTTGTTCTCGGCACGGTCACGTGGTTTTACTGTTCAAGTCAGCAGAAAATAACCTGATCTCACATGTAGTTCCTGTTGTTTCTCTATTTTACAGTGTTCTATTGACTGATGGTTTGTTCTGCAGGTTTTATTAGTGTTATTCCTCTATTTTACAGTGCTCTGCTGGTTTTATTCCTCTATTTTACAGGGTTCTGCTGGTTTTATTCCTATATTTTACAGTGCTCTCCTGGTTTTATTTCAGTTTTATTCCTCTATTTTACAGGGTTCTACTGCTTATATTTCTGTTTTATTCCTCTATTTTACAGTGCTCTGCTGGTTATATTTCTGTTTTATTCCTCTATTTTACAGGGTTCTGCTGGTTTTATTTCTGTTTTATTCCTCTATTTTACAGTGCTCTGCTGGTTTTATTCCTCTATTTTACAGTGTACTGTTGGTTATATTTCTGTTTTATTCCTCTATTTTACAGTGCTCTGCTGGTTTTATTTCTGTTTTATTCCTCTATTTTACAGTGGTCTGCTGGTTTTATTCCTCTATTTTACAGGGTTCTGCTGGTTTTATTTCTGTTTTATTCCTCTATTTTACAGTGCTCTGCTGGTTTTATTTCTGTTTTATTCCTCTATTTTACAGTGGTCTGCTGGTTTTATTCCTCTATTTTACAGGGTTCTGCTGGTTTTATTTCTGTTTTATTCCTCTATTTTACAGTGCTCTGCTGGTTTTATTCCTCTATTTTACAGGGTTCTGCTGGTTTTATTTCTGTTTTATTCCTCTATTTTACAGTGCTCTGCTGGTTTTATTCCTCTATTTTACAGTGCTCTGCTGGTTATATGTCTGTTTTGTTCCTCTATTCGACAGTGTTCTGCTGTTTTTTTTTCTGTTTTATTCCTCTATTTTACAGTGCTCTGCTGGTTATATTTCTGTTTTATTCCTCTATTTGACAGTGTTCTGCTGGTTTTATTTGTTTTATTCCTCTATTTTACAGTGTTCTGCTGAGTTTTTTTCTGTTTTATTCCTCTATTTTACAGTGCTCTGCTGGTTATATTTCTGTTTTATTCCTCTATTTTACAGTGCTCTGCTGGTTTTATTTCAGTTTTATTCCTCTATTTTACAGGGTTCTACTGCTTATATTTCTGTTTTATTCCTCTATTTTACAGTGCTCTGCTGGTTATATTTCTGTTTTATTCCTCTATTTTACAGTGCTCTGCTGGTTTTATTTCTGTTTTATTCCTCTATTTTACAGGGTTCTGCTGGTTTTATTTCTGTTTTATTCCTCTATTTTACAGGGCTCTGCTGGTTTTATTCCTCTATTTTACAGTGTACTGTTGGTTATATTTCTGTTTTATTCCTCTATTTTACAGTGCTCTGCTGGTTATATTTCTGTTTTGTTCCTCTATTTGACAGTGTTCTGTTGGGTTTTTTTTCTGTTTTATTCCTCTATTTTACAGTGTTCTGCTGGTTTTATTTCTGTTTTATTCCTCTATTTTACAGTGCTCTGCTGGTTTTATTTCTGTTTTATTCTTCTATTTTACAGTGGTCTGCTGGTTTTATTCCTCTATTTTACAGTGCTCTGCTGGTTATATTTCTGTTTTATTCCTCTATTTTACAGTGCTCTGCTGGTTTTATTTCTGTTTTATTCCTCTATTTTACAGTGGTCTGCTGGTTTTATTCCTCTATTTTACAGGGTTCTGCTGGTTTTATTTCTGTTTTATTCCTCTATTTTACAGTGCTCTGCTGGTTTTATTCCTCTATTTTACAGTGCTCTGCTGGTTATATTTCTGTTTTATTCCTCTATTTGACAGTGTTCTGCTGGTTGTTTTATTCCTCTATTTGACAGTGTTCTGCTGGGTTTTTTTCTGTTTTATTCCTCTATTTTACAGTGCTCTGCTGGTTATATTTCTGTTTTATTCCTCTATTTTACAGTGCTCTGCTGGGTTTTTTTCTGTTTTATTCCTCTATTTTACAGTGCTCTGCTGGTTATATTTCTGTTTTGTTCCTCTATTTGACAGTGTTCTGCTGGTTATATTTCTGTTTTATTCCTCTATTTTACAGTGCTCTGCTGGGTTTTTTTTCTGTTTTATTCCTCTATTTTACAGTGCTCTGCTGGTTATATTTCTGTTTTATTCCTCTATTTTACAGTGCTCTGCTGGTTATATTTCTGTTTTATTCCTCTATTTTACAGTGCTCTGCTGGTTATATTTCTGTTTTGTTCCTCTAGTCGACAGTGTTCTGCTGGTTTTTTTCTGTTTTATTCCTCTATTTTACAGTGCTCTGCTGGTTATATTTCTGTTTTATTCCTCTATTTGACAGTGTTCTGCTGGTTTTATTTGTTTTATTCCTCTATTTTACAGTGTTCTGCTGGGTTTTTTTCTGTTTTATTCCTCTATTTTACAGTGCTCTGCTGGTTATATTTCTGTTTTATTCCTCTATTTGACAGTGTTCTGCTGGTTTTATTTCTGTTTTATTCCTCTATTTTACAGTGCTCTGCTGGTTATATTTCTGTTTTGTTCCTCTATTTTACAGTGCTCTGCTGGTTATATTTCTGTTTTATTCCTCTATTTTACAGTGCTCTGCTGGTTATATTTCTGTTTTATTCCTCTATTTGACAGTGCTCTGCTGGTTATATTTCTGTTTTATTCCTCTATTTTACAGTGTTCTGCTGGGTTTTTTTCTGTTTTATTCCTCTATTTTACAGTGCTCTGCTGGTTATATTTCTGTTTTATTCCTCTATTTTACAGCGCTCTGCTGGTTCTTGTTCTCAGGGCGTCTGCGATGCTTCAGACTGATATTTTGTGTTCCCATAATAACGTGGAGGAGGAGCAGGGAGGAGGTCTGACTCGTGTATAATTAGAGTTAAATTAGAGGAAGAGCTTCAGGTTCCATCATTTACATTAAAATGACCACAAACCAGAGAGAACCTTAAAACCTCAGAGAACAAAGTGACTTTATGACTAGAGAAACTGGAGTTAAAGATCAGAAACCGGTCGGTCCTTCATCTGCAGTCACTTTACTTAAAGCAGCAACGCATGTGGTCATTTTGCAGCTTTTTGTCAGAATTTTGCCTTATTTGTGGTGAGTTTTCTTTTTCTGTAGTGATTTTGCATCCTTGTCTGCTGATATATATATTTTAAATATCTTCTTTTCCTTTTGGCTTTTCCCTTCAGGGGTCTCCACAGCGAATCAATTGCCTCCATCTAACCCTGTCTGCTGCATCCTCTTCTCTCACACCAACTACCTTCATGTCCTCTTTAACCACATCCATAAACCTCCTCTTTGGTCTTCCTCTAGGCCTCCTGCCTGGCAGTGGGAAACTCAGCATCCTTCTACCAATATATTCACTCTAATATATACATGCAAAACGTTTTTGGAGTGATTTCTTGTCCTTGTGTTTTCATTTCACATCTTTTCGTGGCTGTATTTGGTCTCTATTTGGTCATTTCCCTTTTTCTGATGATCTGGTGTTGGTTTTTACCACAACTCAGATGTGTTTTTCCTCTAAAATGTGTCTGTGTGCTGTACTGATGAAGGACGCTAGGATGCTAGCTTTCCTAACGTAGGCATGTGACTATTCTGGTATTCAGGAGTTAATGACTAGCTTAGGAATGCTATGACGAGCCCAGGAAAGCTAATGACTAGCCTTGAAATGCTATGACTAGCCTAATAATGCTAATGACTAGCCTACAAATGCTATGACTAGCCTAATAATGCTAACAACTAGCCAAGGAAATATAATAAATAGCCTCAGAAAGCTAATGATTAGCCTAGGAATGGTATGACTAGCCTAGGAAAGCTAATGACAAAATAAGGAATGCTAATGGCTAGCCTAAGAAATTTAATGACTAGCATAGGAAAGCTAATAACTAGTGAATTCATGCTAATGATTAGCCAAGGAATGCTAATTACTAACCCAGGAAGGCTAATGCCTCCTAAATGTCATGGTTCTATCTGCTGGACTGATGAAGTTCTGATGGAAAAAGTCCATTAAAAAGTGATAAATCTGGACCCACCTCTGTGGAATTCTGGAGATATTTCCAGTCTGAAGGTAGAACTTTGATCATTGATAAAGTGACTGGAGATGAAGAACCAGATGTTCTGGGGAGGTTTAATTCAGATTTAGTTCTCTATGACCTGTTAAAACATCGTCTGTCTGAGCCGTGAAGTTAAAGAGTTTCAGCAGCAGAGTAAAAATTCTCTGGTTATTTCCAGAACTTTAAAGTAGAAACAGTGAACACAAGCTGCAGTGATTCAGAAATAACTGCTGATTCTCTGGTGTTGGTTCTGCTCCAGATGGATGGTTGAGCCCAACAAATAGTCCTTAGACTGCAGAGGCCTCTGATTGGTTGGTCGCAGTCGGAGGAGCTCCGTTTGGATTGGCCTGAAACAAAAACCCACCAGAGGAAAGAAGAACAGCTGAATGAAGCTTCTACAGTAAAATCCTCCTTAGAGTGTCTCTGCTCTTAACAAGTCCAATAAAAACATCCAAATCATACAGTGGTTCTTAAAAGTGGGTCAGAACCTCACGACAGTCGGGTTCCACCACAGAACATTTCTGTCAGAACATCTCACATGGTGGATAGCGACTAGCCTGCCAGTGCTAGTTACTAACCCTACTGTATACTGGTGACTAGTCAAGAAAAGTTAGTACTTAGCCTAGGGATGCTAATAAATAGCCTGGGATGCTAGTAACTTGTCTGGACTAGCTGAGGAATTGTACTGACCAGCTCAGGAGTGCATGTCTCTGGGGCTTGGGATGCTAGTGGCAAGCTAAAAAATGCTACTTACTGGCCTGCTAGTTAATGGCTTAGGTACTGTAACTGCTAGTTTTAGAATGCTAGCAATTAGCCAAGGAAAGTTCTTCAAAAGCCTAGTAATGCTGTTATGTAGCCTTGTAAATGTTAGTGACTAGTCTGCTAGTTATTCACCGATTAAAGCTAGTCACTAGCCTTGGAATGCTAGCCACTAGTCTAGAGATGCTAATGACTATCCTTGAAATGCTAATGACTAGCCTAGAATGTTAGTTTTTTCTAACATGAGCATGTGACTAGCATTCCTATTTTAGTGTTCGGATATTAGCCTTGTTAATGGCTAACTTAGGATTGCTAATGACTACTAATGACTAGCTTAGGAATGCTAAATACTAGCCTAAGAATGCTAATGACTACTAACGACTAGACTAAGAATGCTAATGACTAGCCAAAGAATGCTAATGATAGCTTTAGAATACTAATGACTAGCTTAGGAAAGCTAATGGCTAGCTGAAAAATACTAATGACTACTAATGATTAGCCTAGGACAGCTAATGACTACCCTAGGAATGCTGATGATTAGCCTAGGAAAGCTAATGACTAGCCTAAGAATGGTAGTGACTAGCCAAGGATGCTAGCTTTCCTAGCGTAGGCATCTGACTGGCGTTACTATTCTAATGTTCAGGTACAAGAAGTGTTCAAGGCTAGCCCAGGAATGCTAATGACTAGTCTAGTCTAACATCATGACTGATCAATTCACACAGGATCAATAGACCTTTTTCCGAAACGTCATCATCGAACGTCACCGCCGGTCACCGCCCCTAGCAACTCGATACCGCCATTTTAAGAGGGGTATGCTATTGCCTTGACGGCCAGTACTTTCCCACCTTTTCCACCCGATTTGAACGACCAAAAGCAGATATGCCCAAAACCTGTGCTGTTTTTGGCTGTAGTTCTCACTCATGGAGCAACAAGAACATTTCCTTTTACAGAATTTCGACTGGAAAGGGCCAGAAAAGGACTTTATGGCTCAAAGCATTGAGGCGGATTAACAATGATGGAACCACATGGAGCCCACAGTCAAAATGGTCCTATGTTTGCAGTCAGCATTTCGTCAATGGTATGTTGTGTTTCATGAAATTATTACCCCTTAACTGATTTTCTGAAATTATTAATTAATAAGCTTAACCCTTTAAGCTTCAGTCAATTCCAGCCGTTTTCAGTACAAAAAATCGCTAATATTCTATTTTTAAATAAAAAAAATTACGAAAAATACAGGGAATATTGGATGCACATGGCGAGGTGCATTTCCTTGAAAAGACCGATTCGTGGATTTTATACCGACTTCAGGACATGTTTTGGACAAAATAGTTTACTGGCTTGTGTTGTCTGGATGTAAAAGGTTGGATTATGGCCGTTTTTTTGTCGAATCTTTTTTTCTTTGTGTAATAATAAACCCGGAAATGTGAGTCGCGCTGTGTGCGTTGAAGCCGTGTATAGAGAACGGATGGATGAATATTTGTTTTTGTCGGACAAATATGTTTTTCTCACCCGCTGTGGTAATCGCATCTGAAAGTGGTTTATACCGGCGGATTCATGAGAATCTAAGCTTTCCATCGGCGTATAGTGTTTGTATAATCGAGTTTGCAGCCGTTGGACATTCTTGAAATTCCTATGCAAATTAGTAGGTGTACCGCCGGACTGAAGCGTAAAGGGTTAACCCGTTGCGCTTCAGTTGCGCTTCAGTGTTCCGCCCGCGGTACACTTTGAAATCTGCATAAGCAATTTGCTAAATGTCTGAAACTGCAAACGCGATTATACAAACACTATATGCCGATGGAAAGCTTAGATTCTCATGAATCCGCCGGTATAAACCACTTTCAGATGTGATTACCACAGCGGGTGAGAAAAACACATTTGTCCGACAAACAACGAATATCCATCCATCCGTTCTCTATACACAGCTTCAACGTACACAGCGCGACTCACATTTCCGGGTTCATTATTACACACAGATGAAAATATTCCACAAAAAACGGCCATAATCCAACCTTGGACATCCAGACGAAACAAGCCAGTAAAATATTTTGTCCAAAACATGTCTTGAAGTCGGTATATAATCCACGAATCGGTCGTTTTCAAGGAAATGCACCTCGCGATGCGCGTCCAATATTCCCTGTATTTCTCGTCATATTTTTATTTACAAATAGAATATTAGCAATTTTTTTGTACTGAAAGTGGCTGGAATTGACTGCAGCTTATGATGTCTATAATTATCTGAAATGTTGAGGGCTAGCTACTTAGCTTAGGCTAGTGCTAGCTGTGCTTCCCACAAAAAGTCAGGGGTCTTTCTACTCACACTGCTATTTTTAAACCTTCTCTCCTCCCTTTCGTTCTGCTAACTACTATGCTGTAATCAGCAGCATTGTCCTCATTATTGTTAGCACCTCATACCCTTGGGCCTAGGGTGGGTAGAGCTCATTTACAGGTATCTGACTCTTAGTTTTGATAATGCACATCTAACTAATATACATAAACTACTTCCACTTGAAATTAAAAGGTGTAATGGCTCACCCCGTTAGCTTAACATTAGCTTAGCATAGCGGAGCTGGTGTAGCCGTATCTTACAAGGCATTTATCATTCTGACATTGACCTGTATGCACAAAAACGTATAAATATAAGCATACCTCAAAGAAAACGTATGAGTCCAGGCTTTTATAAGTCTTCATCTTCTCCATTGTGTGGATGCCTGGGCTGTTGATAAGGTACTCGTAAATGGAGTGCCAATGAAGATCTGGACACGTAGTAGGGTCGTTTTCCCATGATCCCAGTGCAATTTGGTACGGACATGACTGCAAACCAACCAGTTCTATTTTTTCTTTATACCGTAGCTTGGCTTTTGGCTCAAGATTTCCGAAATAATCACCAGACGTTTTTCTCCGGGTCAAAACCGCGTGGTTTCGGCGGTCAAATCACGGTTGCTAAGGACTTTGTTGCCCCCTCTTTTAATGGCAGCGTGCGTTGCTAAGGAAGGTATGGTCACGTGTCCCAGACTGTGACGTCATTGCGAAAAGGTCTGTGAATCGCATCAAGTTAGTATTTTTAAATAATTTGCTCATTGAATTCTCCACTCTATTAACATTGTCTGTTTGAAGACCAAACAGCAGTAAACATAAACTGTTAGGAGTTTATTAGCTGCTCCGCCTCCATACAGACACACTGTTAGCATGGTTGGCCACACATTAATCTGGCATTCTGAGGCTAGCAACTAGCTTTCCAAGGCTAGTCACCAGCATTCCTAGGCTAGAGAGAAGTACTGCAAGGCTAGACACTAACATTCTTAGGGTAGTCATTAGCATTCCTGGCAAAGGTACTAGCTTTTATCGGCTAATTTTCATAATTTCTAGCGTCGTCACTAGCATTCATAGGGTAGTAGCTACCTTTCCTAGGCTAGTCACCAGCATTCTGAGGCTAGCGACTAGTTTTTCTAGGCTACTCACTATTCTTTCCTAGGCTAGCAATTAGCTTTCTAGGCTAATCATTAGTGATCCTAGGCTAGCCAATAATATTCAAGATGACAGACTAGCTTTCCTAGTCCAGCCACTCACATCCTGAGCATAGCAACAGGTGTTTCTATGCTAGATGCTAGCATTATGAAGCTAGGCATAAGCATTCCTAGGCTAGTTAGAAGCACTCCTCGGCTAGACACCAACATTTTTAGGCTAGACACTAGCATTCCTGGCAAAGGGAGTAGCTTCTATGGGCTGTTAGTCATTAGCATTCCAAGGCTAGCAACTAGCTTTCTAGGCAATAATTAGCATTCCTAGGCTAGTCACAAGTATTCAAGACTAGCGTTCCTAGCATAGGGACTAGCCTTTATAGCCTAACTATGCTGCTAATAATAAATGTGAAATCGGTACATACAGTTAGTGAGTTTAAAGTCCTACAGCTCCAACAGACACACGGTAAGCTTTCTGCTTTATGATCACATTAATCCATGTAGCCGCTATAACATATTTAATATTTAATCTTATTTAGATCTGCTGGCCAGCTGCAAGTGAATCATTCCTATGCAACAACATCATTCTCCCTCATTGAGCTGTGTAGCCCTATGAGGTACAGTCAATTCCAGCCATTTTCAGTCCAAAAAATCGCTAATATTCTATTTGTAAATAAAAATATGACGAGAAATACAGGAAATATCGGACGTGCATCGCGAGGTGCATTTCCTTGAAAACGACCGATTCATGGAGTATATACCGACTTCAAGACATGTTTTGGACAAAATAGTTTACTGGCTTGTTTCGTCTGGATGTCCAAGGTTGGATTATGGCCGTTTTTTGTGGAATATTTTCATCTGTGTGTAATAATGAACCCGGAAATGTGAGTCGCGCTGTGTACGTTGAAGCCGTGTATAGAGAACGGATGGATGGATATTCGTTGTTTGTCGGACAAATGTGTTTTTCTCACCCGCTGTGGTAATCACATCTGAAAGTGGTTTATACCGGCGGATTCATGAGAATCTAAGCTTTCCATCGGCGTATAGTGTTTGTTTAATCGAGTTGGCAGTGTCGTTCTATTTCTAAAAATGCTTATGCAGATATCAAAACGGCCCGCCCATGGGCCGCTAAACCATAACGGGTGAATCAGGACCAGGATTCTGGCTAATAGAACGCTTATTTAACTGTGGCTAATGAACACAGTATGTTCAGATTACAGAACAGAAGTTCTGATGGAGGCAGCAGTGGATTAAAGCTGCATCATGTATGTTCTGGAGCATGATGGAGGCAGCAGCTCGACCTGCTGACCCACTGTGGGAGCATAGTGTTTACAGGAAGTCATATGATGTTCATCACCACACGTTACCCTCCCACAACTAGCTAGCCTGCCATAACTAGCTAGGCTGTCGTAGCTAGTTAGCCTCCCACAACTAGCTATGCTTTCATAACTCGTTAACCCTAGTTAGCCTTTCATAACGGGTTAGCTAATAGTCGCATAGCATAGGAGGATCAGTACAGTTAGCAAGGATTACCATGCTGTAGGCGAATGTGGCTAATGTTAGCATTGACGTATGAACTGTAGCATACTGCAGGATAATGTAGCTAATGTTTGCATTAGCTACAACTAACGGAGGATCCTCAGAGTTAGCATACTGTAGGCTAATGTGGCTAGCACTGGCTACAACCATAGGAGAATCCTTAGAGATAACATGCTGTTGACTAATGTTAGCATTAACTACAACTATTGGAGGATCCTTAGAGCTGGCATACTGTAGGCTAATCTTGCCAAGGCTAGCATTAGCCACAACTTTAGGAGGATCCTTAGAGTTAGCATGCTGTTGGCTAATGTGGCTAAGACTAGCATAAACTACAACTATAGGAGGATCCTTAGAGTTAGTGTGCTGTCGGCTAATGTGGCTAATATTAGCGTTGAGGCATAAACTGTAGCATGCTGTACGCTAATGTAGCTAATGTTCGCATTAGCTACAATTATAGGAGGATCCTTAGAGGTAGTATACTGTAGGCTGATGTGGCTAACGTTAGCGTTGAGGTATAAACTGTAGCATGCTGAAGGCTAATGTAGCTAATGTTAGCATTAGCTACAACTATAAGAGGCTCCTTAGAGTTAGCATACTGTAAGGTATTGTGGCTAAGGTTGGTGTTTGCTACAACTACAGGAGGATCCTAAGAGTTAGCATGCTGTAACTCTTAAATAAATAAATGAAAAGACTTACAGAGAAATAAGTGAATAAAGTTGATATTTTCACCCCAATGAACCGACTGGATGCTGCTGCAGAAATCATCAAACATCCGTCTGTTACAGAATCTGTTTAAATTACACGTTTTTATCTTTATTTACAGAAAGAAATGCTTTTAACAAACAGAAGAGACGAGAAAAGAGACGGAAACCTGAAATAAAGACAAGATGTCCTTTAAATCCACATGATTTTTAGAATTTTTGTGGTGATTTTCTGTGTTTTTGTTCTGATCATTCACTGTTTTGTTGCGATTTAGCCTCTCTTTGTGGTGATTTTGTTTCTTTGTTCGGTGATTTATCTCTTCCTGTAGTGATTTTGCATCTTTTCATGGTGATTTTGGGACTTCTTGTCATAATTTTGTCCATTTTTGTTGTGATTTTGTGTGTTTTCTTGTGATTTTTTCTATTATTTATGGTGTTTTTGGGTCTTCATGTGGAACCAAGCCCAGGACCAAGCCCAGGACCAGGACCAGGACCAGGACCAGGACCAGGACCAGGACTAGGACCAGCTGCAGCTCTAATTGTCTCTGATCTCCCTGAAGGCAAACAGCCAGAAAGTGAAACCAGGACACAGCAAACATCTGTCCTGCTGCACGGCATCATGGGGGAACAGCGCCGCCTGGTGGCTGCAGGACTCCTGTTCAGACCACATCACAAAGCACTCTGGGTAATCTGGCTGTATTTACCATAGATATGAAGAGTAGAATCAGTCCCAAACCGCTCCCTACACACTCCCCCTCCACTACCGAGTGTCACTCCAAAAGAAGTCACACTCGCAGCTGTGGAGGGCACCTATTATTGAAGGGGGAGGGTATAAATACGATCGTCAGGAATGGGACGCCCTGTCGCCTCAATGGAAAACGGAAGACGTCATCGCCATGGTAACACAAAGACGCCTACTGTCATGGCTGTAGCGCTGTGGCACAGGTTGCAACTAACAAGGATCGCTGCTGCTTCCAGAAGACAAAAGCGTCCCACTTTTTTCACTCACATGTTTTCCAATCCTATTATCTGTCATTTCAAATCCAACAAATGAATAAATGAATTCTGTCAGTTGTGTTCAAATTTTAAGGTGTCAGGGGGTGCACAATTAAATCAAACGTCAGCAGAGAAGAAGATTTGTTTCTTTTGTTTTATCTTTTTACATCACTCTTTGTGATGTTCTGTCAGTGTGAAAAAGGCGTGGGAGAAATAAAGGACGCATGTGGAACTCACATCAATATGTTGTTTCCTCCTCCATTTCGACGTTGCACTTCCTGAAAAAGTTGTCAAAGGCTGTGTCCGAAATGGCATACTAACGTACTACTCATACTAAGTGTGACGTCAAAATAAGTATGTAGTGCGTTCACATTGGATAGTATGAAAAGACTGAGTACGCGAGAAATACCCGGATGTATACTATTTCCGGAAAATTTTTAAGTATGCGCGGTGACCACACTAGTCATACTCAACCGCCCCATAATGCTTTGCGAGCTATCCACCGAAATGGAAGCCGATTTTTATTTTATTTTATGTGGTTAAGTAGTCATCCTAATCACCCCACAGATTTGAGAAATAGGCGTTTTCTGACCAAGGTTTTAAATTTGTCAGATGCCTCACAACGTGCTACTGAATGCTAGCAGCTAGTTGTAGCAGCTCGCTTTGCATACAGAACAAGTAGCAGCTACCTCCAGTAGCCTGCAGCTACAACTGAAACGATTCGCATAATCTGGCTAATAACTGCATGAGGAGTGCCGGCTTGAAATTACCACATTAATTATGCGACTGTTTGTTAGCGTAAAATCGACCTGAAGCCGGCATTCAGCCGAGATATTTGATAGTCGTACTTCCGGTTTTTGTCGTCGGAGGTTTGAAATGCATTATGGGAAACGTAGTAGTATACTACAGTGTGAACGGTCGGCATTCTAATCATACTTATAGTACGTAGTATACAGTATATATGTAGCGGGTCCCGGCTTGGTCCCCGCCGACAGATATATAGATAATCCTGAGAATACAGGAATGAAATGAGCGAAGCAGGACAAGTGTTGCTCTTTCTCCATTCATTTGGATTATATTTATTCTTACATTCATTTTCTTAACTTTGTCACTGCAGTAAGGAGTTATCTGTCATTCTGTCCAACAACGGTAATAGCTTTACCTGAACAACATTCACTTGAATGCGCACTTTCCCCATTTCCAAGAAAAATGAATTATTACCATTTATATAAAATCAAGAATAAAACATTCCTCTTTCATCATCATGTCGTTTGTCTCTTGTCAATACATTTCTGTACAGAAAACAGCATCTCTAGCCTCTCTTTAACAGAGTATTTCTTTGTGATATCTCTACAAATTTTAAGTCTTCACTTAATAAAACAGACAGTCTTCCTTGCAGTTAAACTACTTCTACATATCTTCACCATATAAACACACAGTAACAAAATTGGCTGACTCGCAGCTTATTGTCAGAACTCATGAACTCGAACCATAAAATGGCTCACGATCTGCAAGCACGCTTTTTAACAGGGCTGCGGACCTAGCTAAACTTAACCGTCATATTTAGATGTTCTTAAATATCTGGGACAACATACCAAACACACGAACTGTCATTTTACACATCCAATATCCCACAAACGCCCAGGAGCCAAAAGAAACAAAAGAAAATAAAGTTCAAGTAAGAATTGCCGCTAGACACCATTTCCTCGACTGATAGTCACGTACCACAACACTTCGACGTCTACACAATTAACGTGCTTTTAGCTGACAAACCACACATCACCCGTAATTCATATTATCTCATAAACACATTTAGTAGCACAAAAAGGAAATAACTAACCTGAGAATACAGGAATGAAATGAGCGAAGCAGGACAAGTGTTGCTCTTTCTCCATTCATTTGGATTATGAGCTCCACTTCCTGGTCGCGACAATCCCGTACCTCTATCCGTGCTGCCACCTTGTGTCCCTTTCATGTAACAGTATGAAATTTTATATTTTTCCTGTAAGCTTTTTCTTATAATTAAACAGGATAAAATAAGTCCATTCAGTTGCAACAAATCAGAAAGTGACTACCTGAATAAAACAAAATACACATTATATCTCAAACACCTTTTGTGAGTGTCACATATACTCATTGAGAATGTAGTATGTAGTACGTTAGTATGCGATTTCAGACATAGCCAAAGTGAGCATCAATGCAGATTTGCTATTTAAGGGCTGAACAGTCCACTCTCCCTCCGCACTACGTGGTTTGGGACGGCCCTTAAAGGGGAACTTTGGTTTTTTCAACCTGGGGTCTGTTTTCATGTAATTTCATACATGTGAATGATGGAGAAATGAATTTTCGACATAGCTCCAGTATTTAGCCAGGCAGGCAGCTTAGCAGCTCAGCTAGCAGCTCAGCTAGCAGCTCAGCTAGCAGCTCAGCTAGTGAAAAGTATGGGGCAGCTGGCCCCCCCGCGTCAAAGTCCACCCTAACGTGTTTTTTCCCCACACTGACCGGCTCAGATAGTCTCAATGAGTGTCTCACAACATAGTAGAGATGAGAAGTGAATGAAAACCTCCACATTACTTGGCGATCGCTCTTTGTTGTGGTCTGTATCTAAAGCTCAGGACACTAGAAAGCAAATCTCGTTCTGAAATCACGCGATAGCTCACGCCCGGTGGGGGAAACAGTTGTTTGCCTCAGGAGACGAGGAGTGAGACGAGTGGAGCGATTTTGTGTCGGATTACAGAACAGTTAGTTTTTTTCTAAACCTGGTAAAACTAATGGGTCGTCAGTGCGCTTTTCCGAGTTATGGCAACAGAATGGTGCGCTACACTTCGCGCAGCTTTCACAGACTACCGTACTCGGAGAAGGAAACGCTAAAGTTGTGGCTAAACGTTTTACAAATGGACCCTGAAACTCCACAGAGTCTGCAGCGACCATTTTGACCGGGATGATTACTGCAGATCAAAGAGGCGAGCAAATCCCAAACACGTTTTTTTGAGGAAAAGTGCAGTTCCTGGATGGGAGACACCAGCTGCAGGCGGAGTGCAGGTACGTTATTAGCTAATGTTTTGTGTGCCTCCCAACAGCAGTTTAGTTTATATCTGTTTATCACGGTTTGTTTTGATTCTTACCGTAAGTTGGGAGGTGGAACTAATTGCAGCCGTACCTGTGTATGAGTACTAGTCAGTGCAGTGAACGTTTTCACAATCCAGCAGATCAAAAACAAAAAGTAAAGAGAAAGTAAGAAATGCAATAATGAGTTGTACAGTAATAATCTTATCATTTGGCTATGAAAACAATGTTTTAGGACGCTGATGGTGCTGACTGTTCACAAGCAACGGAATTTGCTGCAGTTCCACAATCCACTCCAGTAAAAAGTAGACACAGAGCAGATGAAGAACCATGTCCTAAACTGTCATCTGGCTTGAAACTTATTCTGTCAAGTCCTCATCAGACCACACCTCGCACCAAGCCTTCATTATCTGGAACATATCATGCACTACCTCCCTTACCAATCCATGGTAAGTTTAGCTGTGCTAACACCTTTTCTGAACAATTCAACTATCACCATACAACTTCAGCATTCCTGGAAAGACAGTCAGTGCATATTGTTATTGTGTGTACAACAGACTGTACCTGCACCATCTGCAGATTTGACTGTCCCTCGCACAGAAACTGAACATTTATCACATGTGAGTAGTATGGCTTTTAGTCAACTTTGTAAAAGAAAAGAAGTGTCAAGATTTTACAACTATCCTGTTTCTTCAGACTCAACAGGAAGATGCAGCAGAACCCGTTTTGATTGACATGAGCATGAGCTTCGAGGAAATGAGTATTCATGATCCAACAGACGGCAGTTTTGCACCTCTCAGCACCACCTCATCTTCTGCCTCTGCCTCAGCTAGCCCCCCTGGAGATGCACCAAAAGGATGGGCAGAGAAAAAATGTCTGGTCAATGAGTCAAAACTCATGGAACTTTTTAATAGGTGCAGCCAATGTGGGTGTGCCATCATTGAAAAGAAAGTGACAACAGGATCAAGCCAAATAAAATAGAGTGGAACTGCCTGAATGGACACTCAGGAACAGGGCCGGCCCTAGGACTTTGGTGGCCCTAAGCAAGATTTTTTTTGTGGCCCCAAAACATGCACAGGGCAACTACCAAATCACGTGCACAGCTTGTAATTGGGTTAAAACACACATGCACATGATTAACAGCAAATATTTATTTTTTAAAAATGTATCCTTAAAACGATAGAGACAATTACCAATAAGTGTTCAAAATAATAGAAAAAAAATAAGTTAACATATTTAAACTGTAAAAGTGAATCACACACTTATTGTGGTGTGGCTCCCTCTAGTGGATGTGGCTATAAACAACAGCACAGAGTGTTTATGCCAGCGGCCGGCCCTGCTCAGGAAAGTGGACATCCTGCCCTGATAGAAGAGGGATGGCAGAAAATAATCTTTTTGTATCTGCAGCTATTCTTTTTACTAGAGCTACATACACCACCATTGCAGAGTGGGCTGGACAACTAAATGTCCAAATTCCAAAGCCAACTCAGTTTTATGCCATTCAGTCGACTGACCTCCAGTCATCCAGCATGCATACAGAGACCAACATGAAAAATCATGGAGCGTCTCATAACATCTGGAAAGAAAACTGAACTCTGTGGTGACACAAGATGTGATAGCCCAGGTAAAAAGTTTTCCTCTATAAAAGTGTAAGGTTTTTGTATGTCATTGTAATTTCAGAAAATAAACACTTTTTTCTCACCAGGTTATAGCAGCAAATATTCAACGAACTCATTCCAAGACAATGACACAAAAGACATTGTGCATTTTGAATTGGTTCAGGTAATTCACCAAGAAACAGTCACTAAACATAATATAACATGTTTCAAATCCAGTTTGACTGGTTGTCTAAATCTGTGGGTGTCATATATGATGACACATCGTTATGCTGTAGGGTACAGAGGCATCCAGCTCAGTGGCAATGGAGGGGATGGGCTTCCAGAGGGGCTGAACTACTTGCTACATATGGGTGTGGATGTTGGTGTTATGACAACAGACAGGTCGCCATCTGTCAGAAAAATCATGTAGGAAACATACAGCAACATCCTCCATGAATTTGACCCGTGGCATGTCAACAAAAGTAAGAAAATGTGTGCAAACAAATACAATTTTACGTTTCATGTAATGCTGTTTACATCGTCCTGTTGGAACTATGAACAATGTGGGATGCCTCTTTGTTATTGTTGTTTCAATTAGGTGTGAAAAAGAAACTTGTGGCTGCTTCAAAGAAGACACAAAACAAAGATCTGCAACCATGGCTCAAATAACCACCTTTACTGGTCATGGAGCTCATCTAAAGGTGATCAAGAGGTAACACTGATATTTTTAGTGTCCTTTGCAGTTACAACAGATCTTTTGTCATAAATGGAAGAATAATGACTGATCAAATACTTGGTTATACTTTATCACTAAAAAGTAATTTACTTTATACTTACTGTACTTCTCTGTATTTCACTATACTTTATTCAGTTTTACCTTGATCATCTAAACTCAGCTTTTTGGACACTGTTCTGATTTTATTAGGATGTTGTGTGACGTTGGAAGTGCGTACTGCATCACATTTGTGGCGTGCATAGATGGGAGGAGGATGGTGTTGAGTTCTCCTGTCATCATCCAGCCCTGACCGAGGATCAGCAGAGAAGGAAAAAAGGCTTCATGCAGATTCATCAGCTTTCCGTGCTCTCAAAGCTTTTATTTGACAAGAATCTCCTGCGTGACTTGAGGCAGATGGCACGTTTCAAGCACACCGGTATGCTTTATTTCAAGAATAATGTATTTCATTCAAATTAAAAGATTTCTTTTACAGATACTAGGTCAAAAATGTCTGCTGCTGTGAGGACTAATACCACTGCTCTCCAGGTCACACCACAGTAACAGTAATTACTAAGCACACCACTGTACTGTTTACAATATCAACTTGTACAAATATTTCACATGTACGATAACGTGGTCTGTGGAAGTAGCAGTCAGTGTTGTTTTTGAACTTGCAACACAGGATCTCTGGAGGACTACCATGCTTCAGTGCTGAAGTACACAGCTGGAAACCATGGATCATACTGCCAACGTCAACAGACCACAGGCAAAAACAACGGAAGGTAAAGATGTGATGTGTTAATGAAGTAATTCAATTTTATGTGTAGTCTATATTGTTGTTCACTGCCTGAGAAAATATTCTGTGCTGATTATATATTCAGAGAAACATGGTGGCATTTTGAGGGGGAAGAGTTTCTGGTGTAGAAAAGCATTCTCCTAAAACCACCTGAAAAATTACTATGCATCTATGACACAGTGAACTACAGCTCATGTTTGTTTTCTTTTTGCCTTAGGAGAATGTCGACACAGATATTCATTCTGAAAACAAAGTGCAGAGTGGGTTGAAGGCCCATCTATGAACATACCACGCAGACCTTCCGTAATGAGCTCATGGAGCGTGTCTTGAAGAGAAGAGATGACACAACTGTTGTTTTCACAGAGCCTCTGCTCCGTCTCAAACCCCGCCGAACACTTCTTCGTAACATTGCTCCTGCTCCGAGGCCTACACAAGCTGATTTGCTCGCACGACATAGTTCAAGGTTCAGACCTTACTAAAGAGGATCCAATATTATGTTGAGGACATTATTCTTTATGCTGCTTTGTGTGTGTACCGGGTTGAAAATAAAGAGATTGGAAAACAGTAGTTCTAAAAATAATTTATTTTAGATGATACAGTGAAGTATAACAGAGAAATGTATGTGTGCAGAATAATTTACATGATCCCAAAGACGTCCTCTGTGTCGCTGAAACCAGCGTAAGTGCCAGTTGGAGAGGGGTACTTGCTTCTTATAGCCACAACAGCGCAGCTAGGCAACACTGTCCTATTCCCACGACCAAGACGCTCTCCTCTGAACGCCCACTGCAGCACCACAGGAGTCTGCATCGGCTGGAGAAGAGGACATAATCCATTTTATATGTGAAAAGTACGACAAAATAACAGTAATTGCGCACAGCAGAGACCTTTCGCAGTAAATAAAGTACACAAATGTAAATGGTCACATATAGGCTACTCAACAGATAAACAGTCATTTTCTCCCTGTGGTCATGGCCGCCTCTTCCACTTCATTTTGGGAACATGGAAGAAGGTTTCCAGCACGGCCCTGTTGATCAAGGGGGGGAAATCCTCTGACGAAGTCAGACAGCGTGTACCGTCCAGTGGGTAACCCCCCCACTCACAGCTTGCTGCAGCAAGTCCCATTCCCTGCAGCAAAGGCATTCCTGTTCTGTAGGCAGAGGTACAGCGCCCACAGAGACACCACCACTTTCCTGAGTCTCACAGCCTTTCTTCAGCTGGTTCCGTGCTCTCTGCTTGTTCACCAACTGTTTCTGTCCTCGCCCGTTCTTCAATATCTTGAAGTTCTTCGTCCGTGTATTCGGGCTCAAATAAATACGGTCGGCCATCAAAATAAAATTCAGTTTGTCCACGTCCTGCTCATCGGGCAAAAACTCAGCCATAACTTCAAAATAAATAAATAAAAAAATAAACTTCGGTAATCCGACACAAAATCGCTCCACTCGTCTCACTCCTCGTCTCCTGAGGCAAACAGCTGTTTCCCCCACCGGGCACGAGATATCGCACCATTTCGGAACCAGATTTGCGTTCTAGCGTACAGACCACAACAAAGAGCGATCACCAAGTAATGTGGAGGTTTTTCTTCACTTCTCATCTCTAGTATGTTGTGGGACACTCATTGAGACTATCTGAGTCGGTCAGTGTGGGGAAAAAACACGTTAGGGCGGACTTTGACGTGGGGGGGTAATTGCCTCATACTTTTCGCTAGCTGAGCTGCTAGCTAAGCTGCTAGCTGAGCTGCTAGCTGAGCTGCTAGCTGAGCTGCTAAGCTGCCTGTCTGGCTAAATACTGGAGCTATGTTGAAAATCCATTTCTCCATCACTCACATGTATGAAATTACATGGAAACAGACCCCAGGTTGAAAAAAACCAAAGTTCCCCTTTAATATGGAGGACCCTCCACGGGAACGTGCAGACAGAGGAGTAGTGTGTAGGGATAGTGTGTAGGGGGCGGTCTGGGACTGAGCTGTAGATAGTCCAGACCGCTGAAGCAGCTGGCTAAGCGACATTCCTACATGGCGGCCATCTTGACGGGGACAAAGTTCCCATTCAAAGTAATGTATGCACATTGAAAATAAATCATAATTTGCTCATTTCTCAACCGATTTTCGTGTGGTTTACTTTATTGTCAACGTCAAAACATGTGCTATTAATAGAAAATATGTGATCTAAAAACAAACACAGAAAAAGACTTCCTACAAATGTAGCCTGCAATTGTAGTTCTCTTATTATTTAGGTCCAGAGGCCAGGGACTCTTTCAGTTCAGCCATGACATATATAAATGTAAATACTTAGATATGTAGAAAATGTTCTGAGAGCAAAAGATTTAATTGTAAATGTAATCTATTTATTTATTTCTTATTGAAATTAATTATTTATTTATATATCTCTAGGCTGTTATATACATATAACAAGGAACTAGACTATTACAGGATAATTTATTAACTTTTACAACAAACAACTGAAGTATTAATATTAATTCTTATTTAATTCTTTCTTTCTCTCTCTCTCGGCTGTATAACATTGTTTAGTAACATTTCAATGATGTGAGAGCAGTCCTAAAGAACTGGCTGTAATCCCAATCATAAAATGGGTTTGGAGGAAGAACATAGATGCTAATCTGGATATATATGAGTTAGGCTTTATAACTACTATTGGTAGTATTGGTGGTATTAATAGTAATGCTACTACTAGTGGTAATACACCAACTACTGCTGCTGATACTGTCACTGCTACTACAACTTGTAATACTATTACACATGCTGATACTACTACGACTCTAACAGCTACTTATACTACTACTGCTGCTTGTACTTTTAGTATTACTGCTTGTACAGCTATACTACAGCTACTATTAATCGTCTGGTATTTGGTTGTCCAGCTGTTAGTGTTTTGCTAGCGGCTAACTGTTAGCTCTCATAGATCCTCAACAAGATTTAACAATGAAAAAAGAGAAAAAAACTATTTTTACCAATGAAAAGTTATTCCAAGTTTCCTTGTCTCCAACGTTCGACGCAGTGTGCCATTAAATGCAGCGCAATGAGCCGGCATTCTTCCTGTTTTAGTTTTCGCCCCGTACACACAATAGAATAAACTGAAACTTTGCCCCCACTAGCTTAGCGTCTCCGTAGGCACACCGCTCTGAGGGGCGTGGCCTATCTACTCTTCATATCTATGGTATTTACATCTAACATCAGTCAGTGGTTTCTCTACAGCAGAGACACAATACAACACAAAATATAACACAAAAATCCCACAAAATGACAGAAATGAGACACAAAATATTTTTCATAACCCTCACAACAACACAATTTAGACACAAAATGAAACAAATGAGACATGACCTGAAAAAACAGACATAAATTAACACAAAACATAACAAAAACACACAAAATAACACGATTTAGACACAAAATTGCACACATCACACACAAAAAGACACACTGGGACACTAAAATACAAAGACGAGCAACAAAACTAGACAGAAAACAACACAAATAACACAATAGCTAATACAGAAAATCTCACAAATAAGACATAATGAAACAAAGCGACAGAAACAAGACACAAAATGTTTTTATTGAACAACACAAACAGGACTCAGAACAACACAGAACTATCCAAACTACAACAAGAAGGCAGAAAAACTAGAGATAAAAACAGTCACTGAAAGAAACGGAGCGGAGACGGATGAAGCTGTTTCTGGTTGAGCCTTTATTCAAACATTCATGGTTTTAATATTTTTAGTATCATCAGAGGGAAGTTTAATCAACAGAAACTAGATGATTTATTTATTCATGTAAAAACACGACTGTGGTTGGAACAGATCAGCAGCAGGTTCACAGAAAGAAACATTCATTATCTGGTTGCTAATTATCAACAAATGTTCATTAATTTATTAATAGCTATGTTGAATCTGCTTCCTGCTGGCAGAGCTCTGACATCACTGTGGTGCTGTGACCTCATCAGTAGTGAGCCTGGTAGGCCAGCAGGTATCCATCGTTGTACATGTAGATCTTCCTGTCGGTGGGGTTGTAGCTCACACTGGACACTCCTTTGGCGATCTTCTCCAGCGGCAGCGCCAGTGAGTTGTCCTCTCTGCCCGTCGCCGTGTCGAAGGCGTAGAACACCTCCTCGCGGTGCTCGTCCACGTAGCGGGTGGCGTACAACACTCCACACGCCATGAAGGCGTTGCTGGCCGCCTTCTTGAACAGCCTTGTCCTCCACGTCTGCGTCACGTTCAGAGTCTTGGCCTCGGCGTCCCAGACCAGCCGGCTGGCCTGCAGGTTGCCGTGGTTACCCACGGTGGCGTACAGCGCCCACAGGCCCGTCTCGTCCGCCTCCACGTCCACGTCGCTGTTGAGCCGGCAGTCGTAGTAGCAGTAGGGGAACTTGTTGTTGAAGCCGGCGCCCGGCAGCGTGACCCGATGGACCTGTTGGGTGTTCAGGTCATAGCGGCAGATGTCGGCAGAGCGGTAGCAGTTGTAGTACAGCGCCTCGCCGTACAGGACGCTGCCCGGACCCTCCACGGTGCTGCGGTCGCTGTAGGAGGAGGTTATGGTGAAGTCCCGGTAGTTAGAAGAGGACATGAGGTCCTGGTAGGTGTGGTAAACCCGCAGCATGTTGGTCCAGATGTGGCTGCTGAGCAGAGGCTGAACCCAGTAGAGGTTCTTCTGGACCTTGCTGCCCATCTGGGCCTGTTTGCCCCAAGAACCAGAGATGTAGCTCTTACCATGGGGAACCACTTTAGTGGTGACCGGATCACTGATGTTCTGGATCAGCCCTTTGAGGCAGTAGCTGTCCACACCTGGAACACAGGGGGAGGAGCTAGTGACATCACATGATCAACACAAAGGGGGAGGAGCTAGTGACATCACATGATCAACACACAGGGGGAGGAGCGAGTGACATCACATGATCAACACACAGGGGGAGGAGCTAGTGACATCACATGATCAACACACAGGGGGAGGAGCTAGTGACATCACATGATCAACACACAGGGGGAGGAGCTAGTGACATCACATGATCAACACACAGGGGGAGGAGCTAGTGACATCACATGGTACCTCTGTAGTCTTTAGGGATGGACTTGCAGGACTCCATGTTGTTCTTCAGGAGACGGAGTTTCTCTCTGACAGTCTTCATGTTCACTGAGTCTGAAGTTTGCATCCTGATGACATCAGAACGCAGTTTATCCACCTAACAGACACACACACACATTTAGTGACATCATCATATTTTATGTGTTTGGGTTGTTTTATGTTGTTTTGTTTGATTGTTTTCTGTCATTTCAAGTCATTAAATGGAGTGTGTACCTGTGTGTACAGTGTGTGTGTGTGTGTGTGTTTGTGTGTGTGTGTGTGTGTGTGTGTGTGTGTGTGTGTGTACATGTGTCTGTGTGTGTGTGTGTGTGTACCTGTTTGTACAGCATATGTGTGTGTGTGTGTGTGTGTGTGTGTATACCTGTCTGTACAGCATGTGTGTGTGTGTGTGTGTGTGTACATGTGTGTGTGTGTGTGTGTCTGTGTGTGTGTGTCTGTGTGTGTGTATACCTGTTTGTACAGCATGTGTGTGTGTGTGTGTGTGTGTGTACATGTGTGTGTGTGTGTGTGTGTGTCTGTGTCTGTGTGTGTGTGTCTGTGTGTGTGTATACCTGTTTGTACAGCATGTGTGTGTGTGTGTGTGTGTGTACCTGTTTGTACAGCATATGTGTGTGTGTGTGTGTGTGTGTGTGTGTGTACATGTGTGTGTGTGTGTGTGTGTGTACATGTGTCTGTGTCTGTGTGTGTGTGTGTATACCTGTTTGTACAGCATGTGTGTGTGTGTGTGTGTGTACCTGTTTGTACAGCATATGTGTGTGTGTGTGTGTGTGTGTGTGTGTGTGTGTGTGTGTATACCTGTTTGTACAGCATGTGTGTGTGTGTGTGTGTGTGTACATGTGTCTGTGTGTGTGTGTGTATACCTGTTTGTACAGCATGTGTGTGTGTGTGTGTGTGTGTACATGTGTCTGTGTGTGTGTGTGTGTACCTGTTTGTACAGCATATGTGTGTGTGTGTGTGTGTGTGTGTGTGTGTGTGTGTGTGTACATGTGTCTGTGTGTGTGTGTGTGTACCTGTTTGTACAGCATATGTGTGTGTGTGTGTGTGTGTGTGTGTGTATACCTGTTTGTACAGCATGTGTGTGTGTGTGTGTGTGTACATGTGTCTGTGTGTGTGTGTGTATACCTGTTTGTACAGCATATGTGTGTGTGTGTGTGTGTGTGTGTGTGTGTGTGTGTGTACATGTGTGTGTGTGTGTGTGTACATGTGTCTGTGTGTGTGTGTGTATACCTGTTTGTACAGCATGTGTGTGTGTGTGTGTGTGTGTACATGTGTCTGTGTGTGTGTGTGTGTACCTGTTTGTACAGCATGTGTGTGTGTGTGTGTGTGTGTACATGTGTGTGTGTGTGTGTGTACATGTGTCTGTGTGTGTGTGTGTACCTGTTTGTACAGCGTGTGTGTGTGTGTGTGTGTGTACGTGTGTGTGTGTGTGTACATGTGTGTGTGTGTGTGTGTGTCTGTGTCTGTGTGTGTGTGTCTGTGTGTGTGTATACCTGTCTGTACAGCATGTGTGTGTGTGTGTGTGTGTACATGTGTGTGTGTGTGTGTACATGTGTGTGTGTGTGTGTGTGTGTGTGTCTGTGTCTGTGTGTGTGTGTGTGTGTACCTGTTTGTACAGCGTGTGTGTGTGTGTGTGTACATGTGTGTGTGTGTGTGTACATGTGTGTGTGTGTGTGTGTGTCTGTGTCTGTGTGTGTGTGTCTGTGTGTGTGTATACCTGTTTGTACAGCATGTGTGTGTGTGTGTGTGTGTGTACATGTGTCTGTGTGTGTGTGTGTGTACCTGTTTGTACAGCGTGTGTGTGTGTGTGTTGTTGAGCTGCTGGTGGAGCTCCCTGATGTGTGTCTCCAGCTGCTGCAGCTCGTGCTCCAGCTGTCTGAGGTCCAGCTCCGTGTACAGGCCCTGGTGCTGCAGGTACAGGTGAGGCTGCAGCCGCTTCCACACCTCCTCAACCTGAGCCTTCATCTGAGGGAGCCGCTGCCGGGACAGCACCACCTGGAGGACACACCGGGGTGATGCCGTTACTGCGTCTAAACGATGCTCTGAACTGCAGATACTGCACAGAAGTACACAGTGTGGGTTCCTGTCCTTCAGTCAGTGAGAAACAACTTCTTCAAAGTATTTATTTAAATTGACTCTAAATAACCTCTGGGAGGTTCAGACACTGGAACGTAGAACCAGAACCTGAGTGAAGAACCCAGTAGGTTAATCTGAGCTGCTTTTATCATCACCAGAGGAGGACATTTTATTTTGAAAAGCCTGTAGTTTTCAGAGTCCTTTTATTTTGATAGTGTATTTACCTTGATGCATCCTGTTGACATTTTTCAGCTAACTAGATGCTTTTACTTTGAAAATCCCACACACATGAACTTCCTTCCTTTAGCCTTATTTGAGTTTTGTTCTTTTTTAAAGAAATGAACTAAAACATTCAGCTGACACCAGCAGAGACTCTTATTTTGAAGTTTAACCCAACAGACATGGAGTCACTGAACACTCTGGTGTTGGTCTGGAACACGTTAGAACCTGTTGGAACTGGTTTGGAACATAATAGAACCTAAAGGAACCTGAACGTTCTCGCTTTTTTCCAGTTTTGTCACCATTCTGTTGTTCTGTCTCTCATCTTGTTTTAAATCATTTCCTCTTTCTTTAAATAAAATCATTCTTGTCCTTCATTTAACTCTCCTGTTGTCTTCATTTACGGACAACAAAAAAAATGTTTCCTTGTCTGGAAAAAATCCAAAAATTCAGGTAAAAAATTCCCTAAATTTTAGAAAATTTGCAAAACCTTCAGGAAGGAAGGAAAATTCCAATAATTCCTCATATTTTCTTTAAGAACATTCACATAAAAATTCACTGGATTTTGGTTGATTTTTATGTGAATGTTAAACATTTTTAACTTTTTTTTTCCACCAAAAAATGTTCAAAAATTTCCCTAAAATGTTGAAAATGTGGACATCAGAAGTTTACTGTGAAAATATTATTTTCCACATTTTCAAACTTTAAACCGGGTCAGTTTGACCTGCAGGAGGACATGAGGGTTAAACAGTGATGCCATCGTGACGTTCTCTGCTGGTTCCGTGGTTCTACCTGTGTCTGCATCAGGCCCAGAGAATCCTGACAGGTGTCCACCTCCTCCAGCACCGACTCAAACTTCACGGCCGGAAACGTCCACATGGTGGAGTTCACTCTGCAGACACACGAGCCGTTCTTCCTCAGGCCCGGAATCCGCTGAGAACCCACGCCGAGCTGCAGAACCACAACAGAACCCACAGAACCAGGTCAGTCCAGAACTTCATCTGGACCCTCTGAGATCACGCACACTAAGTCATCAAACAACAACAACAATAATAATACTAATATGAGAACAGGAACAGGAGTTAATTTACTGCACACAGAAATATTCACTGTAAAAAGAACGCAGTTGTCATTTTATTTGAGTTCTTCACATGTTTAAGACAAAAATATCAGTTAAATGACAGAAACAAACTGAATCTTCTTTTAATTTGTTCCTTTTTAAACAAATAAACTAAAAAATCTTATTCTGAAATTTAACCCAACAGACATGGAGCCACTGAACACTCTGGAGACTCGTTAGAACCTGTTAGAACCTAACAGAACCTGTTTGAACATGTCTATTGGAGCCTGTTAGGAAAATCAAATAAAGATTCTTACAATTAGAATCTGAGTTGAACAGAAATATTTTAAAGGTTTTCTATAAAAAGACTCAACCAGTGATGGCGTGTTTCTCTTCATGATTTAATCAGTTTAGACGTAATTTAAAACACCTAAAATAAGTCAGATTAAGATCAGAAATTCAGTTTGAATTATGAGATGGTTATTGAAAGGAGATTTTAGTTTTACCAGAGTTTTATCTGTAAAACAGATCCTTCCATGTGTGGAAAATCGTAGAGAACATAAAGGCAGAAACATCATGTCTAGCTGAGGTTCTGTAGAGAACGTGGACGTGATAAAGGACTCACGGTGTTCCACAGAAGCAGCAGCAGCAGCAGCATCATCGTGTTGAAGCTCCTCAGATGAACAAACTTCTTCTCCTCACCGATGAACCTTAAAGACAGTCGACAAAACTAAAATATTGAAGTGAGGAGTTTCACATCCACTTCCTTCATGGAGATAATTATTACTTCATTTCCCTTTTGTTGTGTTTCTGCAGAACGTTTTCCTGTCAGAATGAATCATATTTTTTTTTTGAAAAAAGATACTATTAGGTTTGGGTCAAGAACTTATTTTAAACTCATCAGGACACATTCATGTGTAAAATAAATGAGAAAAACTGCAGAAAGATTCCTGACACCCAGAGTGTCTACTGGAATTTAAGCAATTTTCTGTTGGAGTCTCACAGAGGGAAAAAAAATCACAGCTTCAAAATTATTATATATAGAATGATAAACTGCACATTTTCTGTTACATAAAGATGAGATACATGCATAAAAGAAACAAGACGAGAGAAGGAGGCCACCAAGACTCTATGACTCCTCTGAAGGAGCTAAATCTGGATGAGAGTTCACCAGAAGACATGTGGAGACTCTGAAGACACCTGGAAGGAGGTTCTTTGGTCTGAGGAGACCAGGATGGAGCTTTATGTCCATCAGACTAGATGATATGTTTGATGGACACCAAACAGTGAACATCATCACAAACACACCATCCCCACTGTGAAGCAAGGTGGAGGCAGCATCATGATGAAGCACGGTGGAGGCAGCATCATGATGAAGCATGGTGGAGGCAGCATCATGATGAAGCACGGTGGAGGCAGCATCATGATGAAGCATGGTGGAGGCAGCATCATGATGAAGCACGGTGGAGGCAGCATCATGATGTGAAGCACGGTGGAGGCAGCATCATGATGAAGCACGGTGGAGGCAGCATCATGATGTGAAGCATGGTGGAGGCAGCATCATGATGGAGCACGGTGGAGGCAGCATCATGATATGAAGCACAGTGGAGGCAGCATCATGATGAAGCATGGTGGAGGCAGCATCACGATGAAGCACGGTGGAGGCAGCATCATGATGAAGCACGGTGGAGGCAGCATCATGATGAAGCATGGTGGAGGCAGCATCATGATGTGAAGCATGGTGGAGGCAGCATCATGATGAAGCACGGTGGAGGCAGCATCATGATGAAGCATGGTGGAGGCAGCATCATGGTGTGAAGCACGGTGGAGGCAGCATCATGATGTGAAGCATGGTGGAGGCAGCATCATGATGAAGCATGGTGGAGGCAGCATCATGATGTGAAGCACGGTGGAGGCAGCATCATGATGAAGCACGGTGGAGGCAGCATCATGATGAAGCACGGTGGAGGCAGCATCATGATGAAGCATGGTGGAGGCAGCATCATGATGTGAAGCATGGTGGAGGCAGCATCATGATGAAGCACGGTGGAGGCAGCATCATGATGAAGCATGGTGGAGGCAGCATCATGGTGTGAAGCACGGTGGAGGCAGCATCATGATGTGAAGCATGGTGGAGGCAGCATCATGATGAAGCATGGTGGAGGCAGCATCATGATGTGAAGCACGGTGGAGGCAGCATCATGATGAAGCATGGTGGAGGCAGCATCATGATGTGAAGCACGGTGGAGGCAGCATCATGATGAAGCACGGTGGAGGCAGCATCATGATGAAGCATGGTGGAGGCAGCATCATGATGTGAAGCACGGTGGAGGCAGCATCATGATGAAGCACGGTGGAGGCAGCATCATGATGAAGCACGGTGGAGGCAGCATCATGATGTGAAGCACGGTGGAGGCAGCATCATGATGAAGCACGGTGGAGGCAGCATCATGATGAAGCACGGTGGAGGCGGCATCATGATGTGAAGCACGGTGGAGGCGGCATCATGATGTGAAGCACGGTGGAGGCGGCATCATGATGTGAAGCACGGTGGAGGCGGCATCATGATGTGAAGCACGGTGGAGGCGGCATCATGGTGTGAAGCACGGTGGAGGCGGCATCATGATGTGAAGCACGGTGGAGGCGGCATCATGATGTGAAGCACGGTGGAGGCGGCATCATGGTGTGAAGCACGGTGGAGGCGGCATCATGATGTGAAGCACGGTGGAGGCGGCATCATGATGTGAAGCACGGTGGAGGCGGCATCATGATGTGAAGCACGGTGGAGGCGGCATCATGATGTGAAGCACGGTGGAGGCGGCATCATGATGTGAAGCACGGTGGAGGCGGCATCATGGTGTGAAGCACGGTGGAGGCGGCATCATGATGTGAAGCACGGTGGAGGCAGCATCATGATGTGAAGCACGGTGGAGGCAGCATCATGATGTGAAGCACAGTGGAGGCAGCATCATGATGTTTATTTGTTAATGAGCTCAACGATCATCAGATTATTGATCTATTTGTCTGATATCACAGATTCTAAACCAATGATGAGAAATAACAGAGAATCTGGTCTTTAATAGTTTCTGAGTTGTTGTTGTTGAGAACACACCTGCTGAAAATGGGTCGATGGATCCTTCTGGATTTCCACAAAGTCTTTAATGTTCTTATTTTAGACAACCAGTAACATTGGTCTGCTGAGTGTCAGTAAATCTGAGATCTACTGTGATGTGATGATTTATTTCTTTTCCAGTAAAATCAGAGTCTGTGGTTGAATTTAGGATGAAGCAGCTGGTAAATCTGTACGTTTAATACAGACATCTATCAAATCATCCATCCATTCATTCTCCACTTTATCCTCACTAGGGTCATGGGGGGTGCTGGAGTCTATCCCAGCTGACTCGGGTGAAGGCAGGGGACACCCTGGACAGGTCACCAGTCTGTCACAGGGCTACATATACAGACACACAATCACACTCACATTCACACCTACGGACAATTTAGAGTAACCAATTAACCTCAGCATGTTTGTGGACTGTGGGAGGAAGCCGGAGTACCCGGAGAAAACCCACGCATGCACAGGGAGAACATGCAAACTCCATGCAGAAAGATCCCAGGCCTGGATTTGAACCGGGATCGTCTTACTGCAAGGAGAAAGTGCTAACCACAACACCAATGTGCAGCCCTCTATCAAATCAAATCAAAATTATTTATAAAGCACTTTAAAACAACCAGAGTTGACCAAGGTGCTGTACAGAATCATAAAAACATGATCAAAAGATAAAAATATTAAAACTGCGATAAAAACAATCTAAAACTCAGATAAAAACAATAGAACTAGGTAAAAATAATAGAACTAAAAGCAAAGTTCACAATAAAACAAGAACAATAAACAGACTAACAGACTGGACTGCCAATCCTCGATAAAATATGTGCACATGAGAAGGAAAAGAGGCCTAACCTGGCAATAGCCAGATTAATAATTGTGTAGTACTTGATAGTACTCCACAATATCAATCTGGGACCGCTCCATGTAAATCCGTTCGGAGGAAAGAGGCACGGATTGGACAATGCAACAGTATGTCCTGCCTCTGACAGGTTTGTTTTTAGCCAATCGCGGGATCTTCACAACGAGCGGAGCCAATTGGTAGATTAAACTCTGACCAAAACCCGTAGGTAAAAAAGCACAAACATCTTTACCATCCAGAAATGAGCAAAGCGCCTCTCGTTGTTCTTCCTTCAAAGAAGCGATAGGAGATTCAGCTAAAACTGACTTAATAGCAGCATCTACACGATCGTTTTCCTCCGTTGCCGTGTTTGTTTTGATCTACTGGCGCTTGGTGTCGTCTTCACACCCGGATATCCCGCCCCACACACGAATACTGCTGCGTGATTGGCCCGAACCAACTTGGCTCTGTACGAACAGTGAATGCGGGAGCGGAGCAAGATGGTTTCTTGAGAGATTTGTGAACTCACAAATATCGCGAGAAATCAACTTGCTGACAAGGTTAACCCATAAGAACCCACGGTGACACCAGTGTCACAAACACTTTGAGTGCCACAGTGTCTTCCTGTAAAGTTTCATGTCTGACCTTAACTCATTAAGTCCTTTAAGGAAAAATGGGTCTGGGTTCTTATGGGTTAAAAACAGGTGGGTTTTAAGAAAGGTTTTAAAATTAGACAGTGATGAGGCAGCAGCTCATTCCACAGTTTTGGACCTGCAGTGGAGAACGCTGGATCTGGAGGAACTCTTCAGGGTTTATTCAGGGTTTCTATGCTTTAAATGATGGAGCTCTTTAGAACACTACCGGAGATATAAATGATGCTAATGGAAGGTTTAGGTTTTGTGTGTTTGGGTGAAGTGAGATCTTGTGTAACTTTCTCCAGACAGAACGTGACTTTATGATTCATCTCTGACAGCTTTATTTAGGGACATTTACAATCTGCCTAATGTTCCTCTTTTGTTTTAAAACTGATTGGAATCCTAACGAAACCTCAAGGAAGCTTCCTGAGAGGTTAATTTGGTATATTTTGACCCCAAATGTTCCACGAGGTTCTTCTTACAACAGTTTGTCCAGATTTAAAGATTGATTGATCAGCTGATCAGGCTAATTAATCCTTTTAATCGGCTGAATTTCTGCACTCTGAGGAGGAAACGCAACAAACTCAGTCGTCTTTGAGGAAGAAATAAAACCACATCAATAATTTGGGATTTCTTCAGATGTTGTTTAGTGCTGAGTGGAAATTTTCTGTTCCTCAGACCTGCAACTGCTGTTATTAACCACGCCTTATGTCAGTGGTCGGCAACTGGTGGCCCGCGGGCCAAAACTGGCCCGTCAGGAATAATATCTGGCCCACCAGATGATTTTGAAAATTTGATTTGGCACGGAGCCAAGCCAGTCCGTCACCGCAACACGAAACTCGCGTGGTCGGCTGCTGCCGGGCATTTCCGCATTTGCGCTACTGGTCTGACACGGTTGTACCAGCCAGATTTCACTGAGCAACAGTGTGTGCAAAACGTGTGTGTCTCAGGAGTCATTTTTAATACATCTGTGATCAGAATCCAGACGTGTGTCCCAAGCAGCGGCGATCAGCTGTAGAAGCTCCGCTGCTCGTGGTATCGCCAACAACCTCCACCCCCCCCACCCCCCCACCCCCCACTCGTGGAATCGGAGCACACCCCCCGGCAAGTTGGCCCGCTGTTCGATTGTTTACAAACATTTTGGCCCGAAGCCTTACGTGATTGCTTCGGTATCTGGCTGGCTGGGTAAGTATGTATGTGTGTGTGTATGTCCGGTCAGATATCTCTGCAAGTGCTGAAGTCAGGATGATCAAACTTGGCACTGAAGATCAGTGGTGGTGGCAGCATCATGATGTGAAGCACGGTGGAGGCAGCATCATGATGTGAAGCATGATGGAGGCAGCATCATGATGTGAAGCATGGTGGAGGCATCATCATGATGTGAAGCACGGTGGAGGCAGCATCATGATGTGAAGCACGGTGGAGGCAGCATCATGATGTGAAGCATGATGGAGGCAGCATCATGATGTGAAGCATGATGGAGGCAGTATCATCAACTTAACCAACTCATTCAACTATGATTATGAAAATTATCTTATGAGGCTGAAATTTTGAACCTATCAAAATAAACATAGCTAACGTGGCTAACCCAGCTAACCAAGCTAACCAAGTTAACCAAGCTAACCCTGCTAACCAAGCTAACCTAGCTAATGCAGCTAATATTCTACCAGCTTTATATTTTTATTTTTTGCATCTTGATGTTTGTTTATGGTCTGCTTTATTTCATATGATGGTGATTTTATCCGATGTCACAGAAACTGTGACATCGGATAAAATCACCATCATAAGAAATAAGCAAGTTTATGGGCAGAAAAACTAAATTTTATTTCTCAAAAATTACAAAAATTACTTCAGATTTGAATAAAATTATTCCAAATTTGTCCAAAAAGACTGAAGATTTACTGAAAATCTCTCCAAATCTGACCAAAACTACCCCTCAGCCTCCCAAAACCGCCCCAAACCATTCAATAAAATACTCAAGATTTGTCCAAAATGACTTCAATTCTGACCAAAATGACCCCAAATCATAAAGCCGTTTCTGTCCTCTGTAGTTCTGGTCTGTCGTCTCTGATCAGCATAAAGTTCATTTTTATATTTAGTCTCTCTGAGCTTCTTCTAAACAGATTTTTAGATTTACTGTCAGTAAATCAGCGTTTCCCTGAATCAAGTTGAAATTCCTGCGATGCTGCAAAAAAAAAAAACCACAAGAAGGGAAGCAACACGACAGACAGACACACAAAGACCGACACAGACACACACACAGAGGCAGTTATAGCCAGTAGGAGGACCCAGAAGCTGCTGAAGCTGGATGCTGATCTTCATTCTCTGCTCCACCATGAAGCTGCTGCTGCTGGTTCTTCTCTGGACTCTGAGCTGCTCCAGTCTGCAGGTAGAACCTCAGGAAACGTTGGTTCTGTTTAGACCTCATCATGAAGCTTCTTCTTCTTAACGGGTCTGGGTTCTTATGGGTTAATGTCTTTGTAAAGCACTTTGTTGTTGAAATGTGCTATATAAATACATTTGCCTTGCCTTCTTCACCTTTCAGGCTCCCTCTCGAGATAAATGCTCCTGTGAGCTGAAGAACTCGGAGAAGGTTTTTCCTCACGACCGGCTGAAGACGGTGGAGAAGAACGCCTCCGACTGTAACAGCAGAGTGACGCCACAGAAGGTCAGAACGTTTTAGAACTTTAGAACCAGTAAAATGAAGAGTCTGATCTACTGTCAGACACCAGAAAAACAACAAAACGGATCAAAGCGTTGGAAAATGAAAAGCAATGCTTCTTCCATCCCCTTTTCAAACAGTATGAGTAACTGTAAGTTAGTGGGAATTGTAAATGTTTAATTGTGTATGTGGGGTTTGAAATAAACTTGAAGCTTGAGCTTCTGTTTGAAATGGAAAAATTAACCAAACAACAGAAACTGTTCCCTGCTGCTCCATCAGTCTGCTGTGACTTCTGGTACCCATTAATCATACGGATTTTATGAAATTAGTAGAAACTTTGTTAATAATGTCAATAGAACTGAACAGGAAGTCTCTGGAAGCAGCCGTCTTTAGGACCCTGGAGCTCTGGAAGATTTCACAGCAGAAACTTCATTCCAGCTTTAAACTCTTCATAGACGTTGAATGTGGTTCCTCTGAGTCCTGTTTTAATGTCAGTCAGTGCTTCAATTTTCAAAATAAAAGCTCAGAGATGTTGATGGTGTTCATTTCAAAATAAAGTTCCTTGTATAGATGATCTGTAAACTAAGAGAGGACAGGTTCTCTACGTGTTTCTGGTTCCTGACGGACAAACTGATGAAGTTTCTGTTCAGGCTGAAGAACTGGAGGTTCTCCTGCTGGGTCTGGACCGCCGTCTGGCCCAGCTGCAAGAAGACGTGTCCGTCCTGGAGAAGGAGGACGATGGAGATCTGTACGGAGTCCTCAGCCTGAACATCATCCACAACGAGCTGATGGAGATCAGACTGCTGCTGGACAAACTCAACACAACCACCGAGGAGCAACACAAGCTGACTGCTGACACTACACACAGGGTAACACACCCCTACACACACCCCTACACACACGGGGCAACACACCCCTACACACACGGGGCAACACACCCCTACACACACGGCAACACACCCCTACACACACGGGGCAACACACCCCTACACACACGGGGTAACACACCCCTACACACGGGGCAACACACCCCTACACACACGGGGCAACACACCCCTACACACACGGGGTAACACACCCCTACACACACGGGGCAACACACCCCTACACACGGGGCAACACACCTCTACACACACGGGGTAACACACCCCTACACACGGGGCAACACACCCCTACACACGGGGTAACACACCCCTACACACGGGGTAACACACCCCTACACACACGGGGTAACACACCCCTACACACGGGGTAACACACCCCTACACACACGGGGTAACACACCCCTACACACGGGGTAACACACCCCTACACACACGGGGTAACACACCCCTACACACAGGGTAACACACCCCTACACACACGGGGTAACACACCCCTACACACAGGGTAACACACCCCTACACACGGGGCAACACACCCCTACACACGGGGTAACACACCCCTACACACGGGGTAACACACCCCTACACACGGGGTAACACACCCCTACACACGGGGCAACACACCCCTACACACACGGCAACACACCCCTACACACACGGGGTAACACACCCCTACACACGGGGTAACACACCCCTACACACACGGGGTAACACACCCCTACACACGGGGCAACACACCCCTACACACGGGGCAACACACCCCTACACACGGGGTAACACACCCCTACACACGGGGCAACACACCCCTACACACACGGGGCAACACACCCCTACACACACGGGGTAACACACCCCTACACACACGGGGTAACACACCCCTACACACGGGGTAACACACCCCTACACACGGGGTAACACACCCCTACACACACGGGGTAACACACCCCTACACACACGGGGTAACACACCCCTACACACACGGGGTAACACACCCCTACACACAGGGTAACACACCCCTACACACACGGGGTAACACACCCCTACACACGGGGTAACACACCCCTACACACACGGGGTAACACACCCCTACACACAGGGTAACACACCCCTACACACACGGGGTAACACACCCCTACACACGGGGTAACACACCCCTACACACGGGGCAACACACCCCTACACACACGGGGTAACACACCCCTACACACACGGGGTAACACACCCCTACACACACGGGGTAACACACCCCTACACACAGGGTAACACACCCCTACACACACGGGGTAACACACCCCTACACACGGGGTAACACACCCCTACACACGGGGCAACACACCCCTACACACACGGCAACACACCCCTACACACACGGAGTAACACACCCCTACACACACGGGGTAACACACCCCTACACACGGGGTAACACACCCCTACACACGGGGCAACACACCCCTACACACACGGGGTAACACACCCCTACACACACGGGGCAACACACCCCTACACACACGGGGCAACACACCCCTACACACACGGGGCAACACACCCCTACACACGGGGCAACACACCCCTACACACGGGGTAACACACCCCTACACACGGGGCAACACACCCCTACACACACGGGGCAACACACCCCTACACACACGGGGTAACACACCCCTACACACACGGGGTAACACACCCCTACACACACGGGGCAACACACCCCTACACACGGGGCAACACACCCCTACACACGGGGCAACACACCCCTACACACACGGGGCAACACACCCCTACACACGGGGCAACACACCCCTACACACACGGGGTAACACACCCCTACACACACGGGGTAACACACCCCTACACACACGGGGTAACACACCCCTACACACACGGGGTAACACACCCCTACACACACGGGGCAACACACCCCTACACACACGGGGCAACACACCCCTACACACGGGGCAACACACCCCTACACACGGGGTAACACACCCCTACACACACGGGGCAACACACCCCTACACACACGGGGTAACACACCCCTACACACACGGGGCAACACACCCCTACACACGGGGCAACACACCCCTACACACACGGGGTAACACACCCCTACACACACGGGGTAACACACCCCTACACACACGGGGTAACACACCCCTACACACACGGGGTAACACACCCCTACACACACGGGGTAACACACCCCTACACACACGGGGCAACACACCCCTACACACACGGGGCAACACACCCCTACACACGGGGCAACACACCCCTACACACACGGGGTAACACACCCCTACACACACGGGGTAACACACCCCTACACACACGGGGTAACACACCCCTACACACACGGGGTAACACACCCCTACACACACGGGGCAACACACCCCTACACACACGGGGCAACACACCCCTACACACGGGGCAACACACCCCTACACACGGGGCAACACACCCCTACACACACGGGGCAACACACCCCTACACACACGGGGTAACACACCCCTACACACACGGGGTAACACACCCCTACACACACGGAGCAACACACCCCTACACACGGGGTAACACACCCCTACACACACGGGGTAACACACCCCTACACACACGGGGCAACACACCCCTACACACACGGGGTAACACACCCCTACACACGGGGCAACACACCCCTACACACACGGGGTAACACACCCCTACACACACGGGGCAACACACCCCTACACACGGGGCAACACACCCCTACACACACGGGGTAACACACCCCTACACACGGGGTAACACACCCCTACACACACGGGGTAACACACCCCTACACACACGGGGCAACACACCCCTACACACGGGGTAACACACCCCTACACACACGGGGTAACACACCCCTACACACACGGGGCAACACACCCCTACACACACGGGGTAACACACCCCTACACACACGGGGCAACACACCCCTACACACGGGGTAACACACCCCTACACACACGGGGTAACACACCCCTACACACACGGGGCAACACACCCCTACACACGGGGCAACACACCCCTACACACGGGGCAACACACCCCTACACACACGGGGCAACACACCCCTACACACACGGCAACACACCCCTACACACACGGGGCAACACACCCCTACACACGGGGCAACACACCCCTACACACGGGGCAACACACCCCTACACACACGGGGCAACACACCCCTACACACGGGGCAACACACCCCTACACACGGGGCAACACACCCCTACACACGGGGCAACACACCCCTACACACACGGGGCAACACACCCCTACACACGGGGCAACACACCCCTACACACGGGGCAACACACCCCTACACACGGGGTAACACACCCCTACACACGGGGCAACACACCCCTACACACACGGGGCAACACACCCCTACACACACGGGGCAACACACCCCTACACACGGGGCAACACACCCCTACACACACGGGGCAACACACCCCTACACACGGGGCAACACACCCCTACACACGGGGTAACACACCCCTACACACACGGGGTAACACACCCCTACACACGGGGCAACACACCCCTACACACGGAGCAACACACCTCTACACGCCATACATGAAACTTGGATAAAATTACACAAAAATGGTCCCAAATTGTTCAATATTTGTCAAAAATGTCTCTACAGAGCAGGGGGCATGTCCAAAAAATGTGGAAGTTATTTTTCCAACTCCAGTTGTACACACCAGCATAAATATGCACACTATATATGCATAACAGTAATGCTCAGATTCGTGACTAACAAAAATGGCCTCGTTTGGGGGTAAAACTGAGCATGATGCAGTGATGGCTAGAAGTTGGGACTTTGCATGGCTACAGTAAGAGGACAGATGAGTTTCTGTGCAAATTAGCAGATCTCTACCACCTGTGCTACACTGACTTCAGGGTCCTTGAAAATGAGGCACTTTTCATGGGGGCAATGTTCAGTAGTCCATATCTCTCTAAATAATGAGCCTAGAGGCCCCCCCCCCCCGTATAAGTTATAAGACAGTCTGGTCTAGAGCAATACTAAATGGTGCTAAGACATTAATCTGTGAGATTTCTGGTATTTTTAACACCCTTAACCCTACTCGCTAGTGGTTTTTACAAATAATTTATACATTTTGGGCAAGCCCCCCCCCCTGCTCTGTAGAGACTTCTCCTGAGTGTGTGTGTTGTTTCCACACCACGTCTGCGATCCCTGGGTGCTCAGGTTTTCAGTGGTTCAGCCCCAAAGCTTTGGAACTCTCTTCCAACATTCAAAACCCACCTCAGAACCTACCTCTTTCAGCAGTCATTGTCATTATAACTCCACTCTCCCCTGTTTTAAACATGTTTTAGTGTTGTTTTACCAGTGCATTAGCGCTTCATGTATCTGTGTATATATTTAACTGTGTAAGGCCACTTTGGGTGACTTTAAAGGCACCGTGAAATAAATGTGAAAAAACAACAGTCTTTAATACAAGAATAACAAGAACAAAGTCAGAAAAAAGAAAAACATATGAATAACATTATGTCACCTTTCAGCTCTCTCTACACGTTTTCTTGATCCCGCTTTGAAAACTGGTCAGATTGTTGTTCACAGCATTGTCGAACAGCACAGAAATGTCCAAGTATTGCTGTGCAAATTCATTTTCAGCTGCTGTTTGTTGTTCAGCTGTGGAGAATGGGTTTCTCCTGAAAAAGGAGACTTGTGTCAGCGATGACCTCACTTCCTGGTGGTCAGCTTGTGCAGCTTCTGCAGCCTCTGGCAAACAATCTGCCGGCAGTTTCTTTGGGCATCCACCCAGAGCCAGTTGATTTGGAAAACCTTTTCCTGAAATAAGCAGATAGAAACACAAATCACAGGATTAGGTTTGGGTAATTAGCATATCACCATCATGCATATCAATCCACCTCAGTAGCCTTGTTTGCATGCAGACTTTTTCTCACTGCGATTAAAATCATTCCAAACTGACAATCTCAGATCAACTATTTACACATGACAGGATCTATTCCAATTTGGTGTTTACATGAGCAGCTACCATACATAATCAGAGCAGCCGTTATACAGACGTGTAACTGCCTGTGCTCTGTCGTATCCACAGAGAATCAACCTCAACACATCCCCACCAAAGGCGATGTGGAGGGCTCCATAGCAGAGCATACGCAGACAGAATACGGCCTGACAACTTTACTTTTCACAGTTTACATGAAAAAAGATGTCATTTGATCGGTTTGGGGAAAGGAATACTCCACCCCTGTGAAACCGAATGAAATTCCATTCATTTTTTTCTGTTTATTCTAATTGAGGTGTATATGTAAAATTTTTATTTGGTAACAGCTTCTAGATCAATTCCAATGAGAATGGAAGGTTCCATGTAAAACCAGCTATTGTTAATTCCAAGGGAGTTGTTAAAGCATGCTTCTTCAAGTGAGCTGTTTGTATATTTCTACTAAAACTAACATATATTTTGTTTACCCTAATGTTCTTATAGATAAGTTACACTGAAAAATAGTCCAAGTATTTTTGGCTTCAGTGTTCAATACAAGGAGGGAACTAAATTATCTGTTAAAAAACCCCCAACTCTATTCATTGTAGAGTCTGACAGGTCGAGAAATATTTGTTCCACTAGATAACAGACATAGTCAGCAGACAGACATTTACACACAAACACAAACACAGGTACATTTCTGGAATAAATTAACACATATCAGAACATTGACTATAACGCCGACAGGGATGGCAAACATCAATTATACCAAGAGCAATGGGATATGAACCGCAGCCTTGTAATTTTACACACTGCTATGTTTATAAAGTAGAAGTACATTGAAAGAAAATGTATAAATCAGTATAACCTTGGATCCTGTGTGCATTCCAGGACTGCACCATCCGACAAAGTCCAATCTCTGCTACCTGACATCTGAGTGTGGAGACACAGTATCGTGTCACGTTGTCCTCCAGGTCAAGTTCCTCCTGGTCTACGAGCTGGACGAGAGCCGTTTTCAGTGGCTAGTTCACTCTGTTGTTGACTTCTGCCCACATCCTTTCAACAGTATGATTCTGGAATTTCAACAGAGCAAAAACAAAAAGTTAATTTACTTTCAGTTATGACTGTCATTACTTGCAGCTGATATTGAAGCTGAATAGGATGGGCAACCGGCAGTCCAGGGGCCGCACACGGCTCATTCCCTCACTTGAAGTGGCCCTCAGATTAATTTTTGAAAATTATAAAAATGTGTCCTCTGTGGTGCTGAATCAGTTGTAATGACACACCTGGCCACTACAGTGCAGTTCCAACTATCCCTCTTCATCAGTCTTCCCAACTAATGAGGAAGAGATGTTGTGCCATGGATAAGAGCGGAGGAAAGAGAAAACTTGATTGAGAAAGTAGTGTGTTCCAGGGTCCAAGTTTTCCATGCCATGCAGCCATTGATAGCACTCTCTCTCTCTCGTTTGATCGCCGATAAATAGGCTATCTCTCGCTCATTCAATCAATAAATAGCCTACTTTCGTGCAAACCCTGTATTGTGTACACCACTTGCTTTGATTTAGAGTTAGGGGAAGTGCAGTGGGGGCAGGCAATACAATGAAAGTCAGTCTGTCTATGAATGCCAGCGCAGGAGCTTTATTGTGATGGACACCGCACCGGCGGGCTCCGAAGCCCCGCCCACCAATGAAACGAAATATGAAGTCGTATTTTCATTTTGGGGGTGAAAACGAAAAAATGAAAAAACGAACCGTTTCCTGATTTTTTGTTTTTTGCTCAAATCGAAAAAACGGCTTGATTTTTTTGTTTCTGCTCGTGTCTTTTATAGCCAGGAAACAGACTGATAAAACGTACCTTGGTCAAAATGACCACAGAGACACAAAATGACCACAAAGAGACACAATAAATGAAAGACGATAAAAGTGGGAGATAAAAAGACTAAATCAGTGCTGTTGGGTTTCTGAAGACGTCCAGAAGTATCAGACTGGTAGAAGTTCAGAAGGTAAACTTCATCCTCGTTGACTTGATTTTAGAGTTTTTACTTTTGAATCTTGTGTTTTATTTTCTCTTTATTTGCTTCTATGATGAACATCTGAAATAATCCAGTCATGAATAAAACTGATGTTCTTGTCTCCCAGCTGACCCAGCTGAAGGATGAGATGGAGGATCTGGAGCAGCTGGACTCCATGGAGGTGGTGAAGGAACGAAGAAACAACCATCGCCTGAGGACCATACTGAAGCGGTTCCTGGACAAACAGAACGTCACAGTGGCTCAAACCCAGCCTCCATACGGTGAGTCCAGACCCATCTGACCTCAGCACCCGGTTGGTTTTGCTGCTTGACTCCAGTGTCTCCTCAGGTACATGTTCTCAGGGTCCGCTGAAGAACGTCACCGGGCCAGTGGTCCAGACGGCCGGAGAGTATCCGGGCTCGTATCCGTACGGTTCCTGGGGTCGGGATCCCAAACCAGAACCTGGGAAGGAACGCTGGTACTGGATGGTTCCGATGACGTCCAGCAACAGATACAATAACTACGTCCGCCTCTACCACAGTCTGTACAAGCTCATCGGAGGAGAAACTAACATCGGTAAGATCCTCTGGCTGCTTCTTTAACCCTCAGAACCACAAAAACCTGACTTAAAAATCCAGAATCACTCAATTTATCAGCCAGAAACAGTAAAAACAGAACGAATCATCCCATTTTCAACTGTACAGCTCTGTAAAAGAACAGACGGCATCAGTCTCCAACCGTTTAGAGACTGTACCTGGACTCAGAGCAGCCAGCTGGTCCAGATAGAAGACAGCAGGTAATGGATTATCTGAGGTCAGTGATTGCAGGATAAAGATCCTGGATCTGAAGGTCCAGTCTCTGGTGGATCAGAACTCCTGGATAGAACTACACCATGAAGACTGAAGAACCAAGAAACTCTGAGGTTGATGAAAAGCATCAGTCAGGATGATACAAGAACATTTAAAGATCCTGAAGATCTCCTGGAGTCCAGTTAAATCCATCATTAAGAAACGGAATGAATATGAATTATGAATAAATCTGACTAGAGCAGGACGTCCTCAAGACCTGAGAGACTCCAGAGGTCGGCCACCAAGACTCCTATGACTCCTCTGAAGGAATCTCAAGCTTCACCTGAGATGGGAGAAAGTGTTCATAGAAGATTTTTCTAGCAAGAAAATGAGTCAAAAATGTTAAAGTGAATGTTCTGGAACATTTTTATAGATACTTTAGGAAGGACTCATGAAGAAAGTCCTGATAAGTACCTCATGATTCACTAATATTTAACTTCTTGCAGCTAACATCCTGATCTCCTCCTCCAACCCGACCACCAACACCATCCAGGGTCCAAATGTGGTTCTGTACGGAGGATCTTTGTACTACAACTGTTACAACCAGCGTCAAGTTTGTCGATTCCACCTGACCACCAAAACTGTGACCAACGTAGATCTTCCTCAAGGCACCAGGTGAGTCCACCTCAACTCAAAACAAGACTAACCCGACATTACAAACCTCCCGGAGTCCCCATGTCATGATGATACCACCACCATGCTTCAGTTCATGATGCCACCACCGTGCTTCAATTCATTGTTTTCAAATGTTTTCTTTGCTCAGTTGAAACACGACTCGTGTCATCTGTTCCAGGTATAACTCCAAGGGGAACTTCTGCCACCTGGATGAGTGCTACCCGTACACCGACCTGGACCTGGCCACAGACGAGTCGGGCGTCTGGGTGGTCTACACCACCACCCAGAACTTTGGTAATCTGGTTCTGTCCAAGCTGGAGGAGGGAGAACCGCCAAAGCTCAACCAAACCTGGCACACTTCGGTCTTCAAGCAGGGGGTGACCAACACCTTCATGGCCTGTGGCGTGCTCTACGCTACACGCTACGTTAGCAAAAACGTGGAGGAGATCTTCTACTCATTCGACACGACCACAGGGAAGGAGAGGTTTGATGTCGGCATCTTCATGAACAAGATGGCCACCAACATCCAGGCCCTGAACTACAGCCCTGTGGACCAGATGCTCCACGCCTACTGTGACTCCAAAATGGTGTCCTACAAGGTTCTGTTTGGGTAAACAGATTGTTGTTTTTAAAAAACCGACATTTAACTCTCATCTCTGATGTTAATGAGGGGTCAGGAGGTGATGCATGATCGATTTATCTGCCACATTCTGATTATGTTCATGTGGTTTCATCTTTGTCTTTCACAGTTTTCATTCAATAAATTCACTCCTTTCTGTTCTGGTGTTTCAGTCGGTGGTGGCGGTGAGCTGAAATTAAACTCTTATTTCAGTTTGTTGTTGAGCACAGCTGCTGTCATTCATCCTCCAAGACATAAAACTGACAAAACCACTAAAACAAGTTAAAGCATAAAGTGAGATAAGAGACACAAAACAATATAAATGACACACAAAATGATATAAACTAGACAAAACGAGGTAAACAAGACACAAAGCAAAATAAGGAGGCATAAAATGAGAACGAGACATAAAAAGATATACAAGGTATAAAATGAGATAAATGAGACACAAAACGAGATTCTGAGACATAAAATGAGAAAAACGAGACAAAAAACAAGATAACCAAGATACAAAACGAGATAAATGAGACACAAAAACGAGGAAAATGAGACACCAAATGAAATAAATTAGGCATGAAACAAGATAAGGGGACATATAGTGAGATATACGAGATGTAAAATGAGATAATTGAGACACAATATGAGATAAATGGGGCATAAAATGAGATAAACAAGATACAAAACAAGACAACCAAGATCCAAATTTGTATCGTCCTGATGCTTTTCAACAAAATGAGACACAAAATGAAGTAAACGAGACACAAAACAAGATAACGAAGCATAAAACGAGATAAAGAGACAAAGCGAGATAAACGAGGTGTAAAATGAGATAAATGAGAAAGAAGTGGACATCAACCAGGGAATAAAATGATAAAAGCAAAGACACAAACTGACACAAAATAAAGATAAATGCCTTTAAACACAGATGCAGATCAATATTTTTTCTGATTATCATGAACGTTTTCTCCAATAACATCAGTTTTACTTTAACCTCAGTTCATTAAATAAACGGTTAAACATTAAGTTAGGTTGTTTTCTGAGGAGAATATAAAAAAACTAGAATTAATTCAGCCCAAAACTTTTACATTCATGTTAAGTTAGTCATTATTTTTTGGAATTATTTGCAAATATGACATAAAACAAACAAAAAGCAGATGTTAGTAATAATAGTTTGGAACGATTTTTATTTATTTTCATTAAGATTTTTACTACGAATGTTTTTAATTATTAAATCTAAACTGAGTGTGAATTCTTGTTAACTTTCTCAAAGGGATGTTCTCCTCTCTGGACTTCAAGGACCCGGAACTCTTGAGATTTTCTCAGTATGAAGGTAGAACTTAGGCTTGTTTTTGATTTTTTCTGTTCATTAATTTGGTTTTTTAATAATAAACTTTCATCCTAATAAATGTAAAACTCTCAGAAGGTGAACGTTCATATCAAACATCCACCAGCAGCAGGAAGGAACTTTTCTACCAGAACCTCTTCTTCATGTGGAGAGCAAATTGCAGTTTTCTTACCTGAGGTTTGATGATGATGAAGCTGCTGGTTTCTCTGCACAACAATACAACCAATCAGTCTCTAGCTTCATCACACCTGTGCTGGCTAAGCTCCGCCCACTGACCCTCCACCTGCAGCTGCTGAACATCATGAAGTAACTGATGGAGAACATTTAAAGCAACAGATGGTTTGAATGTTGACCTGAAGAACCCACAGCGTGGTGTATGGTGTGAATAATTTACATATGCATGACTGCACAGACCTGACCACCTTCAAATCACTCCTCAAAACCCTCCTGTTCAGAACTGCTTTTAACACATAACATTAACTTATTATTATGTGTTTTATGACTTGTTTTATTTTTATCATTTTAATGTTTGATGATTTTTTTGTAAAGCGTCTTTGAAAAGCACTATACAAAAAAATTATTATTATTCTAAAAAACAAAAAATGATAGAAAACACGACTTTACAACATCATTTAATTAAAAGGTCAGTACCTGATATGATTATTAAATATAGAGATTAACTCTGATAATTTAAATGTAAGACTAACACCAAACAGTGTTATTAGTCATAAAGGTTATGAAAATAATTCCAAATATCCGCTGTAAGCACAAACATGATCATATTTACATGTTTATGGCCATTAGTTTGTCTATTAGTTCACATGGACAAAGAAAAGGTTCTGGAGGAAAGTTCTGTGGTCAGATGGAACAAAAACTGAAGGTGAGGCCTTCAACCCCAAGAACACCAAACCTACCATCAAGCATGGTGGTGGCAGTATCATGCTCTGTGGAACTGGAGCTTTCCACAAAGTAAATGGAATAATGAAGGAGGAGGATCACCTCCATGTTCTTCAGGAAACCCTAAAACCATCAGCAGAAGGTTGATCTTGGACACAGTTGAATGTTTCAACCAGACAATGAGTCCAAACACACATCAGACGTGGTAAAGAAATGGTTCCATCAGGCTGGAATGAAGGTTCTAGAATGAAGGTTCTAGACTGGTCTCCTCAAAGTCCTGACTCAGACCTGTCAAGAACCTGAGGACTGATGAAGAAACAAATCTGATTTAGAAAGACGACACATTTAGTGGAACTGAACCAGGATTGGATACAAGTGTGAAACCTAGAAATGCTAGTATCAAGCTAAGGATAGCTGGTGGCAAGCCCAGAAATGCTAGTGGCTTGCAATGGAAAGCGAGGTACACACTGAAGGATGCTAGTAACATGTCACATTGCTGGTTGCTTGGATACTAGTGACTGACTTAGAAACACAAGTTTCTAGCTAATGAATGCTAATTCTTAGCCTCAGCACACTAGTGCCTAGATTAGAAAAGATGTTGTTAGTCTGGGGATAGACGTGCTTAGTCTTAAAATGCTGGTAACTAGATAGGAGCTGCTAGCTGCAAGACTAAAGATACCAGTGACTACCTAAGAAATGCTAGTTGGTAGCCTTTGGATGCTGGTTGCCTGTGGAGGTGTTGTGTCAAATAAAGCATAAAGCCTCTAGGTATAAGTTTAAGAAGGGTTAAAGGCCACACACACATGTCCAGATGAGAACAGAACTGCGTAATGACCTCACTGTGTGTGTACAGGCAGCCAGTAGCCAGGTTTTGCCAGGTGGTCGTAAATCAGATGAGTGCACCTGTTTCACTATACATTGTTTGTAGGACTTCTGTATTCATAGAAGGATGAGATGCCCTGGCGGTAACTTAATAACACCTGTTGTTGTCCTTAATGTATCTTCCATAAAGATGCAGAGGGTGCTGATTGGAGGGGCAGGGAGCCAGGATGAGAGGAATCTCCTTAGAGTGACACTTGAACTTTACCAGCATTTAGACACCCTTAAGGAAGGATTAAGGAAGGGAATAGTGACAGATTTACAAGTTTTATGATAAAAGAAGGGTGGCCTTGAGGTGTAGAGAACTCCACACACCAGGGCAAAACAGTATAAAGACCGGGCATCAGAGGGCAGAGCCAGACAGCTCCGGGGCGTCTCATCGGTGTTTGGACCTTGTGCACACAGAATAAACACTTTTATTTTTGAATCTGAAGAATGCTCCAAGACTCTTCTGTTTTTTATTCGTGAGACTGCTGCAACTATTATTTTTAACGGTGTATATTTTTCACTGATTGGAACCTAAAACTGAGACAGAAGACTTAATCTGAGAAGACAATGTTTATACGACAGAGGGATGCTAGTGACTAGCCTTATAATGCTAGAGAATAGCCTAAGAAGGCTAGTCACCATCCTGGAGATGCTACAGAGTTCATTAGTATTGCAGGTGACCAGCCTAGGAGGCTATTTGATAGCAATGGGATACAAATCAACATCGTAAACATGCAACCAAATAAACTGAAAGAACAGCAAAGACGAAAAATGAATTTATTGAATAGAAACAATGAAAGATGGAATCCTTAGAACTTAGATGTTCAAGATACAGAATTTACCGTAGGAATCGATCATATAAAGCAGGATAGTTTCACACCACCTTGATGCTTCTAGCCTTTACTGACATCATTGAAGCTATCACTTAAAAATAATCACCTGATGACTCAAAGACCACCTCGTAGGGTTTCAGAGTGTCCTTTTATTGTGGCCAGTCTAAGGCACACCTGTGCACTAATCATGGTGTCTAATCAGCATCTTGATATGGAACACCTGTGAGGTGGGATGGATTATCTCAGCAAAGGAGAAGTGCTCACTGTCACACATTTAGACAGATTTGTGAACAATATTGGAGAGAAATGGTGATATTGTGTATGTGGAAAAAGTTTTAGATCTTTGAGTTCATCTCATAAAAAATGGGAGAAAAAACAAAAGTGTTGCTTTTATATTTTTGTTGAGTGTACAATCTCACATACACACACCTTTATGCACGTACACACACATCATAGTTCTCACTGTACATAGCTCACCTGTATTGTTTTGGTAGAATAGTTAAATGTTTTCACTTAGACCAATCCACTGTTCTGTGCGTTTTCTGTGTGTGAGAACTGAAGTCAATTTCGACAGAGAATTCTACACTTTCAGATATCAAACTGACCAATTATCTCAATTCAAGTCTCCTTGAGATTCTTACTTAAATTGATCATTTTCCCTCAGGTAAACTGAGGTGGTGCCCCTTTATTTTAATGAGTGCAATATAATCACTTCAGTGGTTACGCTAAACTCATTTTATACCTTGTATATCTTTTTATGTCTCTTTCTCATTTTATGCCTCCTTATTTTGCTTTGTGTCTTGTTTACCTCGTTTTGTCTAGTTTATATCATTTTGTGTGTCATTTATATTGTTTTGTGTCTCTTATCTCACTTTATGCCTTGTTTATCTTATTTTATTGTTGTGCAGAGAAACCAGCAGCTTCATCATCATCAAACCTCAGGTAAGAAAACTGCAATTTGCTCTCCACATGAAGAAGAGGTTCTGGTAGAAAAGTTCCTTCCTGCTGCTGGTGGATGTTTGATATGAACGTTCACCTTCTGAGAGTTTTACATTTATTAGGATGAAAGTTTATTATTAAAAAACCAAATTAATGAACAGAAAAAATCAAAAACAAGCCTAAGTTCTACCTTCATACTGAGAAAATCTCAAGAGTTCCGGGTCCTTGAAGTCCAGAGAGGAGAACATCCCTTTGAGAAAGTTAACAAGAATTCACACTCAGTTTAGATTTAATAATTAAAAACATTCGTAGTAAAAATCTTAATGAAAATAAATAAAAATCGTTCCAAACTATTATTACTAACATCTGCTTTTTGTTTGTTTTATGTCATATTTGCAAATAATTCCAAAAAATAATGACTAACTTAACATGAATGTAAAAGTTTTGGGCTGAATTAATTCTAGTTTTTTTATATTCTCCTCAGAAAACAACCTAACTTAATGTTTAACCGTTTATTTAATGAACTGAGGTTAAAGTAAAACTGATGTTATTGGAGAAAACGTTCATGATAATCAGAAAAAATATTGATCTGCATCTGTGTTTAAAGGCATTTATCTTTATTTTGTGTCAGTTTGTGTCTTTGCTTTTATCATTTTATTCCCTGGTTGATGTCCACTTCTTTCTCATTTATCTCATTTTACACCTCGTTTATCTCGCTTTGTCTCTTTATCTCGTTTTATGCTTCGTTATCTTGTTTTGTGTCTCGTTTACTTCATTTTGTGTCTCATTTTGTTGAAAAGCATCAGGACGATACAAATTTGGATCTTGGTTGTCTTGTTTTGTATCTTGTTTATCTCATTTTATGCCCCATTTATCTCATATTGTGTCTCAATTATCTCATTTTACATCTCGTATATCTCACTATATGTCCCCTTATCTTGTTTCATGCCTAATTTATCTCATTTGGTGTCTCATTTTCCTCGTTTTTGTGTCTCATTTATCTCGTTTTGTATCTTGGTTATCTTGTTTTTTGTCTCGTTTTTCTCATTTTATGTCTCAGAATCTCGTTTTGTGTCTCATTTATCTCATTTTATACCTTGTATATCTTTTTATGTCTCGTTCTCATTTTATGCCTCCTTATTTTGCTTTGTGTCTTGTTTACCTCGTTTTGTCTAGTTTATATCATTTTGTGTGTCATTTATATTGTTTTGTGTCTCTTATCTCACTTTATGCTTTAACTTGTTTTAGTGGTTTTGTCAGTTTTATGTCTTGGAGGATGAATGACAGCAGCTGTGCTCAACAACAAACTGAAATAAGAGTTTAATTTCAGCTCACCGCCACCACCGACTGAAACACCAGAACAGAAAGGAGTGAATTTATTGAATGAAAACTGTGAAAGACAAAGATGAAACCACATGAACATAATCAGAATGTGGCAGATAAATCGATCATGCATCACCTCCTGACCCCTCATTAACATCAGAGATGAGAGTTAAATGTCGGTTTTTTAAAAACAACAATCTGTTTACCCAAACAGAACCTTGTAGGACACCATTTTGGAGTCACAGTAGGCGTGGAGCATCTGGTCCACAGGGCTGTAGTTCAGGGCCTGGATGTTGGTGGCCATCTTGTTCATGAAGATGCCGACATCAAACCTCTCCTTCCCTGTGGTCGTGTCGAATGAGTAGAAGATCTCCTCCACGTTTTTGCTAACGTAGCGTGTAGCGTAGAGCACGCCACAGGCCATGAAGGTGTTGGTCACCCCCTGCTTGAAGACCGAAGTGTGCCAGGTTTGGTTGAGCTTTGGCGGTTCTCCCTCCTCCAGCTTGGACAGAACCAGATTACCAAAGTTCTGGGTGGTGGTGTAGACCACCCAGACGCCCGACTCGTCTGTGGCCAGGTCCAGGTCGGTGTACGGGTAGCACTCATCCAGGTGGCAGAAGTTCCCCTTGGAGTTATACCTGGAACAGATGACACGAGTCGTGTTTCAACTGAGCAAAGAAAACATTTGAAAACAATGAATTGAAGCACGGTGGTGGCATCATGAACTGAAGCATGGTGGTGGTATCATCATGACATGGGGACTCCGGGAGGTTTGTAATGTCGGGTTAGTCTTGTTTTGAGTTGAGGTGGACTCACCTGGTGCCTTGAGGAAGATCTACGTTGGTCACAGTTTTGGTGGTCAGGTGGAATCGACAAACTTGACGCTGGTTGTAACAGTTGTAGTACAAAGATCCTCCGTACAGAACCACATTTGGACCCTGGATGGTGTTGGTGGTCGGGTTGGAGGAGGAGATCAGGATGTTAGCTGCAAGAAGTTAAATATTAGTGAATCATGAGGTACTTATCAGGACTTTCTTCATGAGTCCTTCCTAAAGTATCTATAAAAATGTTCCAGAACATTCACTTTAACATTTTTGACTCATTTTCTTGCTAGAAAAATCTTCTATGAACACTTTCTCCCATCTCAGGTGAAGCTTGAGATTCCTTCAGAGGAGTCATAGGAGTCTTGGTGGCCGACCTCTGGAGTCTCTCAGGTCTTGAGGACGTCCTGCTCTAGTCAGATTTATTCATAATTCATATTCATTCCGTTTCTTAATGATGGAATTAACTGGACTCCAGGAGATCTTCAGGATCTTTAAATGTTCTTGTATCATCCTGACTGATGCTTTTCAACAACCTTTCAACCTCAGAGTTTCTTGGTTCTTCAGTCTTCATGGTGTAGTTCTATCCAGGAGTTCTGATCCACCAGAGACTGGACCTTCAGATCCAGGATCTTTATCCTGCAATCACTGACCTCAGATAATCCATTACCTGCTGTCTTCTATCTGGACCAGCTGGCTGCTCTGAGTCCAGGTACAGTCTCTAAACGGTTGGAGACTGATGCCGTCTGTTCTTTTACAGAGCTGTACAGTTGAAAATGGGATGATTCTGTTTTTACTGTTTCTGGCTGATAAATTGAGTGATTCTGGATTTTTAAGTCAGGTTTGTGTGGTTCTGAGGGTTAAAGAAGCAGCCAGAGGATCTTACCGATGTTGGTTTCTCCTCCGATGAGCTTGTACAGACTGTGGTAGAGGCGGACGTAGTTATTGTATCTGTTGCTGGTGGTCATCGGAACCATCCAGTACCAGCGTTCCTTCCCAGGTTCTGGTTTGGGATCCCGACCCCAGGAACCGTACGGATACGAGCCCGGATACTCTCCGGCCGTCTGGACCACTGGCCCGGTGACGTTCTTCAGCAGACCCTGAGAACATGTACCTGAGGAGACACTGGAGTGAAGCAGCAAAACCAACCGGGTGCTGAGGTCAGATGGGTCTGGACTCACCGTACGGAGGCTGGATTGGAGCAATTGTGGCGTTCTGTTTGTCCAGGCACCGGTTCAGGCTGGTCCTCAGGCGATGGTTGTTTCTTCGTTCCTTCACCACCTCCATGGAGTCCAACTGCTCCAGATCCTCCATCTCAGCCTTCAGCTGGGTCAGCTGGGAGACAAGAACATCAGTTTTATTTATGACTGGATTATTTCCCTGTGATCCTGGGAGCTATGTTGTCCAGGACAATAACCCCTGGTAGGGTCTCCCAAAGCAAATTGGTTCCGGGGGAGAGACCAGACAACAAGCGATTCAGAAAACCCTGATGACAGAAACCCTGATCACAGAAAAGGAAAGCCACCACCTTGCCCGCACCAGAGAAGCCGGGGCCTCTCCATGGAGCCATGATTGAGGGGGCAGCTCATCAGAGAGCACCTGGTGGCTGAGCCTTGTTGCCCTGTGGCTCTCGGTTGAGACCAGCCCAAAAAAGTAGCACGGGGTCGCCACCTGGTGGACTAACCACTCACCAGGCAGGAAATCAGGATCAGGTGCTATGCCCACCAGGCAGTAGGCAGGAGCGGGCGTCTAGTCGCACTGCTTCCTAGTGGCATAGACTAGCCTTGGGGATGGGGAACATCACCTCACTGGTGAAGGAACCTGAACTGGTGAGGGAGGTGGAGCAGTACCAGCTAGATATAGTTGAGCTCACCTCCACACACAGCAAGGGTCCTGGAACCAGAATCCTGGTGAGGGGTTGGATTCTCACCTTTTCTGGAGATGCCCAGGGTAAGAGCTACCGGACAGGTGTGGGGATACTCGCAAGCCCCCGGCTGAGCGCCGGTTAGTTGGAGTTCTCTCCAGAGAATGAGAGGGTCGCCTCTCTCCGACTTCGTGCTGCGGATGGGAAAACTGACCGACTGTCTGTTCTTCTGCACCAACAACACTTCGGAGTGTTCGGCCTTCTTGGAGTCTGAGTGGTTCCTGGGAGGGCTTCTGGATGGGGACTCCATAGTTCTTCTGGGGGACTTCAACGCTCACTTGGCAATGATGGAGAAACCTGGAGGAGGTGATTGGAAGGAACGGCCTGATCTGAACCTGAGCCGTGTTCTGTTATTGGACTTCTATTCAAGTCATTAGCAATAACAAACACCATGTTGGAGCAGAATGTTGCTCTTAAGTGTACCTGGTACCAGAACACCTCAGGACAAAGGTCCATGATGGACTTCTTCGTCGTATCATCAGACCTGCAGCCGTGTGTCTCAGACACTCAGGTGAAGAGAGGATAGAGCTGTCAGCTGATCTCCACCTGGTGGGGAGTTGGATCTGATGGAAGGCTGCTGGACAGACCTGGTAAACCCAAACCTGTAGTGAGGATGAACTGGGAACATCTGGAGGAGGACCCTGTCTGTGGGGTTTTCAACTCCCACCTCTGGAAGAGTTTCTCCTGCATCCTGGGGGAGGTTGGGCACATGGAGTCTGAGTGGTCCATGTTCAAAGCCTCCATTGCAGAAGCAGCTGTTAGGAGCTGTAGCCTGAAGGTCACTGGTGTCTGTCACGGCAGCAAACTCAGAACCCTTTGGTGGACACCAGTGGTGAGGGAAGCTGACAGGCTGAAGAAGGAGGCCTTTCGGGCTTGGCTTCCTCGGGGGTCTCCTGAACCAGCCGACGAGTACCGGTTGGCCAAAAGGGCGCCGGCTGCGGCAGTCACGGAAACAAAAACTCAGGTGTGGGAGGAGTTCAGGAAGGCTATGGAGAAGGACTTTTGGTTGGCCTCAATTAGGTTCTGGCAAACCGTTCGATGCCTGAGGAAGGGAAGCAGGGCTTTGCTCAGGCTGTGTACAGTCGGGGAGGAGAACTGTTGACCTGTACTGGGGATATACTGGGGATACTGTATGACACTGTGAGGTCTCTAAGCAGCTCCTTCAGCAGCAGACTGAGACACCCACCCTGCAAGAAGGAGCGCTATCACAGGTCCTTCATTCCATCTGCTGTTAGACTTTATAACATTAGCATCACTGGCTGATGTTAACCTAAATTGGACTCATATCATATCACCCCAAACCATACTAATTTGCACAGACATTCTTGCACAGCTACATATTTTGTACTTTTTAAACTCATTTTTTGAAGCCACTTTATATTGTATTGCAGTGTGTCAATACTGTATTATTTCATCCTCACTTCTCAACCCCGTACATATTGTAGAACCTTCTTCCAGGTGTCTTCAGAGTCTCCACATGTCTTCTGGTGAACTCCAGTCCAGATTTAGCTCCTTCAGAGGAGTCGTAGAGTCTTGGTGGCCTCCCTCTCGAGTCCTTTTTTCTTTTATGGATTCATCTCATCATTATTGAACAGAAAATGTGCAGTTTATCATTCTAGGTTCTAGATGACAGTCCTATTGTGGATACGATGGCTGTATTCACTCTGGTACAGTCGGACGGGAGGAATGCTCCATATGTCAGATTCTGTAGTTTACAGCGGCACCATGGCAACACCTGATGGAACTGATTCGCATGCATTGCAGGAGCACTCAAACTACACGTAAATGTGATAAAATCCGTCAGTTGAGCCGTTGAACATTGATGAAGACAAGAATCTGCTCTTAAGAAATCATTAACCTCTAAACTTCAAATTCATCACTTAGTGTACAAAAGCTTAAGAAATGAAGTGGTACAGGAACCACGCACATCTAAAGTATCTTCCTACAGTAAACTAATAGATAATGCAAGGGGTAATAGCACTTCTCTCTATGGAAGCACTTCAGTAAGTTAACTAACAGAACAAACAATCAGAAAGGGGTAAAGTAATTTATAATCAAGGGCGAGGCTATCACTAAACACCTCCTTGGCAAATGTTTTTGACTCATATTTTGTAGTCTGTGGAAAAATAAATAAAAACCTTTGAGCAGCCAAATGTTTCACACCATGGCAAAGCAATCATTTCTACAGGTTTATTTCACATTCATGAGGTAAATGAGGGATTAGTTACTAAAATTATAAATAATTATCTAACTCTAAAACTAATCATATTCATAACATGAGTACTGCTTTTCTCAAAACATACAGCAAAACTTTAATAAAACCACTGACTCATCTCATTAATCTGTTGATTAGTTCCTATAAATTTTCAGCTGACTGGAAAAAAAGCTGTCATTGTACCAGTTTTTAAATCAGGAAGTCGGGATAATATAAATAACTATTGCCCAATCTCTAATGAACCTATTCTGTCTAAGGTTCTTGTAAAAGTTGACTACACAACTCAGACTATCTACAGGACAGAGAACTTCTTCAACCACACCAGTTTGGTTTCAGACCAGGCCACTGACCAGAAACAGCAAACTGTTGCCTTGTTGAAAATATTAAACAGAGCCTGGATGGGCGGAATGTTGTGGGAGCAGTTTTTCTCGACCTCAAAAAGGCATTTGATACTGTTAATCATACTTTGCTTTTGTCCAGATTGGTTTTTCCTCTGAGACAATAGACTGGTTTGCATCATATTTGGAGAACAAGGTGTCAAAGTTCACCAGGGCCCAGCCACATTTCTAAATATGGGTGTTCCACAAGGATTCAATTCAATTCAATTCAATTCAATTCAATTTTATTTATATAGCGTCAATTACAGTCAACTCGTCTCAAGACGCTTTACAGAACCCAAATGCCTGACCCCCAGAGCAAGCCCAAAGGAGACAGTGGCAAGAAAACACCCTTTTAACAGGGAAGAAACCTCGAGCAGAACCCGGCTCTATATAGGGGGGACCCATCTGCCTGCTGGCCGGGGGGGTTGAGAACGACAGAGGAGGGCAAGGGGGAGGGATGGGAGAAGAGGGAGGGGTGAGAAAGCAAGGAAAACACAACACACATTTGGATACATGCATGACAGGATATGTGACACAGACAAAGTATAAGCTAACATTGAAAACTGACTCATAGTTTACTCTGATGATGTACAGCTCTGACATTAAACATACTCCATATATAGCTAGCAGTAAAATTCAAACAGTATGTAAGTTAGCATAACAGTATAGTGAAGGCGATGCAGAGTTGACTGGTGGAAAAAGGGAGTTGGAAGCAGAGGACTGGAGGAAGGTCAGCAGCAGCATCCCACAGTGGACATGATGGAGACTGGACCAGCTGGTGGAACATCAACCACAGATCTGAAGCATCCAGCTCTGGGACCAGGGACACTCGGAGAAATAGCACAGGGGGAAACAGAGTGAATGTACTGCAATAACGGTATACATATTAAATGTAAAGGTAGATAGAGAAGGGCTCAGTGCGTCAAGAAAAGTCCCCCAGCAGCCTATAGGCCTATAGCAGCATGACTAGAGGCAGAACGAAGGGACGTCCAAGAGGGAGTCAGCTGTGCAATGAAGACACAAGCCGAACCCCTGTGGGTCACCCAGTCAGCCCCAACTATAAGATTTGTCAAAAAGGAACGTTTTAAGCCTGGTCTTAAAAATAGAGAGGGTGTCTGCCTCCAGAACCCAAACTGGGAGCAGGTTCCACAGGAGAGGCGCTGATAACTGAAGGCTCTGCCTCCCATTCTACTTTTAGAAATTCTAGGAACAACAAGTAAGCCTGCAGTTTGAGAGGAAAGAGTTCTACTAGGATAATATGGTACTATCAGATCTTTAAGATATGATGGAGATTGGTTATTAAGAGCTTTATATGTCAGAAGAAGGATTTTAAATTCTATTCTGGATTTAACAGGAAGCCAGTGAAGAGAAGCAAGTATAGGGGAAATATGATCTCTTTTGCTAACTCCTGTCAGTACTCTGGCAGCAGCGTTTTGGATCAACTGTAGATGTTTGAGAGAGCTGTTTGGACAACCCGATAATAAGGAATTGCAATAGTCAAGCCTGGAAGTAACAAAAGCATGAACTAATTTTTCTGCATCACTCTGAGACAGAATGTTCCTGATTTTTACAATATTACGCAGGTGAAAAAAGGAAGTCCTACAGACTTGCTTTATGTGTGAGTTAAAGGACATGTCCTGGTCAAAAATAACTCCAAGATTCCTCACAGTAGTACTGGAGGCCAATGTGATGCCATCCAGAGTAACTATTTGCTTTGAAAGCGAGTTTCTAAGATGTTTGGGGCCAAATACAATGACTTCAGTTTTGTCTGAATTTAGCAGTAGGAAGTTAAAAGTCATCCAGGTTTTAATGTCCTTAAGACAATCTTGCAGTCTAGCTAACTGATCAGTTTCATCTGGCTTCATAGATAAATACAATTGTGTGTCATCTGCATAACAATGGAAGTTAATATAATGCTTCCTAATAATATTGCCTAAAGGAAGCATGTATAATGTGAAAAGTATCGGTCCTAAGACAGAACCCTGAGGAACTCCATGATTAACTTTAGTATGCTCAGAAGAGTTATTGTTGACATGCACAAACTGGAACCTATCTGATAAGTAGGATTTAAACCAGTCCAGTGCTGTTCTTTTAATGCCAATTGAATGTTCTAGACGCTGTAATAAAATGTTGTGGTCGATTGTGTCAAACGCTGCACTAAGATCTAACAAAACAAGTATAGAGACTAGTCCATTATCTGATGCTATGAGAAGGTCATTAGTAACTTTCACTAGAGCTGTTTCTGTGCTATGATGCACTCTGAAGCCTGACTGAAACATTTCAAATGATTCCTTTGTAAGTGTTCACATAATTGATTTGCAACTGTTCTTTCCAGAATTTTAGAGAGAAATGGTAGGTTGGATATCGGTCTATAGTTAGCTAACACATCTGGATCTAAAGTGGGCTTTTTAAGCAAAGGTTTGATGACAGCAACCTTAAAAGCCTGTGGTACATAGCCTGTTACTAGAGAGAGATTAATCAGATCTAACATTGAAGAATTAATTAAAGGTAAAATCTCCTTGAAGAGTCTAGTTGGGATAGGATCTAAAAGACATGTTGATGGTTTGGATGTAGAAACTGTTGAAATGAGTTCAGAGAGACATATAGGAGTGAAGAATTCTAAAGATTCATCAGGTCTAACAGCCAATTCAAAAGCATCTGTGACATTTGTAGGAAGGGCCAGATTAATTTTATCTCTAATCAGAACTATTTTATGTGTAAAGAAGCTCATGAAGTCGTTACTGGTTAAAGCTAAAGGAATACAAGGTTCAACAGAGCTCTGACTCTTTGTCAGCCTGGCTACAGTGTTAAAGAGAAACCTAGGGTTGTTCTTGTTCTCATCTATTAAAGATGAATAATAAGTTGTCCTGGCATTACGAAGAGCTTTTTTATAGATTACTAGACTATTTTTCCAAGCCACATACACTTCCTCTGAATTAGTGGAATACCACTTTCTTTCCAGCTTTAAAGTCCGCAGCTGGAATTATACCAAGGAGCAAGTCTTCTCTGAGATAGAACTTTCTTTTTTACAGGAGCAACACTATCAAGAGTTGTACACAGTGAGGCTGAAGCATTATTAACATAATAATCCACTTCTGTGGGGGTAAAATAATATTAATTGCCTTCTGATTTATCAGTAAATGTTGCTGAAGTAAACAGTGAGGGTATTATTTCCTTAAATTTAGATACTGAATTGTCAGACAAACACCTACTGTAATGATATTTGTTCTCAGCTGCTAAACAATCCTTTACTTTAAATTGAAATGTTATCATAAAATGGTCAGAAAGAAGAGGGTTCTGGGGAAATACTGTTAACTCTTCAATTTCTATGCCATAAGTCAGGACAAGGTCAAGAGTGTGATTAAAACTATGAGTTGGTTTATTTACATGTTGAGAAAACCCAATTGAGTCTAATAATGAATTAAAAGCTGTTGTAAGGCTGTCGCTGTCTACGTCAACATGAATGTTAAAGTCACCCACAATTATAACTTTGTCTGTAGGATCCATTCTTGGTCCCTTACTGGTCAGCCTTTTCATTAACGACCTGCTGTTAAGCTGCTCTACTGCAACGTGTCAACTCTATGCAGATGATTCAATTATATATCCGACCAATAAGACACCAGCACAGGCTGCTGACGTCCTGTCTGAATGAATGTTAAGGTCCAAGAGTGGCTCATTTAAAATCACCTCGTATTAAACCTGGAAAAAAACCGTGTCCATGTGCTTCTCAGTTCGGAACTCAAGCCAGCAATGCTTTAAAGTTAATATACAAAATCAAGAAATCATTTCAGTGACAGAATTCAAGCATCTTGGAGTTGTACCAGACCCTCTACTTAAATTTAATCTCCACATAAAGATTTCAAAAACTGTAAAAAAAAAAAAAAAAGAAAAAAGAAAAGAAAGATTTCAGAACTGCTTTAAGTTAATCATAAATTTTATTTGTGACCAGGCAGCCCTACTGTATATGCATGCTCTGATCTTCTCCCATGTCTCATGCTGTCTGACAGTTTGGGCTCAAGCAGCCCCGCCTGCAATAAAACACATCAGTTCATTGTACAATCAAGCTCTGAAAAATATGGATAAAAATAAAAAATAAATTCTGTGGCATTGTCTTTTTTTTTTTTTTAAATAAAAATTTTGAGTTTTGACAGCTTCATAGACCTTTGCTTCATCAAACTAATGTTTAAATGCCTCAGTAAATCAGCACTACGCTGTGGATTCACCCAAAGACAGGACGGCAGCACGGTCACCAGAAGATCCAACAACAACAAAATATCTTACCGCAGAACTACATGTGGACAGACAGCCTTTTCAATCAACAGCTGTCACATCTGGAACACATTACCAAATGACATTAACAGTGTAACAGATGTTCAAACTTGTACAGCAGAAGGGAAGCACTGGCTGTGTTGTTGCTCCTTTGACTACTTTACTTAAAAGCCCAACCAGGGACAGGAGTTGTAAATTAGCTCTACGCTACACACTCCATATGTAATGCATCACTTCTATGTGTTCCATTATAATTACATGGTTCCTGATTAAATAAATAAAAAATGAAGATATAATTATGAAGTTTTCCCCCCTTTGTAAGACTGTAACAGAAAATTGCTTAAATTCCAGTAAACACACGAATGTTTCCTGAGGAGTTTAAAACGGGTTCTTAACCTGAACCAAAGAATCTCTTTTTTTTTTAAAAAATAGGATTCATTCTGACAGGAAAACGTTCTGCAGAAACACAACAAAGGGGGAAATGAAGTAATAATTATCTCCATGAAGGAAGTGAAGTCATCGGACTGCAGCAGCTGTGAAACTCCTCACTTCAATATTTTAGTTCTGTCGACTGTTTTTATAATCCATGAGCCAAGTGGGTAAATTTGGGCTCATCGGTACCACTTTGGGGGGCAAATTCTCATTAGCATTTTTGGTAAGGACAATATCCCTAGTAACTATTCCTGTATGACAGACAAGCACAAGTGGCAGCTTTATGCGAGATATCCATGGGTTTATTAGGAACATCAGTACAATTTTGTAGCTTTGATACAGGAAATCCAAGAATATACACTGATTTAAATACCGATTACACTCATAAAAGACATTCAAAATCATTGAAGACTATGTTGAGTTTATTGCTGATATGCTGTGATACAGAGAACTTAAAGGAATGTTTTTATCTACACATTTGAACTGAGAAATTTAAATTAAACCAGAGCGTTTAACACTAATTTTTGTCATTATCCTTCAACACATCCATCACTTATGTAATACATCTGCAGTGTGACAGAGCAGAGGAAAACGTGTCCTTCACCATCCTGGACACCTCTGTGGTTGAGCTTTGACCTTTACATGGAAATATTAAGGGTAATCCATGGAAGACAGCCAATAAGATGGCAGCTTTCCACTGTGGTTCTGCAGGTGATCGAGACACTCTCAAAAACGGTCAGCTAAATGTTACAAGAGAAAACTGGAGAACCCAAGCACAGACAGGTGAATAACGGAAAGAGATTTACTTACCAAATAACTAAACCAACACATAAACAGAGAACTGAACTGGGGGGAAAGAACCAAACCTAAGCTACTAAAACTCTACAAGCTAAACTCTAAGAATTCAAAAATGGAAGTCTACAACATAGAACTGAATTAACCAAACTAAGCTACAGAGGGGCACTCACAAGATGGGGGAACTAACAACAGAGGGGGAAGAGGCTGAGGGAATCCATGAACTGACAAACACAACAGAGTCCAGAGGGGGAATCCAGGATGGGAGAACAGCAGGGTCCATGAGGCTGACGTAGTCCAGAGGTGGCAGGTTTGGTGGGGAACAGTAACTATGATCCAACAGGGACTGAGTGACTGAGCAAGGTTTAACTAGTGAACAGGAGCTACTGTGGACAGGTGAGCTGATCACTGCAATGAGAAACACCTGCAGGAATGAGCTGAGTGTAGACAGGTGAAGCAGAGAGAGACAGGAGGGAGACGAAGAGAGACAGATGAAAAGAGATGGACAACAGAAAGAAAGAAGGAGAGAAACAGGAGCTGGAGCAGGGATCATGACACCAAATGTGGATATGATGGATTGTTCACTGTTTCTTGAAGTGTTTGTTGTCTCACATTCTCACACAGCTCTTCCACAGACAATGAAATGTCGAGATGGACTTTCTTGTTGCTTCCAGTGTTCTGATTCCAAGAAAGAAAGCCTTTCCATACAAGGCAGAACAAAGCTTCATACAGCAGTTTGTGTAGTTGGATGGCCCTGTTGGAGTTTGTCCTCCATAACACCATCAACCGATCCCTCTGCAATCATGCCTGCTTCAATACACAAGTCTTGCAAACCTGCATCTTGGAATCGTTTGCCAATTACTCCTAGCAGCGTACATAAGGTGTGGAAGGTTCCCATCCTTGGAATGATATTTGGAAACCTCTCTTTGTGTTTCCACAAAATGTCAGTGGCTTTTGCGTAGAAGGCTTGGTCAAAAACTACCACTATATGTGGTAGTTGTAGCCTGTTCCTAATCTTCATACTTTGTGTCAGAATCTCCAGTCCATCCATCTACAGTTTGTCTGGAGGAACAATGCATGTGAGCTACCAACCAGAGCAGGTTGTTTTGTTTGAGCATCTCTCAGTACTTTCTCACATTTTATGTCAACATGTGGCCTTGGGACAGAGTCAGTGTGTTCTCCTCCACTGTAAACTGGAGTAAACACCTCTCCTGGTTCAATAGTCCTCTCTTGTCTTTTTGGATGACCTTTGTGGGTTTGGGTTTAGGCATTGAGCCATACACCTTTGGTTGCACAATTATCCCGTTTACCCTGTGTGATGTTCCAGCCCCAGATGGTGTCTCTTCATTGTGATCAATGCTGTCCCATGCCACTGTTGTTGGAACATGAAGCTGGATGTTCAGTGGCAATGGAACACTTTCAGCTCAAGTGTTCAGTCAGTTTTTGCAAACACAAAGCAGTATCAATTAGTAATACAGTCATGAAAAAATGATTAGACCTCCTTGTTTTCTTCCATTTCTTGTACATTTTAATGTCTGGTACCAGTAAAGTTACATTTGTTTGGACAAATATAATGATGACAACAAAAATAGCTCATAAGAGTTTAATGTCAGAGCTGATATCAGACATTTTCCATGTTTTTCTAGATAATAACCAGAATCCCTTCAGTTCTTCCATCAGTAGCTATGCATTGTTCTGCCAAAAACAGCTTTTAGGATTCCATGTTTTCCTTTCTGTCTGTTTTAGTCCCATGATCCACACAGGAGCTAGTACTGAGCTAGCAGTTTGGTAGAACCATGCTGGGCTGTTTTTCTTGGTGTGATGAACGGCTGTCTTGGAGATCTTCAGTTTTTTCTCTACCTGTCTCTCAGTCATGATGGCTGCCTTTGCAGCTTCACAGAATTCTTTAGTTTTAGGCGTTATGTGAGAGCTGACAACTTCTGAGTTGAGCTGAATGTCAGCAGGAAACCACTCTAGGCCTTTACATGTGCAGTGCTGCTGATGACATGGAATGACCTCTATAGACCCTGGAATCCAATGAAGCTGAAGCATGTCAGCTAGAACACAAAGTATGATGGAATCAGCTGCATTTTTTGTCGTGGTCATTGTATTCTTCAAGTAATAAACATTTAGTGGTACCAGCCATTAAAATGAAGAAGAAACTGAAGAAAACAAGGGTGGTCTGATCATTTGTTCTATGACTGTATATGTACAGTATAGACACTGTATAGATGGTACAATTGATGAGTTTATTCATGACCTGTGATTCAATTCAGTTAAATTTTATTTGTATAGCACCAATTACAGTCAAATTGTCTCAGGATGCTTTACAGAACCCATATGCCTGACCCTGTGATGGTTCTTCTGTGTAAATGAGCAGCACCCAGTAAAACCCAGTGTTGCATTTTTGCACCGTTGAAAGAAATCCCTAAAAATCACATTATTATACTTTAAAAGAAGTAATTTCAGTTGTCTGTCACTAAACATCTTTCTGATGAAGGAAATAATACCACAGGTCAAATACTTAGTTGGAAAACTGTTGAAATTGTTCCTAAACAGAGAGCTGGAGGTCAGTGGAAGACGTGTTGTTTGAACGTGGTATACCTCACTGTATTAATATTTTTGAAATATTGAGTTTTGCAGTTCAGAGTGTGGGATGCTGGGAAATGTAGTGTTTGTCTACATTCAGTCAGAAATATGTACAGCCTTAAAAATGTTGTAATTTGCAGCTGTGGGCCTCAGAGGGTTAAATGGATTGTAATACAGCAGTTATGGTGACTGTGACGTTTCACTAATAAGTGATGAAGCTGCCAGTGTGGAAAAGCCAACGTACATTTTAGTACCACTTTGGTTTGATCACCAGAGATGGAACCAGTATCTGTCTGGTCTATTTGTAATGTTAACACCTAGGAAAGCACACAGCGAGCCCACAGTCATAGCAACAGTGTATACTCAGTCAGTTCAAACAGCTTATTCCAGACATATGAAAACAATACAAATATTATAATTTATTTAAATGTATGAATGTAGATTATATCAAGTTCTGTTTTGAACTCAAAATGCCATTCCAAAATGTACTCTGGAACATTTCTGGAGATGTTCAAGACATTCTTCCCAAACTAAAGCAAGGGATGGGCTGGTAAATGGCGAGCCCTTTTGTTCTAAGGGGACACAGTCTGTGAAAACCTGAGACCTGCATAAAATACATTAAGCTGCTGCTTTGAGAGGCCTATCATACCAACCTGATATATGCATGGGTAGAATAATAAAATGGTATAGGTGGCAATTTACCCTGAGTGGTAGCGACCAACCATCTGGCTCATGGACTAGTAGATTCATCGGTGAGGAGAAGAAGTTTGTTCATCTGAGGAGCTTCAACATGATGCTGCTGCTGCTCCTGTGGAACACCGTGAGTCCTTCATCACTTCTAATTGTAAAAATCTTTATTTGATTTTAGCTAATCAATTATAAAATGAGTAAAAGTTTACAGAAGAATCTTATTGAATCTTCTTAAAACATATTTTACAGATCTTTAATGTGGAAATAAAAACGATCAGCTGTAAAAATTAATCAAAATGTTATTAAACTGATCCTGTTGTTTTCTATGAGTCTGTTCAGATTATTTTACATCAGACGTTTCATTCAGTCATTTCTGTCGTTGAACTGTGAAAGTGTAAATATAAGCTTCATATTCTTTCTTTCACAGATTTATTGAAGTTCTACTAGAAATATGACTAAACCTGTTGGATCACAAGCAAACAGAAATGCTAATATTTGGTTAAATTAACCTGTTTCCTCCTCAGTTCGGTTCTTCTGGTTTCAATCTTCTGGTTTATCTTGGACTCCTCTGGACTCTAGACCTACTGCTGGGCATGGAGGTGGCGGTATCATTACACTATCAATTTAACTGACTCAAGTCTAAGACAGAAACACATTTAGTAGAAGTGTAGCTGCTGAGCTGCACTCCAGAGCTATCCAGTTGCATTTATAGGCTAGCAACGAGTGTTTCACTCTTAGGCTAACTGCTAGCATTCCTTGCCTACCAGTTAGCAATCCTCGACAAGTCACTAGTTTTTATGTGTTAGTCACTAGCATCATTTGACTACTGACTAGGATTATTAGACATACCACGTTTCTTAGCAAGTTCTTTTAGCCTAATAATGCTAGTTGGTAACCAAGGTGTTACTTGTTCCTTCAGCTGATGCTAAGCTGCTATCATTTTATGGAAAACATAACTAGCCTTCCTAAGCTAGTCACTATAGTCTCTACGGTGGACACGTGCATTTCTAGGCTAGTCATTAGCATCTGTTAGCTAGCGACTAGCATTCCTAAACCAGTGACTAGCATCTCTAGGTTGGAAGTAGCATTCCTGGGCTAGTCTTACTGCCCTCTGTCAGCAGAAGAATAAAGATGAAGAGTAAATCTAACTGAGATCAGCTGTTCTTGATCTGGTTCTGAACTGTCTGCAGACTTTAATTCAAAAGTTTAATAAAATATGTTTTTAAAAGTCAACATTCTCTGTGAGATGTGCTGAATTCTCACAATTTTTAACAGACTGTGATTTTAGAGCATTTTTCTGTTAATAAATATGAAATATATGAAAGACATGAAGGAAAGGCTTCATCTCTGGACGCTAGAAAAAGAAGCGACGCCTCAGACTGACTTTATTTAGTCTTTATTTCTTACTGGTTACTGGATCAGCACACAGACAGACGGCTTACTGTTAGAGAATATATGAACCTTTACAGCACACATCTGAATGACAACGAAGCAGGAAAGAGTCCTTCTGTGAACAGAAACCAGCTGAGGGAAGAATCCCACAACATGAGACAATCCCACGAGAAGAAAAGAACTTATTGCTTCATACAAATCAGTCTTCATGGCAGTTAGAAGAGAAACACATGAAGTAACATCATCACAGCGAGAGGAGGCGACACCTACTGCTGCCTAAAAAAACAGAAAGACTCAGTGTTCAGGAAACCTGCTAGAAATAAAAAGTATCTACAAGGAGGGCCAAGGTCTGCAGGAACAACCTTAAAGGCTTAGAGGAGGAAGGTTTGAGGAGGACGATACTGTACAGCACTTCAGGAAGGGACGATACATTCAGGAGCCCTCCGGCAGTTTGGGTGGAGTCATGTGGAGGAAACCAAAGATACAGAAGACAGACGACGGGCTACATGCGACTGACCTCCAGCTTCTCTACCAGCTCATCTCCTCAACACTCTGTCCTTCAACATTCAGTCTTTACAAACAATCTAAATCCTTTATATCTACATTTATGTAATAAGTTGAACCTCATCATTTGAAGTTCTAAACTTTACTAGAAGTAAAAACAGTTTGAATTTACTCAATTGAAACTTATTCCAGTAAAATAGGAACTGAATTCAGGTGAATTCTGTTTGAGCCTCACTGAAGATTCTTTACGTTTAGTTTTCATGATTCAGATGGATGCGGTTGTTCTTCTTCAGTCCGAGTCTGAATTTCAAGAACCTGAACTTGAATTATAAAAACTGGATATTATTTTCAGTGGGGATCACATCAGAGCAGCTGAATTTACCTTCAATATATTAGTTTCAAGTGGATTGAAATCGAAGAAATTCAAATTGAATAATAACTTCTTTAGTTTCACTTTCAGATGTTTCTGACCATGCATCTCTCTCTCTGTGTTTTGAACTCTCTTCTTGCATTGAGAACCTCGTCCTGCTCTCTGGGGCCCCCTGGTGGTCACGAACTACAACATGCTCACAAAGTGACGTCAGCTGATAGCCCTTTAGGCGGCGTCTGGGTCCGCCTGTGAGGGCCGGGGCACCGTGTGGTTTTTTCAGGGTAAAGGGGTCTTTTTTTGTCTTTTTAAGGTGGCTGGGGGTTGCCCTACATTCCGAGCTTGGAGCCCAAATGGCGCCAAAAAAGCCCCGCCCCTTACAGGCCGCTGCAGGGAAGCGCACGCCTCAGCGAATGGAAGCTCCGCCCCTTCTGACAGGGGACCGAAGGATTTAACTTCAGGGGAACTCAACAAACAGGAATGCTGTACAGGAATGAAGAATAAAAGCAGGAGACCCCAGCTCTGACCCTCTGAACCACCACGTTACCTCAAAGAAGTAAAAAATAAAACATCTAAAGTTCATCAACAGCAAACAACTTCCATGCTCATCCTCGGTGAACCAAATCTGAGCTTGAAATCGTACTTCACCAACATTTAGAAAGTCACCAAAAACCAACTGTTTGTCCAAACCAGATTCTGTAGAAAACTAAAAATGCTAATTATTATTAATCATTTTATCTACGAACCATGACGCTACGACCAGGCATGAACTAACCGTGACGTCACCCGTTGGTTTCAACGCAGAGAAAATGAAGCCCGGATTTTGCTACTTCCTGGTCGCCATTTTGGATTTTTTGGAGCCAGTGACGTAAAAAGCGTCATCAAACAGACTGGACCGGAGAGCAACTAGGGGCAGGATTGGCTGAGGACTCTCTTATCCCGCCCACATTTTACCGTAGAGGCTTCTGTTGCTGTCTATCAAGTATAGCCACGCCCCCTGGCTCCACCAACTTTAACGATTTATTTAAAATTCAGTATTGATTTATTTTAAGATCGGCCACCTGATCTCTCATTTTGACCATGAAAACTAACGGGAAAAAAATCCTGAGCTGTAGAACATCAGTCTATCAAATTTTATGTTTTCCAAAAATGAATTGGGGTCTATGGAGAAAAAGCTTTTTGGAGCCAACCCTAGCGGACGGCGTGATATTGAAAGTTTTTCACACTTCAGGGTTGGCTTCATTTTTGTAGCCAGATGCTACGTCCATCTTTATATACAGTCTATGGCTACGACTGATAACAACAACCCTCGAACAGCCTTCGGTTGAACTGCAGGCAGTGTACGGATAAAACATCCAGAGTATACAGCGCCACCATGTTCTCAGTTCTGGTAACACTCATGGGAAAACAGGCTTTCAACTGTTTCTCTGATTTCCATCGTTCTAACTACTGCCAGAGGACATCTCTGAGTTCTGTCTCCTCCTTCAGGATGTTCTGGTGCCACAGAGCTGCAGGACTTCAGACAGAACCGGTCCTGGGTTCAGAGGGTCCAGGTGGTCCAGAATCACAGACAGCAGCTCACAGCTTCTAATCTACAGCTACACCTACGTACTACACTGTGAGGTTCTGTTTACATCAGAATGTAGGTTCTCCTATCTGTTCTTTGGTTCCGTTCCAGAACCCGGCCCACGCAGCTCTTCCTTCAGGGGAGAACGTGTGTGTGCAGCTTTGGTTTGTCCTCTGGGAGGGGCTGGGTTCTGAAACGGAAGCTTTGGTCTTTGGTGTTGGGTCGGCCCGGTTCCGCCTCGGCCCCCCCACCGTCCTGGTCTGGTCTGGTTCATAGTGTGATTGTTACGTTGAAGAGCTGAACCAGGTCCAGCAGCTAAACTGTGACGATGGTTCTGCTGGACATTAGGGTGCTAATGAAGAACACGACTCAGGTACTACTCTGGTTCTAGATGACATTCACATGCAGATACGCCTTCATAAATACGTCTTCTATCTGAATAAAGTGATTCTATTCTATCTAGAACTATGAGGTGGACTGTCTCAGAAACGTAAGGAGACGTACAGTTAAAGCTGCGCTCAGCAACGGTGCACTAATGTGGCTCCAAACAGAACACAGAGGACTGTTTGGATGTTAGATTTTACTGAGACATCAGTCAGACCACAGAACAGTCCTCTACACAGCATTCCTAAACTCATAGAGAAGCACTAATGTTCCTCTCAAACACTCATCTTTATCTTCTCGATTATCTGATCAATGATTCCCATAAATGTCTTGTTCTCCAGATATTCTGTTTATCGTGTTCATATTTCAGAAGCTGCGATCACAGATTTATACTGGCTAATAGTCTCCAATTGATTGATCCAGATTGACAAAAAAACCCTCTACATAAATATTGAACATATTACCATAGCAACAGAAATAAAAGCAGGCGAGGCTCCCTGGTGGTTTAGTGGTTTGGTTTCAGGACAGCTCCAGAAACTATGAGTTTGAAGTGTTTATAAAATTTAAACTCATACGCCGATGATGTCTCTCTTTATCTTTCTAACTTTAATTTGTATAAATTCATGTATCGTTTCCGATGGATAAATCCCAATAAGTCTAATCAAACCAAAATCTAATCACTTGATCTTTGTGTTATTTCTGATCTTCCATGAAAATTTCATCCAAATCCTTTAGTCTGTTTTTGAATAGTGTTGCTAAGAGATGATGGATGGATGGACCAGAAACATCTCTAAGACGGATGGACCACATGGTTCTGGTCCATCCCTTCATCCGTCTCTCAGTCCTACAGGTGACAGACAAACGTATCATCACATAACTCAGTTTGCAGAGTTCCCTGGTGAAGTAAAAAAGTAATGAACATATTACCATAGCAACAGAGATAAAAGCAGGCCAGGCTCTCTGGTGGTTTAGTGGTTTGGTTTCAGGACAACTTGAGAAACTACGAGTTCAAAGGGTTTCTAAAAGATACACTTGTACTCAGACGATGTCTCTCTTTATCTTTATAATTTGACATAAATTTGCGAAGCTTCAGTGCAGCTTTAAACCTGTGTGCTGGGCTCTAGCTATGCTAACAAAAGCTAATGAATCTTTTCTAAGCGCTACAGGTGCACTTGGCTACGATTGGCTGTGTTCTGCTGTCCGTTGACCTCTGGACACGCCCCTTTCTCAACCTCACCTGTCACACCCGGAGACACGTAAAAACCGCTGCTTCAAAACACCACAGAGAGAGAGAATTACAAGCTGTCACTGCTTCCTGTTTGTGCTCAGCGCCCACCTCTGGCCGGACACTAACCTGCAGCTCTTATTGCTGTATGGATAGACAGGTGTAGGTGTGTGTTGGGGGGCGGGGTTTAAGAGGTTGCAGGCAAAGAATGAGGAAACACTCAGCAAACACAAGAATGACTGTTGAAGAAGGAAAACAGCTGTGTGGACATTGGTGGAGGGCTGAGGCGGAACACTGATGGTATTTTACAGTGAGGAGGTTCTGCAGATGGAACCTCCAGGTCTTCAGCAGGACACCTCCATGGTGAGCCTGATGAAGCCTCCAGGTCTTCAGCAGGACACCTCCATGGTGTGGCTGACGGTGCCCACGCCCTCCGTGCTGTCGGATTGGGTGCAGGCCCGGGATCGCTGGCCGTCCATGGAGCCGGCGCTGGTCAGGGAGGCCGTCCTGGACCGGGCCAGGCGGGTCATACTGGCCGACGGCACTGGGAGGGGGAGGGAGAACGCAGCGTTACGATTGGTCGATTTAAAGCATGTACTACGATGCTGGGAGGATGTGGGGAGAGCATGCTAATGTGGAGAACTGAAGATTTTCCTCTTTGGTAGCTGGTGAGAAAAGGCAGCTGATTGGTTCACACGACAGCCGGGATGGTTGTTAGTTAGAGCTGCTAATGTGTCCGACGGAGACACATCGTTAGCGTCATGCACTCCACAAACACAAAGACACCAAAATCACACTGTTCATCCAATAATTATCTGGTTCTCCTCTGTCTCTGAGCTGCTTTTGTGTCTCTTTGTTGTCATTTTGGGTCTCTGTGATTGTTTTGTGTCTCTTTGGTGTCATTTTAGACTCTATTTGGTGTCATTTTGTGTATTTTTTAAGGTGATTTTGTGTCTCTTTGTGGTGGTTTTGTGTGTTTTTGAGGTGATTGTGAAGTTTTGCACATCTATGTTCTAAAACTAGTCTGTCTTTCGTTTAGTTTTGGGTTTCTTTGTGGCTTTTTTTTCCAGAAAATTACTTTCTGCTGGAAATAAATGCAGTTTGTCAGCTTAAAAACCAAAACAATGAGCTAAAAGATGCAAAAACGAGGTCATTGTGTTTCTTTTAGTGCTCATGTTGTGTCTTTCTAGGTGTTTGGTGTCTCTTTGTGGATGTTTTGCGTATCTTTTTGTTCAACTCCTTGCATTTAATTTTGGGTTTGTCAGAGCCTTTTACCTGAAAACTGCTTCTTGTTGCTGGAAAATCAAAACACCAAGCTTAAAGATGCTAAAATGCTCAACAACAGCAGATTCGGGGAGAATTTTCTTTGCGTTTTGTGTTCTGTAACATGACCAAAAATATTTATTAGTGCAGCTTTGAAGCCTGAATTCATCCAGTTTTCATGGGATAATAAATTAGCATCAACATTTAAGAAAGACTTTTGATTAAAAGTGGTAAAAAGGCCAACTTTGTGATTCTCTCACCTGTCCAAATAGTCTTTTATTGATGTGCAAAAAGAGCCTCAGACTGAGAGCTTGATTTGAACACTTTAAACCGTGAAACTCTTGTTTTGTGGTTGTCATTGAGAAGTGGCTCGGAGCTGCTGGACGCCATGCAGAGATGCGATGGTAAAGGAATGGGAGGAGGGGCAGCGTATTTTTCCACTGGAGGAAAAATGATTTCTGATAAATCATAAAAGGGTTCTATGTCCTCGGGGGTAAAATAAACAACCAGAAATGAGAGCAAACGTAAAAAGAACCGATCAGTAGTGAAACTGAAAAGGGCAGCAGGAGGTCAGAGGTGACGGTGAGGAACCAGTACCTGGACCTCCACTCAACCTCCGATCCTTCACATACGCGACTGAAGAACAGACAGAACACATGAACACAACTCAGTTCCTCTGCAGCAACAACAGAACACAACTCAGATACGTCTGAAGTAAAGTTTCCATCCACTGTAAAGTCCATGTTTATCATCAGTCTGAGTCTCCAGTGATTCCTAGAATCTGGATTCATGATGGAACCATTGAAACATGAACCTTTGTCACTAAAACAATCGTGAACTTTGGTTCTTTCATAGATTTATTAAAGTTATTCTGTAAATATTGATCATAAATATACAATCAGGAACTGGAATCATCAGTTTTGTTGATGTAGGAAGTTGTGTTAATCACATTTTCTGAGCTTCATGGCCTCATAACTTCTCCTGAGTGATTTCAGTTAACTACTGCTGCTGACTCCTCTGATCCAGTTTAACTAGAACCATTAGATCCACTCATTAGACTCAAACTCTACAGTGGGAACGTCTAAAGAGCTCAGCAGTTGCAAAAATTGCCCAAAATTGGCTCAAAAACAACCTAAACTGACTGAAGAGATGTCTATAAGGACATGAATTCAACCAACATTCATCCAAAGTGATTAAAACATGTCTAAAGTTATTAAAAACCTGCAAAAAATGTACTCAAACCACTTCAAGGTGACTGAAAACGTTTCGATAATGATTCAAAAACTGCACAGATTGACCCTAAAATTGATCAATTACTTTAAAAAAAAATCCCCCAATTGACAAATTAAAATAGTCCAAAGTGTTTGGAAATGTGTCTAAAAATATTCAAAATCTGCCTGAGATGATGCAAAAATGGTCCAGACTGATGGAGATGTCTACATTGACTCATAAATGGAACACAGCTGTCAGTGTCCACAGGGTTCTAGAGAATCCATGAAGAAGGAAGTTCTTCCTCTAGAAGCAGAACCTTAAAGCTCCATTCATCACATGGACAAAGAAAATGTTCTGGAGGAAAGTTCTGAGGTCAGATGGAACAAAAACTGAAGGTGAGGTCTTCAACCCCAAGAACACCAAACCTACCATCCAGCATGGAGGAGGCAGTATCATGCTCTGTGGCTTTCTAGAAGAGCTTCTGGACTGGTTCTAGACTGGATGTTGGACTGGTTCTGACTGGTTTAGGTTTGATTTTGGTCCTGGTTTTACATCTTGTCAGGACTGGTTTCAGACTGTCTTGGTCTTTTTTTTTAACTCCAAGAACACCAAACCTACCATCCAGCATGGTGGTGGCAGTATCATGCTCTGTGGAACTGGAGCTTTCCACAAAGTAAATGGAATAATGAAGGAGGAGGATCACCTCCACGTTCTTCAGGAGAACCTAAAACCATCAGCAGAAGGTTGATCCGGGACACAGTTGGATGTTTCAACCAGACAATGAGTCCAAACACACATCAGACGTGGTAAAGAAATGGTTCCATCAGGCCTGCAGGGTTAATGAGGTCTTCAGAGGTGGATGAAAACTTTAGTTCTGGACTGAAGATCAGATCAAACCCTGTGATACTCACTGTAGCCCATCCCCTGCAGGAAGTACTTGAAGGCTTCAGTCAGTTTCCCAGGCTGCAACACAACAACACAACAACAGTGAGATTCTGGATGTTGTGTTTGCGTTCTCTGTACAGGTGAGTGTGTGTCTGTGTGTTACCTGTGTGAGCTGAGGGAGTCCACCAGAATCAGCCATCTGCATCAGAGAAAGCAGGAATCAGCAAACGGACACACAACGTTGTGTTATGTTTCTGTTCGACAACAACACTGACAACAACTCTTTGTGGACGTTTAGTGTCTCTTTGTGGACGTTTTGTGTCTCTTTGTGGTCGTTTTGTGTCTCTTTGTGGTCGTTTTGTGTCTCTTTGTGGTCGTTTAACGTCTCTTTGTGGTCGTTTAGCGTCTGTTTGTGGTCGTTTAGCGTCCGTTTGTGGTCGTTTTGCGTCTCTTTGTGGACGTTTTGTGTCTCTTTGTGGTCGTTTAGTGTCTCTTTGTGGTCGTTTTGCGTCTCTTTGTGGACGTTTTGTGTCTCTTTGTGGTCGTTTTGTGTCTCTTTGTGGTCGTTCTGTGTCTCTTTGTGGACGTTTAGTGTCTCTTTGTGGTCGTTTAGCGTCCGTTTGTGGTCGTTTTGCGTCTCTTTGTGGACGTTTTGTGTCTCTTTGTGGTCGTTTTGTGTCTCTTTGTGGTCGTTCTGTGTCTCTTTGTGGACGTTTAGTGTCTCTTTGTGGTCGTTTTGCGTCTCTTTGTGGACGTTTTGTGTCTCTTTGTGGTCGTTTAGTGTCTCTTTGTGGTCGTTTTGTGTCTCTTTGTGGACGTTTAGTGTCTCTTTGTGGTCGTTCTGTGTCTCTTTGTGGACGTTTAGTGTCTCTTTGTGGTCGTTTTGTGTCTCTTTGTGGTCGTTTAGCGTCTCTTTGTGGTCGTTTAGCGTCTCTTTGTGGTCGTTTTGCGTCTCTTTGGGGTCGTTCTGTGTCTCTTTGTGGACGTTTAGTGTCTCTTTGTGGACGTTTAGTGTCTCTTTGTGGTCGTTTAGTGTCTCTTTGTGGTCGTTTAGTGTCTCTTTGTGGTCGTTCTGTGTCTCTTTGTGGACGTTTAGTGTCTCTTTGTGGTCGTTTTGTGTCTCTTTGTGGTCGTTTAGCGTCTCTTTGTGGTCGTTTAGCGTCTCTTTGTGGTCGTTTAGTGTCTCTTTCTGGTCGTTCTGTGTCTCTTTGTGGTCATTTAGTGTCTCTTTGTGGTCGTTTAGTGTCTCTTTGTGGTCGTTTAGTGTCTCTTTGTGGTCGTTTAGTGTCTCTTTGTGGGCGTTTTGTGTCTCTTTGTGGTCGTTTAGCGTCTCTTTGTGGTCGTTTAGTGTCTCTTTGTGGTCGTTTAGTGTCTCTTTGTGGTCGTTTAGTGTCTCTTTGTGGGCGTTTTGTGTCTCTTTGTGGTCGTTTAGCGTCCGTTTGTGGTCGTTTTGTGTCTCTTTGTGGTCGTTTAGTGTCTCTTTGTGGGCGTTTTGTGTCTCTTTGTGGTCGTTTAGCGTCTCTTTGGGGTCGTTCTGTGTCTCTTTGTGGACATTTAGTGTCTCTTTGTGGTCGTTTTGTGTCTCTTTGTGGTCGTTTAGCGTCTCTTTGTGGTCGTTTAGTGTCTCTTTGTGGTCGTTTAGTGTCTCTTTGTGGGCGTTTTTTGTCTCTTTGTGGTCGTTTAGCGTCTCTTTGGGGTCGTTCTGTGTCTCTTTGTGGACGTTTTGTGTCTCTTTGTGGTCGTTTTGTGTCTCTTTGTGGTCGTTTAGCGTCTCTTTGTGGTCGTTTAGCGTCTCTTTGGGGTCGTTCTGTGTCTCTTTGTGGACATTTAGTGTCTCTTTGTGGTCGTTTAGTGTCTCTTTGTGGTCGTTTAGTGTCTCTTTGTGGGCGTTTTGTGTCTCTTTGTGGACGTTTTGTGTCTCTTTGTGGTCATTTTGTGTCTCTTTGTGGACGTTTTGTGTCTCTTTGTGGTCGTTTAGTGTCTCTTTGTGGACGTTTAGTGTCTCTTTGTGGTCGTTTAGTGTCTCTTTGTGGTCGTTTAACGTCTCTTTGTGGTCGTTTAGCGTCCGTTTGTGGTCGTTTAGCGTCCGTTTGTGGTCGTTTTGTGTCTCTTTGTGGTCGTTTTGTGTCTCTTTGTGGTCGTTTAGTGTCTCTTTGTGGTCGTTTTGTGTCTCTTTGTGGTCGTTTAGTGTCTCTTTGTGGTCGTTTTGTGTCTCTTTGTGGTCGTTTAGTGTCTCTTTGTGGTCGTTTAGTGTCTCTTTGTGGTCGTTTTGTGTCTCTTTGTGGTTGTTTAACGTCTCTTTGTGGTCGTTTAGCGTCTGTTTGTGGTCGTTTAGCGTCCGTTTGTGGTCGTTTTGTGTCTCTTTGTGGTCGTTTTGTGTCTCTTTGTGGTCGTTTTGTGTCTCTTTGTGGTCGTTCTGTGTCTCTTTGTGGACGTTTAGTGTCTCTTTGTGGTCGTTTAGTGTCTCTTTGTGGACGTTTTGTGTCTCTTTGTGGACGTTTTGTGTCTCTTTGTGGTCGTTTAGTGTCTCTTTGTGGTCGTTTAGTGTCTTGTGTTATTTCTGGAAGTGTTGGTAATGAGTGAACAAACATCTGAAACGTTCTCTGACAGGTTTGTTCGTAAGTTTAATCTATAAATAATGTGTTTTTCAGTTATGACCAACATATAAACAGTTTTTCAGGATATTTAATGGAATAAAACCATCGCTGTGTTTCGTTTACAACCACAGTCTGACTCCATCATGTTGGATGTTGAGTTTCTGAGAATGAGGAATAAAATAAACACGCTGCAGGACTGTGGTATCTTAACACATAGTACAAACTTATTTTTATGATATATTTTATGACTTGGTGTTTACTGGTTTTACATGTAAAGTGTCTTTGAGTGTTATGAAAAGCACTATACAAATAAAATGTATTATTATTTTTATTACCTTCAGGAAGGTGGTATTGGTCGGGTCCAGTTTGGAGTTACACTCCACCTGAAACACAAAAACAACAACAGCTTCAGAGTGATGGACCTGGAGACCTTCAGCAAGAAGAAATCATCCTCTGGTTTAATCTGCTTTAATTTGGTTTATTTTGTTATATTCTGGTTTAATCTGGTTCATTCTGGTTTAATCTGGTTTATTCCAGCTACTAACTCGTCGTGCAGCTTTGAGGAAGCTCATAAATGATCTATTAAGACCTGCAGCTCCATCAGTAATGGTCTGCTGTGAACCTGGTGGAGATTCATCGTACAGATTTTATGAGGTCAGTAAAACCTGTTAAAAATCTCCATAGAAACAAACAGGAAGTCTGCTGCTAGAACCAGCCGTCTTCAGAACCGGCCGTCTTTAGAACCCTGTCTAGTTCCAGAGCTGTTCGATCCAGGGCTTCTTATTCCCGGTTCTCAGGTCAGATTACGGCTGTGTGAGGATTTTTTAAAGATTTATTCATGTTCATTTAGATTTATTTAGGATTAATTTATATTTATTTTAATGTATTTTATTCAGATTTATTTAGATTAATTTATTATTTATTCACATTTATTTAGATTTATTCAGTATTTATTCATATTTATTTAGATGTATTTAAATGTACAGTGTGTTATTTGAGCTGCAGCCATAAATAAAGTGTAGAGTCTGAGTTTAATCTATAGCGTCTGAATCAGTGACCCAGATACTGGAGAGCTGCAGAGATGACTCACTGCTGCAGAGAAAGCACACTGAAACACACACACACAATAAAACACACACCCACAGAAACACACACACACACACTAAAACACACACCCACACACTAAAACACACACAGAAACACACACACACACACTAAAACACACACACACACACAGAAACACACACACACACTAAAACACACACAGTAACACACACACAGTAACACACACACACAGTAACACACACTCATTTTGTGTTCCATTTCCATTGTTTTCCGTCTCATTTTTGTCTTATTTTTGTCTCATTTCTGTTGTTTTCCGTCTCGTTTTTGTCATTTTGTGCCTTATTTTTGTTGCTTTTTTGTCCAATTTCTGTCGTTTTTGTCTCATTCTTGTCATTTTGTGTCTTCAATCTAAACGTTTGTTGGTGAGTTTTTACACATCATGTAGAACAATGTGATGGTTCCGTGTCCAGTGGAGTCTTTCATTCTCAGTGTGACGCCTCCAGCTGGTTTGTAGAGTTTTTAGCTTCTGTCGTTTCTCAGATGTTTTCAGGGTTCCAGCTGCAGTAGATGTGAGTCTGAGGGTTTCTCTGAGGGAGAACTGGCCTCAGCTGGCTGGAGATGAAATATTAATGTGACCTCCATCTGTCACATCCCATAAAACACAACTTCCTCTCACGCTCCAGCTACTTCCTGTTCAGGAGCTTTCATAAGCCATGACTCAGATTAAGTGGAGCAGAAGAACTGGACCAGAAACCTCCATGTGCCCTGCAGCACAGACACCTTCATCCCAGAGCCAGAACCAGAACCAGGACCAGGTCTGGTTCTGACCCGGTCCCAACAGAGACCAGAACACTGAGCAGAATGAAATGATCCTGAAGAGACGAGCTAACGGAGCGGAACACGAAAACACGACGACACAGAAACCTTTATTCAGAACAAAGGTCAAATCTGAATCATTTTAGGAGGATTTTTGTGTCATTTTTATCCAAGTTTCAGGTCATTTTGCCATTTTTTCCAGCTCAGTGTTACATCCATCCAGGTGTTTCAGTCTGAACACCGAATCTGCTTTCTCTTAAACTTCTTATTTTTCCTGAAAGTTTTCAATCATTTGGGTTTTTCAGGTCATTCTAAAAAAGATGCTGTCAACAATTCCTGAGTCATTCTGGACCATGTGGCGTTCTCAACACTTTTTAAATAATTTTGGACTCATTTTAAATCATTTTGGACCAATTTTATATTATTTTCTACAAATTTTAAATAATTTTGGATGAATTTTAAGTCATTTAAGTCTTTTCAGGGCAGATTCTGTCACTTCAATAATTTTGGGACCATTCTGAGTCTCTTTGAACAGATTTCTGGACAGTTTTTGAGTAATTTCGGGAACATTTTTAAACAATTTTTGGACCATCTAGTCCACGTTAAACTCACCACTCCCTCCTCAGCTGGAGCGTTATCTCCAACAACCAGCATCACGGGACATCTGCAGAAACCAGCAGAAAAACAGTGAATATTTCATTCATGTGACACAAAGAAAGCAGCAAAAGGCAGAAATGAAACATCAAAAGTCGGTCAAACCCCTAACGAACTCCAAGCACCAACCCCATCCCTAACCTTCCTTCATAGAAGACTCTCAGCTGATCCTCCCTTCATGTAGGACTTTCAGCTGATTCTGTCCATAAGTCCCTACATGAAGGGAGGATTCACCTTCATCTCTTATTTCCAGCATTACTGCATCTCCAGACTCACTTTAAGGTCTTTGCGTTGATGGCCGTCCCGCTGCGGTTCATCTCCAGATCCCTCCGACTGAAACACACGACAGAAGTTTAGATTGAGCTTCAGCTCAGACTGTGGGAGGTGGAGATGGTTCAGATCTTCTACCTGTTGTACATGTTCCAGAAGAGCTGCAGGTTGAACTGGTTGATGGTGTTGTTGATCTGCTGCCTGTAGCTCTGGACCAGCTCCGTGTTGCTCATCAGCTCCTCCTGCAGGACAAACGTTCGGCTCATGAAGTTCCACCAGAAGGAAGAAGTAGTTCAGGCCGCAACAACAAACCAACAGAGTTTTGATTCATTCTGAGGAACTTTCAAGTCATTTTAGAGTCATTATCAACACATTTAGGACAACTGTTGGTCACGTTTTTGTAAAAATGGACATTTCAACACAAATGTTGTTGTTTCAGACATATTTTTAGTCGTTTTTTGAAAAAATAAATTGGTTTGACATCATTAACTTCCTCATTAGTCTTTGTCATGGTGCCGATTGCTGCTAAACTCCCACAATGCTCTCTGCTTTGACCTCCTCTGGTCTCTACAGGCGTAAACAGGAAGAGGCTCCACCTGCTGGAACAACCAGGAACTGCAGCAAAATGAAATTATGTCATAAAGAAGTTATTTTTTGATCTGTCTACTCCTGGTTGAAATTACGTTGATGTTGGAGCTAAAAACTGAAAAGTAAGTTTTCATCGACAAATGTAAGTGATAAATTAACTTTACATGTTTTTATTATTTTTGAAGGTTTGGTTTTACATACAGGAAAAGTTTCTCTTATCAGACTAACAGTATTTCCTGTTTTCTGAAAATTTCACAAAAAGAATCAAACTAGAACTGAAGAGATGTTGATGCAGTTTCATTTTATTTGGTGTATTTTGGTTGTATTTTTGGTGTATTATGGTTTTATTTGGTGTATTCTGGTTGTATTCTGGTATATTCTAGTTTTATCTGGTGTATTTTGCTGTTTTCTGGTTGTACCTGGTGTATTTTGGTTGTATTTTGGTTCTATTTAGTGTATTCTGGTTGTATTTTGGTTGTATTCTGGTGTATTTTTGATGAATTCTGGTGGACTGGGAGCTCACCTGGCTGAACAGGTGAGGCAGCACGGTGTCGGGCAGAGCGCTGGTCAGTCCGGACAGCTGGAGGTGAAAATAAACCATCAGAAAACACATCTGGACTCACAAATGTGTGGAAAAGCCACGGCTTAAAGAGGCACCTTGGTGGCGGCCCAGTCGATCCATCCTTTACCGTTGGGGTCGATGTTGAGCAGAACCAAACCCTCCACCAGGTCTGGATGGATCAGCTGGAGACACAGAAACAGAGAGGAGAGGAGCTGAATCAGTCTGAAACGACTGGAAGCTTCCGAAGAGATCTAAAATACGTACAAAACTAGATAATAATGACAAAGAATTATGACTGAAAAAGTGTGGGAAAATGCCCGATTTTTAAAATAAAGTCAGTCTAAAATTACTCAAAATGATCCAAAATGACAATAATTAGTAATTATTAAAAGTGCAAAATGTCCATTTGAGGCTGGTCGAGTGTCTCCATAAAGTTCCTGTAGGTGTCCAGATATGGATCCATGTTTCTACTAAAATACAGTCTCTGAAACCGTCTTTCCACGGTTTCTTTTTGTTTGTTGCTGACAGATTTTCAGTTTTTATTAGCATTGTTCAATTTTTATAAAAGCAGCTGCAGTTAAAACTAATGAAAACAATATTTCTCATTCAAAATTCCTAAAAACAGAACATTTGTCAGATTGTCAGCAGGTTTTTGTGCGACTTACAGCGAACTTGGCCAGAACAAAAGCTCCAGCTCCGACTCCGATCCCTACGATGCTCTTAAACCTGAAGCAGATAAACAATAATTACATCCCAGAATACTACAGGACGCTCGTTATAAACCGTAGAACTGAATAATATTGAAAGTTCTGCATTAAAATAAACACGAAGACGTTAAAAAGGAGATAAAGAAGAAGATCTGAGCGTTTAACAGCAGATTAAAGAGAATTAAAGACCGACCCGAAGTGTTGGACCACCGTGGGCAGCATCCCGGCCAGCTGGTCCATGGTGGGGTACTGGAACCTGTAAACAAACAAAAACAAACAAATAAATAACAGCTAGTCCATGGTGGGGTACTGGAACCTGTAAACAAACAAAAACAAACAAATAAATAACATTTGGTCCATGGTGGGGTACTGGAACCTGTAAACAAACAAAAACAAACAAATAAATAACAGCTGGTCCATGGTGGGGTACTGGAACCTGTAAACAAACAAAAACAAACAAAATAAATAACATTTGGTCCATGGTGGGGTACTGGAACCTGTAAACAAACAAAAACAAACAAATAAATAACAGCTGGTCCATGGTGGGGTACTGGAACCTGTAAAGAAACAAAAACAAACAAATAAATAACAGCTAGTCCATGGTGGGGTACTGGAACCTGTAAACAAACAAAAACAAACAAATAAATAACATTTGGTCCATGGTGGGGTACTGGAACCTGTAAACAAACAAAAACAAACAAATAAATAACAGCTGGTCCATGGTGGGGTACTGGAACCTGTAAACAAACAAAAACAAACAAAATAAATAACATTTGGTCCATGGTGGGGTACTGGAACCTGTAAACAAACAAAAACAAACAAATAAATAACAGCTGGTCCATGGTGGGGTACTGGAACCTGTAAACAAACAAAAACAAACAAAATAAATAACATTTGGTCCATGGTGGGGTACTGGAACCTGTAAACAAACAAAAACAAACAAATAAATAACAGCTGGTCCATGGTGGGGTACTGGAACCTGTAAACAAACAAAAACAAACAAATAAATAACATTTGGTCCATGGTGGGGTACTGGAACCTGTAAACAAACAAACAAACAAATAAATAACAGCTGATCCATGGTGGGGTACTGGAACCTGTAAACAAACAAACAAACAAATAACAGCTGGTCCATGGTGGGGTACTGGAACCTGTAAACAAACAAACAAACAAATAAATAACAGCTGGTCCATGGTGGGGTACTGGAACCTGTAAACAAACAAAAACAAACAAATAAATAACAGCTGGTCCATGGTGGGGTACTGGAACCTGTAAACAAACAAACAAACAAATAAATAACAGCTGATCCATGGTGGGGTACTGGAACCTGTAAACAAACAAACAAACAAATAACAGCTGGTCCATGGTGGAGTACTGGAACCTGTAAACAAACAAACAAACAAATAAATAACAGCTGGTCCATGGTGGGGTACTGGAACCTGTAAACAAACAAAAACAAACAAATAAATAACAGCTGGTCCATGGTGGGGTACTGGAACCTGTAAACAAACAAACAAACAAATAAATAACAGCTGATCCATGGTGGGGTACTGGAACCTGTAAACAAACAAACAAACAAATAAATAACAGCTGGTCCATGGTGGGGTACTGGAACCTGTAAACAAACAAACAAACAAATAAATAACAGCTGGTCCATGGTGGGGTACTGGAACCTGTAAACAAACAAAAACAAACAAATAAATAACATTTGGTCCATGGTGGGGTACTGGAACCTGTAAACAAACAAAAACAAACAAATAAATAACAGCTGATCCATGGTGGGGTACTGGAACCTGTAAACAAACAAAAACAAACAAATAAATAACAGCTGGTCCATGGTGGGGTACTGGAACCTGTAAACAAACAAACAAATAAATAAATAACAGCTGGTCCATGGTGGGGTACTGGAACCTGTAAACAAACAAACAAACAAATAACAGCTGGTCCATGGTGGGGTACTGGAACCTGTAAACAAACAAACAAACAAATAAATAACAGCTGGTCCATGGTGGGGTACTGGAACCTGTAAACAAACAAAAACAAACAAATAAATAACAGCTGGTCCATGGTGGGGTACTGGAACCTGTAAACAAACAAACAAACAAATAAATAACAGCTGATCCATGGTGGGGTACTGGAACCTGTAAACAAACAAACAAACAAATAACAGCTGGTCCATGGTGGGGTACTGGAACCTGTAAACAAACAAACAAATAAATAACAGCTGATCCATGGTGGGGTACTGGAACCTGTAAACAAACAAAAACAAACAAATAAATAACAGCTGGTCCATGGTGGGGTACTGGAACCTGTAAACAAACAAACAAATAAATAAATAACAGCTGGTCCATGGTGGGGTACTGGAACCTGTAAACAAACAAACAAATAAATAACAGCTGGTCCATGGTGGGGTACTGGAACCTGTAAACAAACAAACAAACAAATAAATAACAGCTGGTCCATGGTGGGGTACTGGAACCTGTAAACAAACAAACAAACAAATAAATAACAGCTGGTCCATGGTGGGGTACTGGAACCTGTAAACAAACAAAAACAAACAAATAAATAACTGCTGGTCCATGGTGGGGTACTGGAACCTGTTAACAAACAAACAAATAAATAATAAATAAATAAATAAGTAAATAAATAAATAGATGAATGCATAAATGGATAAATAAATAGATAAATAGATGAATAAATAAACAAATAGACAAACAAACATAGGCTCCATCACCCCCCATGACCCTAATGAGGATAAAGCGGTGTATAGAGGATGGATGGATGGATGGATGGATGGATGGATGGATGGATGAGTAGACAAACAAACACCCATAAACTGCTGCTGAGGGTTCAGAGGGTTCAAAGTGCAGGTTGTTAGTTGATAAACTGATGATCTGACTGGAGGTTAATCAACATTAATGTTTATTTATTTTTCATAATTCTGTTGATAAAAAGTGTTTCAGTTTTTACCCCTGTGGCAGCTGAGGAGCTCCGACCTGCTGTCCTGGAGCATCCACGTGACAAACCACGAAGTGTTTGGTGATCTCCTGCATGTCCTCGTTGTTGAAGAACGTGTTGAAGCACAGTTTGTCTGCAGAGGAAACAGGGAGAGGAGGTTCACCTGATGCAAAGTTCTACCCGGACCTCCATCTACCCGGACCTCCATTCACCCGGACCTCCTTCTACCCGGACCTTTATCTACCTGGACCTTCGTCTACCTGGACCTCCATCTACCCGGACCTCCATCCACCCGGACCTCCATCTACCCGGACCTCCATCTACCCGGACCTCCATCCACCCGGACCTCCATCCACCTGGACCTCCATCTACCTGGACCTCCATCTACCTGGACCTCCATCTACCCGGACCTCCATCTACCCGGACCTCCATCCACCCGGACCTCCATCCACCTGGACCTCCATCTACCTGGACCTCCATCCACCTGGACCTCCATCCACCTGGACCTCCATCTACCTGGACCTCCATCTACCCGGACCTCCATCTACCCGGACCTCCATCCACCCGGACCTCCTTCTACCCGGACCTCCATCTACCCGGACCTCCATCTACCCGGACCTCCATCCACCCGGACCTCCTTCTACCCGGACCTTTATCTACCCGGACCTCCATCTACCCGGACCTCCATCTACCCGGACCTCCATCCACCCGGACCTCCTTCTACCCGGACCTTTATCTACCCGGACCTCCATCTACCTGGACCTCCATCTACCTGGACCTCCATCCACCCGGACCTCCATCCACCCGGACCTCCATCTACCTGGACCTCCATCTACCCGGACCTCCATCTACCCGGACCTCCATCTACCCGGACCTCCATCTACCTGGACCTCCATCTACCCGGACCTCCATCTACCTGGACGTTCCAACAGGTGTTCCACGTTTCACCAGAAGCTCAGAGCTATTAGAGTTAGGGGTTAGAGGAACATTTTAGATGACATTCGTCTCCTAAATCAACATTCTGTCTTCCTAAATGGAACCTGGTTACTCCACAGGGGATGAACTTAAAATCTGCCTTAAAAAATGTGTAAAATCAGCCAGAAACTGTTTAAGACATAAAAGTTTCACAAAATTACAGAAAATATCCAGAATTACTCAATAGATACATAATAAATATAGTAAATAAATGAATTGACAAATAATAAATAGATAAACAATAAATATAACAAATTAAAAGATAAATAAATAAACTGCTGCTGGGAGTTCAGAGGAATAAAATGTCAAACTGCACGTTTTAAGTTTCATTAAATTAATTATTATAAACTCATTCAGTTTCCGGTTCTTCCAAAATAAAAGCAGGACCTGTAACTGTTTAGAGTTCTGTTTTTATGGATGTTCATCGATTGGTTCAACATCCTGAACAACATTTTATTAGAGTCTGCTGAAACGTTAACGAGGTTTTTACCGTTTGGGTCCTGAAAGTCACTGAACTGAACATAAAATCCGCTTTTATTCTGAAACGTCTTCGGTCCTGACCCACTTCCTGTTGCTGCGTTAATTAAACGGACCAATTAGCAGCAGATCTGGATAATCAGAACCGACCTTTAGAAACATGAAGCCGTTTATTCCAGAATCATCTCAGAAGGAGCTCCACAAACTGCATGCAGCTCTGCTTTCACAGTGACGTCACCATTTTTAACTTCTTAAATATATTATTATTATTAACACAGTTTATTGCCTTACTATCAGTTATTTTATTTTCTATTACCAGATTTTACCTGTTTTGTTAAATTACAGATGAAATCCAGTAAAATGTCAGAATTAAAAACATGATATAAATAATAATATAAATAGTTCTGTAAATATTATGCACATTAATTAGAAACAGTCATTTGTTCTGTTGTTTTACTGCATTTAAATCAGCAAGAACACTTATTTCACAGATATTTTTTGTAATGTGGAAGAAAAATGAGTTTTTTTTAAATTTACATTTTTGTAAATTTGCTTTAAATTCATTAAATATTATATTATACATAAAATTATTATTGTATAAAATCTAGATATATAATAATAATATATTGTATATGATGTCAATAACCATATTTTATTGTATATTATACTATTAAATGTGTTTTGCTGCCTGTAAAATGTAAAAAAATCTGCTTTTTAAAATTATTTTTACTGCGTTTAAACCTACAAAAACCCAAACAAAGACAATAAAAACACAATTTTAGAATAAATATTATGAATATATGTAATTTTATGGATATTTGTTGTGATATAAAAGAAACATCGTTTTATTAAAGGCTGAAAAAAGCTGAATGATTATTTTTAACTGCAGTGATGTGAGCTGACTGAATGCTGCAGTGATGCAGTGACCAGAGGCTCCGCCCACCGCCTCTGCAGGATGCTGTTGTGACCTACATTCATGGAGGCCTCTGATTGGCCGTCTGCTCCTGCTGCTATTTCTGGAATCTGTTGGTTGTTAAAGGTGTGAGCTGACAAACAGTGTCAAACTGATAGACAGCCGCTCACCTTAAAAATACATCTAGAACCTTAAAAATACATCTAGAACCTTAAAAATACATCTAGAACGTCTCATTAAATACATTTAAATATTTAAATTAATCTAGAATTTAAATATAAATGAGAGCCTGAAAACATCAGGGTTCCTTCAGGTTCTCATTTCATCTCGTTCCTCTGGTGTGTCCTCTGGTTTTCTAGTTTTATGGGATTTTTTTTTCTTTAAAGAACCTTTGTGGACCTTTGGACTCGGTCAGGTCTTAGATTCTGGGACTTTGTTTCCACGATCAGCCGAACCACATTTACTCCAACAGGAGATCAGCTGATGGGCTTTATTTAAAAAGAGAGAAAAAAAGCTCTCCACCACACTGTAAACCAGGACCAGATGTTGGACCTTCAGGACCAAACGCTGGACCTTCAGGACCAAACGCTGGACCTTCAGGACCAGACGTTGGACCTTCAGGACCAAACGCTGGACCTTCAGGACCAGACGTTGGACCTTCAGGACCAAACACTGGACCTTCAGGACCAGACGTTGGACCTTCAGGAGACTCTCTGACCCGGTTCTGTTCAGGAAGGTTTCATCCAAACCAGTGAAGAAATCTGCAGAAACATTAAAGCTCCTTGTGGAGTTTCCAGACATCTGGTTCATGATCTCCTCATCTTCATGGTGGAAACAAATCTCTGAGACACTTTGGTGGAGACGGAACTCTGGACCTTCTACTGGAGGTTCCTGGTCCACTGTGGAGACTGAACTCTTATTCTGAATGTCACTGATGAACTTTTAGACTGAAGTCACTTTTCTAAAACTTGGAGTCTGTTTGTGGTGAAGTCGGATCTGATGATGTTTTTATTGAACATTTCAATGGATCCATTCACTCAGTTTCTGGTTTCAGGATAAATCTTCAGTTTGAGTCTATAACTGTGAGAAGATTAAAAATGAAGATAAAACTATTAAAATCATTTTCCTCCAAGAGAACCAAAGTTTAACGTTTTCTTAGAACCTGCTTCGTTCATCTGGATTCAAACTGAAGCTCTTAGAACCTGAACCTGAACCCAGACCCTGCCCTCTGGACTCACGGTTCAGTCCCACGTCATGGTAGGTGAGGATGGCCGGTTTGTTCCCTTTAGGAGCTCCTCGGATCACAACGTGCAGCGACCCGTAGGGCGTCTCCACATCGTGCTCCTGCAGACACACAAACATAAAGAACAAATAAAATGAACATGGATGTTTTCTAACGCTGCAGCAGAATAAACAAACAAACAAGTAAATAAATAAAATCTTTATTCAGAACCTTTTATTTAATAAAATCTGATTCTGACCCACATTTTATAGAATCCAGTCACAGACAGAAAATGGAGCAGAGAGAGGAGCTACACAATAACACACAATAACACACAGTAACACACAGTGACACAATAACACACAATAACACACAATAACACACAATAACACACAATAACACACAGTAACACAATGACACAATAACACACAATAACACACAGTAACACAATGACACAATAACACACAGTAACACAATAACACACAGTAACACAATAACACACAGTAACACAATAACACTTTAACACTCTCTCTCTCTCTAAGCCTGCTGGTGTTCACTCTCTGATCCTCTGGTGTTTAATCAGCAGATTATTGTTAACATCTGAAACCACAAACCTAATTACACACCAGCAGTCTGGAGGTCCAGAACCAGAACAGACAGAACCAGGACCAGGACCAGAACTAGAATCAGTAGAACCAGAACCAGAACCGGTGTGTTTGTGGTTTCAGGTTCTGCTGCGTCTTTAACCCACTGACACAGATCTGATGCTGCAGCAACGATGCTGCAGAGGCTGGAACCAGAACCAGAACCAGGACGGATAGAACCAGAACTGGTAGAATCAGAACCAGTAGAGCCAGACACAGCAGAACCAGAACCAGCTTGTAGCGGTCCTGGTTCTGGTTCTGGTTCCAGCCTCTGCAGCATCGTTGCTGCAGCATCAGATCTGTGTCAGTGGGTTAAAGATGCAGCAGAACCTGGAACCACAAACACACCGGTTCTGGTTCTCCCCAGGACACAGAAACACACCGGTTCTGGTTCTCCCCAGGACACAGAAACACACCGGTTCTGGTTCTGAAAGCAGAAACAAAGCGAGCGGCTGAATCCCATCGAAAGCAGCAGAACCAGCAGGTTCTCCAGAACTCACCCCGTCCCAACACTCAGGCATGACTCCTCAGAACCAGAACCAGAAGAACAGGAGAAAGAGCAGCCAGACCTCTCCTGGTCCAGGACTAGGACTAGATCTGGACTCTGCAGGTCTTTGTCTGTTCTCATCATCAGCTCCTCTTTAAGCTGCAGTGAGGGGGGCGGGGCAGGCTGCAGCTCATTGGCTCACAGCGCTGCCTCCCCAGCCTCTGATTGGCCGGCTGCCCTGTCCATCACAGTATCTCTCCTCAGCACCACTGCTCTAGTTTCTGATTCAGACAAACGAACGGACGACAACAGGAACACGCAACTACACAATGACAACAGGAATATACAACGCCACAACAACACAAGGAAAACACAACATAACTATACAACAACACAACACTAGCATCCCTGAGGGAGACTTTAGCTTTCCTGGTCTAGTGTTTAGTTATGATTCTAACCATAGTTGTGGTTCTATCTCCAGTTCTATCTGTGGTTGTGGTTCTATATGCAGCAGATCTTGGTGTGAAGGTGCAGTCTGAAGCCTACGTGCTGCTGCTCATGTTTCTGATGGAGGTGGATCCTGCTGACTGCCTCTGAAGCCTTTTGTCCTCCCTCCTATCTCCCCTCCATCTCCCCTTCCTCCCCCATCTACCTCCGGTTTCTGCTGAATGCTGACTTTAACCTCCACCCAGCAGATTGACCTTCTGTCTGCTGACTCTGCTTTAAACACACAGACTGCCGCAGACATGAACATGTACGTGTGATTCAGAACGTTTCCATCACTGCAGAAAAAATGCAGTGCTGCAGCTCCTTACTGCTGGATCACCAGAACCTCATCAGTCCAGCAGATAGAACCCTAACCCTACATAACATTCAGGAGGAGAAAAACATCCGAGTTCTGGTAAAAACTGACCCCAGATCAGTTTAAATCCATCCAGGTGTCTCAGTCTGAAGATAATCCAGATTTTACCAATTCTGGACAAAATTTCATGTGATGAAGAACATTTTTGGAATAATTTGTGGAAATACTGAGTCATTTTGGAACGTTTTTGTCATTTTTTGGACAAATTTTAATAATTTTGGGTCAAACGACTTCAAATTTGCTTAAATGTGTTTTTCATCCATAAAAGTCGTCCAAAACTACATGAAAAAGTCCAGACTTTCTCAAAATTTGTTCACACTTACTCAAAAATTGTTCAAAATGACGAGAAAGCTGTAGAAAATGACACACAAAAAAGTTTGAATGTGTTTCTCCTCCTAAATGTCATGGTTCTATCTGCTGGACTGATGAAGTTCTAAAAAAGTCCATTAAAAAGTGATAAATCTGGATCCTCCTCTATGGACTTCAAGGATCTGGAATGTTCTAAGTGAGACTAAATTTAAAGACTGGAAGCAGGAAAGGAGAATGTTCCTTGGAGAAAGTTCTAGAGTAGACCTACCGACAGCTGGAGAAAGTTCCAGAGTAGACCTACCAACAAATGGCGAAAGTTCTAGAGTAGTCCTACCGACAGCTGGAGAAAGTTCTAGAGCAGACCTACCAACAAATGGAGAAAGTTCTTGGGCAGACCTACCGACAGCTGGAGAAAGTTCTAGAGCAGACCTACCAACAACAAGAGAAAGTTCTAGAGTAGACCTACCGACAGCTGGAGAAAGTTCTAGAGCAGACCTACCAACAAATGGAGAAAGTTCTAGAGTAGACCTACCGACAGCTGGAGAAAGTTCTAGAGCAGACCTACCAACAAATGGAGAAAGTTCTAGAGTAGACCTACCGACAGCTGGAGAAAGTTCCAGAGCAGACCTACCAACAAATGGAGAAAGTTCTAGAGTAGACCTACCGACAGCTGGAGAAAGTTCCAGAGCAGACCTACCAACAAATGGAGAAAGTTCTAGAGTAGACCTACCGACAGCTGGAGAAAGTTCCAGAGCAGACCTACCAACAAATGGAGAAAGTTCTAGAGTAGACCTACAGACAGCTGGAGAAAGTTCTAGAGCAGACCTACCAACAAATGGAGAAAGTTCTAGAGTAGACCTACCGACAGCTGGAGAAAGTTCCAGAGCAGACCTACCAACAACAGGAGAAAGTTCTAGGGCGGACCGACCGACAGCTGGAGAAAGTTCTAGAGTAGACCTACCAACAACAGGAGAAAGTTCTAGAGCAGACCTACGAACAACAGGAGAAAGTTCTAGAGTAGACCTACCAACAACAGGAGAAAGTTCTAGAGTAGACCTACCGACAGCTGGAGAAAGTTCTAGAGCAGACCTACCAACAAATGGAGAAAGTTCTAGAGTAGACCTACCGACAGCTGGAGAAAGTTCCAGAGCAGACCTACCAACAAATGGAGAAAGTTCTAGAGTAGACCTACCGACAGCTGGAGAAAGTTCCAGAGCAGACCTACCAACAACAGGAGAAAGTTCTAGAGTAGACCTTCCAACAACAGGAGAAAGTTTTAGAGCAGACCTACCGACAGCTGGAGAAAGTTCTAGAGCAGACCTACCAACAAATGGAGAAAGTTCTAGGGCGGCCCTACCGACAGCTGGAGAAAGTTCTAGAGCAGATCTACCGACAGCTGGAGAAAGTTCTAGAGTAGACCTACCAACAAATGGAGAAAGTTCTAGAGTAGACCTACCAACAACAGGAGAAAGTTCTAGAGCAGACCTTCCGACAGCTGGAGAACGTTCTAGAGCAGACCTACCAACAAATGGAGAAAGTTCTAGGGCGGCCCTACCGACAGCTGGAGAAAGTTCTAGAGCAGACCTACCAACAAATGGAGAAAGTTCTAGGGCGGACCTACCGACAGCTGGAGAAAGTTCTAGAGCAGACCTACCAACAACAGGAGAAAGTTCTAGAGCAGACCTACCAACAAATGGAGAAAGTTCTAGAGCAGACCTACCAACAACAGGAGAAAGTTGTAGAGCAGACCTTCCGACAGCTGGAGAACGTTCTAGAGCAGACCTACCAACAAATGGAGAAAGTTCTAGGGCGGCCCTACCGACAGCTGGAGAAAGTTCTAGAGCAGACCTACCAACAAATGGAGAAAGTTCTAGGGCGGACCTACCGACAGCTGGAGAAAGTTCTAGAGCAGACCTACCAACAACAGGAGAAAGTTCTAGAGCAGACCTACCAACAAATGGAGAAAGTTCTAGAGCAGACCTACCAACAACAGGAGAAAGTTGTAGAGCAGACCTTCCGACAGCTGGAGAACGTTCTAGAGCAGACCTACCAACAAATGGAGAAAGTTCTAGAGTAGACCTACAGACAGCTGGAGAAAGTTCTAGAGCAGACCTACCAACAAATGGAGAAAGTTCTAGAGTAGACCTACCGACAGCTGGAGAAAGTTCCAGAGCAGACCTACCAACAACAGGAGAAAGTTCTAGGGCGGACCGACCGACAGCTGGAGAAAGTTCTAGAGTAGACCTACCAACAACAGGAGAAAGTTCTAGAGCAGACCTACGAACAACAGGAGAAAGTTCTAGAGTAGACCTACCAACAACAGGAGAAAGTTCTAGAGTAGACCTACCGACAGCTGGAGAAAGTTCCAGAGCAGACCTACCAACAAATGGAGAAAGTTCTAGAGTAGACCTACCGACAGCTGGAGAAAGTTCCAGAGCAGACCTACCAACAACAGGAGAAAGTTCTAGGGCGGACCGACCGACAGCTGGAGAACGTTCTAGAGTAGACCTACCAACAACAGGAGAAAGTTCTAGAGTAGACCTTCCAACAACAGGAGAAAGTTTTAGAGCAGACCTACCGACAGCTGGAGAAAGTTCTAGAGCAGACCTACCAACAAATGGAGAAAGTTCTAGGGCGGCCCTACCGACAGCTGGAGAAAGTTCTAGAGCAGATCTACCGACAGCTGGAGAAAGTTCTAGAGTAGACCTACCAACAACAGGAGAAAGTTCTAGAGCAGACCTTCCGACAGCTGGAGAACGTTCTAGAGCAGACCTACCAACAAATGGAGAAAGTTCTAGGGCGGCCCTACCGACAGCTGGAGAAAGTTCTAGAGCAGACCTACCAACAAATGGAGAAAGTTCTAGGGCGGACCTACCGACAGCTGGAGAAAGTTCTAGAGCAGACCTACCAACAACAGGAGAAAGTTCTAGAGCAGACCTACCGACAGCTGGAGAAAGTTCTAGAGCAGACCTACCAACAAATGGAGAAAGTTCTAGAGCAGACCTACCAACAACAGGAGAAAGTTGTAGAGCAGACCTACCAACAGCTGGAGAAAGTTGTAGAGCAGACCTACCAACAAATGGAGAAAGTTCTAGGGCGGCCCTACCGACAGCTGGAGAAAGTTCTAGAGCAGATCTACCGACAGCTGGAGAAAGTTTTAGAGCAGACCTACCAACAAATGGGGAAAGTTCTAGAGTAGACCTACCAACAACAGGAGAAAGTTCTAGAGCAGACCTACCGACAGCTGGAGAAAGTTCTAGAGCAGACCTACCAACAAATGGAGAACGTTCTAGGGCGGACCTACCGACAGCTGGAGAAAGTTCTAGAGTAGACCTACCGACAGCTGGAGAAAGTTCTAGAGCAGACCTACCAACAACAGGAGAAAGTTCTAGAGCAGACCTACCGACAGCTGGAGAAAGTTCTAGAGCAGACCTACCAACAAATGGAGAAAGTTCTAGAGTAGACCTACCGACAGCTGGAGAAAGTTCTAGAGTAGACCTACCTGCCAACCGACTTCAAGGACCCGGAACTCTGGAAATATTCCCAGTCTGAAAGTAGAACTCTGATCTTTGATAAAGTTACTGGAGATGAAGAACCAGAAGGTTTTATTTGCTGCCTTTGTTCTCCTAGCAGCTGCTGAGTTCGTCACTGTTTGGACATCTAATTAAAGATCCTCAGGAGAATCTCAGCTGAAAGTCAGACGTGTTAAAAAGCAGCGTTTTCTCTGAAGCTGTCGGTTAAAGTGTGACTAAAGGTGTTTTATCGTCTGAACACAGACTAAAACAAACCAGCTGTTAAAGTGAGGAGAAGCTTGGAGCTTCAATAGCTGGTTTACACACTTCTGAGCTGCAGATTTCAGAGTTTATTATTTATGATTCTTATCTTGAATTTTAACTCCATGACCTCAGAGTTCTGTTAGATGAAGCCGGTCGGACAGATCCAGACTTTCTTTCACAAAACTAAAACCCAGTCAGAGACATCAGGAGGCGCTTAACATGCCACGTGACTCCTCTGCAGTAAATGGACCAATCACATCCCTCCTCCAGTCTACTGGCTGTTTTAATGGAAAACAACGAGGAATATAACAAGCTGCTACCAGGTTAGCTCCTCAGCATCAGTTACCATGGAGATCTAGCTCCTCAGCATCAGTTACCATGGAGATCTAGCTCCTCAACATCAGTTACCATGGAGATCTAGCTCCTCAGCATCAGTTACCATGGAGATCTAGCTCCTCAGCATGTTACCATGGAGATCTAGCCCCTCAACATCAGTTACCATGGAGATCTAGCTCCTCATAATCAGTTACCATGGAGATCTAGCCCCTCAACATCAGTTACCATGGAGATCTAGGTGGTTCATGTCATGTGATCTCAAAACTGACTGTAATGTTCTGTTGACTCACTGGTCTTTGTGTTCTTTCCATTCTAAATGAAATGACTGTGCATGGTGGAGGTGTTATCAGTGTTTTGTAACATTCAGCTCTGAAAGCCTTCACCGTGTACCAGACTGAGTGCTCTGGATGAGCGAGAATGATGGAGGAACATGGAGAGCAGCACTAGAGGAAAGAGAATATCACATCCTTCTTACCTTCCAGTCTCCCACCGGCATCAGCTGCTCACAGCTTTCCTGGAACACAGACAGGAAGGAGGGATTAAAACAGGAAGCAGTGAGTCTGTCACATTAAGGGTCCTCCAGAAGAGCTCACTGCTGAAGGTCCAAACCTCAGACAGAACAGTTTCCTAGAAGAAATAAACCGAAGCCAGAATAAACTGTAGAACCACAGAGGTTCAGTCTGCAGCTTTTACAAAACTGTAAATTCACAGAATAATAAAATAAATGAATTAAAAATAAATTATTATTATGAAATATAAAATGTTGTTTTTATATAGAAATGTGACTTTAATTCATAATATTCACATAACTTAAATAGAAAAGTGAAATTATTAAATATATCTTTACATTTAATAAAGTGTTATTAAAAAGTGTTTTTAAAGGGGAACTTCGGTTTTTTTCAACCTGGGGTCTGTTTTCATGTAATTTCATACATGTGAGTGATGGAGAAATTAATTTTCAACATAGCTCCAGTATTTAACCAGGCAGTCAGCTTAGCAGCTCAGCTAGCAGCTCAGCTAGCAGCTCAGCTAGTGAAAAGTATGGGGCAGCTGGCCCCCCCGCATCAAAGTCCACCCTAACGTGCTTTTTTTCCGAAAATTCCGAAATCATGTGATTTCGGAACCAGATTTGCGTTCTAGCGTCCTGAGATTTGGATACAGACACAACAAAGAGCGATCGCCAGGTAATGTGGAGGTTTACGTTCACTTCTCATCTCTAATATGTAGTGGGACACTCATTGAGACTATCTGAGCCGGTCAGTGTGGGGAAAAAAACACGTTAGGGCGGACTTTGACGTGGGGGGGGGGGGGCAGCTGCCCCATACTTTTTGCTAGCTGAGCTGCTAAGCTGCCTGTCTGGCTAAATACTGGAGCTACGTCGAAAATTCTTTTCTCCATCACTCACATGTATGAAATTACATGAAAACAGACCCCAGGTTGAAAAAAACCGAAGTTCCCCTTTAAATAAAGTGACGTCATTGAACTAAAAACTGGTGATACACAAATTATCAAATAAAAATACTTTCTGAAGTGAAAAAAAATGGCATCAATAAATATAAAAATTCAGAACAGCTGGAATGAAATGTTAACGGGTAAAAACATTTTTGTGATTATTGATTATTGATTTCACATTTGTAGCTTCTCAAGTTTCAGTTTTTCTTCCTGTTTCAGTCCAAACGTTAAAAACAGAAACAGGTCGATTAATAAACGAGGAGTCAGAGAATAAGACGTCTAAAACCACATTCAGAGGTTTGTTTGTTCTGCTCTGATGCTTGGCAGAGCTCACAGCTGGAACATCTGGAAATCTGGGCCAGAAAGTAAAAAATAAATAAAGGAAACATGAGGTCAGAAAAACATCCAGAGATCCTGGAAGAAGAGAGATTAAAGATGGAAACAGACGAGATTAAAGGAGGAAAGTTTTCAGGAATCAGAAACAGGAAGGACAGTCAGAGAAACGTCAAGAAAACGTCAAGAAAACAAAGAGAAAACAAAGAGAAAAACTGAAGCTGCAGCTTTACACCTTTAATGTTTGAACAAATGTTTTAAATAAATATTTTAATAAATGTTTTTATATTGATATTAATAAATGTGCTGCTGAACTCTGATCCACTGAATTAACAGAATTTTACTTTTCTGATTTAAATGCATCAGTTTAATAGTTTTAATTTCTGCAGCAGTTGATGTTAAACTAAACTTTTATTTTTATTCACCTTCAGTTCAGACCTGCTGGACGGATTTATCTGTATCAATATAATATAAAATATATGAGTTAAAAAAAAGATTTTTAAATCAGTGGAAATATTTGTTGGAATAAAATCATTTATATGAAAATCTGCTAAAAGTCTGTTTGAACTCACAACATTAAGAATTAAAATAAAAAGGTGACTATAAGAAATAAAACTGATTATTTTTATTTATGTAAAAGTGACATTAATAAATAAAAAGTACAATAATAAATTTAAGGTTATATTTTATAATAATACTGATACTAAGATGATTTAAACTAAACATTATCAGAGGAGGGCTGCACAGTAACGTAGTGGTTAACACTTTGGCTTTGCAGCGGTTCAAATCCCGGCCTGGGATCTTTCTGCATGGAGTTTGCATGTTCTCCCTGTGCATGCGTGGGTTTTCTCCGGGTACTCCGGCTTCCTCCCACAGTCCAAAAACATGCTGAGGTTAATTGGTTACTCTAAATTGTTCGTAGGTGTGAATGTGAGTGTGATTGTGTGTCTGTATATGTAGCCCTGTGACAGACTGGTGACCTGTCCAGGGTGTCCCCTGCCTTCACCCGAGTCAGCTGGGATAGACTCCAGCCCCCCCCATGACCCTAGTGAGGATAAAGCGGTGTATAGAGGATGGATGTCAGAGGTTTATTAAATCTCATAAATATCAGTTTGGAGATGATAGAATCTAAATGTTTTCAGGTTAAACAGCTTCAGTGTGATGCAGATGGACGTTAGTGGAGATGTTTGACCAGCAGGAGGCGCTCTGCCCCTTCTATCAGCTCCCACTAATCTGCAGCTGAGGAAACCAGACAGAAACCAGTTCACCCCGCCCACTTATACCAGTAACATATTTACACATATTAAACACATTAATAGAACTAAACATTATAACATGTTAATATAATTAGAAATATAAATACTGAAATGTGTTATGTGCTAGTTTAGTTCCTTTTTTTCATCCAGAATCACTGAAGGTTTAACGTTTACCTCTGAGGTTTAAATTAAATGTCTGATTTCTAGTTGGGCTATTTCTCAATAATTCTTTGTTTCTGTGATTTAAACTAAAGTCACTTTAATGAGGTTTTAATAATCGTCTACTCTGTTGTTCTACGTTATTACTTTAATGAGGTTTTATTTATCATCTACTGTTGTATTTTTCTGCAGTATTTCATCCTGTAGATCCTGAACCTGATCATCTGGTTCCACAGGAGCTGAACCACATTCAGTTTTTACTTTAGTGAACGTTCAGTAACATTCAGGCCATCAGTTAGTGAGGATTAGCTTAATAATCCTCAGCTACTCTGCACACTTCCTGTCATCTGATGCTTCCTAACAGGAAGCTGCAGGTTCCAGATGGTTAGATGTGATGATGTAACAGGAAGCTGCAGGTTCCAGGTGGTTAGATGTGATGATGTAACAGGAAGCTGCAGGTTCCAGATGGTTAGATGTGATGATGTAACAGGAAGCTGCAGGTTCCAGGTGGTTAGATGTGATGATGTCACAGGAAGCTGCAGGTTCCAGGTGGTTAGATGTGATGATGTCACAGGAAGCTGCAGGTTCCAGATGGTTAGATGTGATGATGTAACAGGAAGCTGCAGGTTCCAGGTGGTTAGATGTGATGATGTCACAGGAAGCTGCAGGTTCCAGATGGTTAGATGTGATGATGTCACAGGAAGCTGCAGGTTCCAGGTGTTTAGATGTGATGATGTAACAGGAAGCTGCAGGTTCCAGGTGGTTAGATGTGATGATGTCACAGGAAGCTGCAGGTTCCAGGTGGTTAGATGTGATGATGTCACAGGAAGCTGCAGGTTCCAGATGGTTAGATGTGATGATGTCACAGGAAGCTGCAGGTTCCAGATGGTTAGATGTGATGATGTCACAGGAAGCTGCAGGTTCCAGATGGTTAGATGTGATGATGTAACAGGAAGCTGCAGGTTCCAGGTGGTTAGATGTGATGATGTCACAGGAAGCTGCAGGTTCCAGGTGGTTAGATGTGATGATGTCACAGGAAGCTGCAGGTTCCAGATGGTTAGATGTGATGATGTCACAGGAAGCTGCAGGTTCCAGGTGTTTAGATGTGATGATGTAACAGGAAGCTGCAGGTTCCAGATGGTTAGATGTGATGATGTAACAGGAAGCTGCAGGTTCCAGATGGTTAGATGTGATGATGTCACAGGAAGCTGCAGGTTCCAGGTGGTTAGATGTGATGATGTAACAGGAAGCTGCAGGTTCCAGATGGTTAGATGTGATGATGTCACAGGAAGCTGCAGGTTCCAGGTGGTTAGATGTGATGATGTAACAGGAAGCTGCAGGTTCCAGATGGTTAGATGTGATGATGTAACAGGAAGCTGCAGGTTCCAGGTGGTTAGATGTGATGATGTAACAGGAAGCTGCAGGTTCCAGGTGTTCTGGTTCTTACCTGAGGAACCCCGGTGGTCCGACGGCGGGTTTGGCGTAACCAGTGCCGTGCCATGACGTGCCAGCGATGGGCGGGGCGGCTCGGGGGAGGGGCATGGTTGGAGGAGGCGGGGCCAGCGGGGCCCTGAGGCCCCCCAGAGGCCTCCTCAGCTTTATCCTGCTGGTCAACAACAACAACAACAACAACAACAGGTCAAACAGCAGCAACAACCTGCATCGCTGCTGCATGCAGCCGATCAGCTGACAGGAACGTTTGTCGGATCTACAGTGGGTACGGAAAGCATTCAGACCCCTTGAAATATTTCACAGCTGGACTCCAATAAAGAAGCAGAACCATCTGGAGGAGGATCAGAAGAAATGAACAGCATGTGAGTTAAATATGAATGTCTGAGCACAGGCTCTGAATACTTCTGACCATGTCATATTTCAGTTTTTATTTTTTAATACATTTGCAAACATTTCTGTTTTTTTCTGTCAAGATGGGGTGCTGAGTGTACATTAATGAGAAATAAAATGAACTTTTTTGATTTTGGCAAATGGCTGCAATGACAGAGAGAGTGAAAAATTTCAAGGGGTCTGAATACTTTCCGTACCCACTGTAAATATCTTCAATTACACATTTTAATGACTAATTATAAATTCAGCTGCTTCATGAACAAACAACAGAAACACTGAAGAAAATCTAACGGAGCAAATTAATCCTGTAAATGTGACATTCTTTTATAAAACCTCTGAACATAAAAGGGAATTATTAACCCTGGTGATGTCGTCCTGTGGGTCAAACTGAGCCGTTCTAAAGGTTGAAAATGTGGAATAAAAAATATTTTCACAGTGAAACTTCTGCTGTCAACAATTTCGGGAAATTTCTGAACATTTTTTGGTGGAAAAAAGGAAATGTTAAAAATGTTTTTTTTAAGAAGATTCACAAAAAAATCTATGCTGGATTTTGGTTGATTCTCTCAAAGACAATATCAGAAGTTTTACTGATATATATAGAATCATTTTAGATATTTTTAGGATTTTTGGAAGATTTTTACTCATTTTTTGAAAATATTTACAATAATTTTCATGCAAAATTTGGGGTATTTTAAAAAATAAAACATTAAACAAATTATTGGAATTTTCTCCCTGAAGATTTTGCAACTTTTCCGAAATTTGGGGAATTTTGTTTTTGCTGAGTTTTTGGAGTTTTTTCAGACAAGAAAACAATATTTTGGTGCCAGAAAATGAGGACAACAGGAGGGTTAAATAAATCATGTTTTCATTAGTTTTATTATTTTTATGAAACAAAATGTGATGAGAAATACACAAAAAACATATGAAATAAATATTGTGCTAATTTAGAAAAATGTTATATTAGAATATTTATTATGTAAATATTAATACAACTATTAAACTTGTGGTCAAATTTACAATAAAAAATTAATAAAATAGTGATATTAATATTGATATTATGAACAACAACAATAATAATAATGATAATAATGATAATAATAATAACAATGATAATAATAATAATAATGATAATAATAATAATAATAATAATAATAACGATAATAATAATAATAATAATAATAATAACAATGATGATAATAATAATAATAATAATAATAATAACCTCTCTCTCCAGGACAGGATGCAGTGCTGACCTTCATCTCCTGTCCTCCATGTTTGCTTCTATCTCTGAGTGTTTGTTAAACTGAATCATCTTCATCCATCTCACCCTAACTGACCCAGGAGCAGCAGAATCACTCACCATGTCCGACTCTCCTCCTCTCTGCTCCGGCAGCAGAGGCTTCTCCTCCGTGAACTGCTGCTCCTTCATCGCCGCCATCCTGGACAGCAACCTGCAGTTACCGTGGCAACAAGGAGACATGAGGTCACCAGGAGACAGCTTCCTGTTCAGCAGCATTAACCAACTGTGGAACATTTTAACTCACTGCAGATCATTTTAACTCACTGTGAATCATTTTAACTCACTGCAGATCATTTTAACCCACTGTAGGATCATTTTAACTCACTGCAGATCATTTTAACTCACTGTGAATCATTTTAACTCACTGTAGGATCATTTTAACTCACTGCAGATCATTTTAACTCACTGCAGATCATTTTAACTCACTGTGAATCATTTTAACTCACTGTAGGATCATTTTAACTCACTGCAGATCATTTTAACTCACTGCAGATCATTTTAACTCACTGTGAATCATTTTAACTCACTGCAGATCATTTTAACTCACTGTAGGATCATTTTAACTCACTGTGAATCATTTTAACTCACTGCAGATCATTTTAACTCACTGTAGGATCATTTTAACTCACTGCAGATCATTTTAACTCACTGTAGGATCATTTTAACTCACTATGGAACATTTTAACTCACTGTGGAACATTTTAACTCACTGTAGGAACATTTTAACTCACTATGGATCATTTTAAAGCCCTGTGGAAAATAAAATCTGCACCAAGAACACCCATGAATCCCTGCTTCCTGCAGTGTCCTGACTGACTGTCCTGATTGAATTCCTTTAACAAGTGTTCTGTCTGCAGCAACAACATTTCCGGAGAACAACGAGTTTAATCCATAAAGTTTGTGGTGTTTTGTTCCTGAACTTCCTGTACAGTAACTAGAACCCTCCAGAGGCTCATTGAGTCGATGGCGAAGCTCAGTGACCAGAAAGACGAGGAGATACCGAGGCTGTGATTAGCTGGAGTAGAGTACAGTAACACAACATGACAGCCCAACAACACACTGGAACAACTAGCACTAGAACCCCGAGCTGCTTCATTCTGCTGCAGGAAAACAGGATGTAACGCTTTTAATCTGAAGTCAGACACACAAGACGACAAAAACAGACAAACTCTACAGATTCATCCTCCGTTAATTAACAACAACATGTTTAAATTATTTTAAACTGATGTGTGAAACAATTTGGTCGATGGGAAAGTTAGAAAAGACGAACAACGGAAAAAAAACACACAACAAAGAGTAAAAAAACCACTAATAAAGACACACAAAGCCACAACAAAAGAGATGTGAAACCATTAACAGACAATACTAAAAATGAAATAATTACACAAACGTAATATATGAACAAAATGAGACAGAAAACAGAAAAGTCAACCACAAAGAGACACAAAACAACCACAAAGAGACACAAAACAACCACAGAGACACAAAACAACCACAAAGAGACACAAAACAACCACAAAGACACAAAACGACCACAAAGAGACACAAAACAGAAGAGACAAAAGAGACAAAACTGTCTCTGTCTTTGTCCTGGTTCTGGTCCTGGTCCTGGTCCTGGTCCTGGTCCTGGTTCTGGTTCTAGTTCTAGTTCTGGTCCTAGTTCTAGTTCTGGTCCTAGTTCTAGTTCTGGTTCTGGTTCTGTCCTCTACAGTCCTTCAGTTATTCTGGACATTTTATCTGACACACTGATGAAGTCCAGACGCCACCAACACTCAGGGATGAAGTGTGTGTGCGTCACTGACAAACAACACACACTTCCTACCAGCAGGGATTTTCAGAATAAAGCTCCAGTGTGTGAAATTCATATGCCATGTGGTTTTATGAAACGTTCCCCTCCTGATAAGAACTTAAATCCAGCTGTGAACACATCAGTCTGTTTTAGGAAACATTATTCAATCACCTGCTGCTGCTTTAACCCTCATCTCTGACAAGAATAGTAATAATCACTGAATATACTTTATTACCTCCAGTTCAGTCAGTAAACTATAAGAATCAAATCTGGAAGTGGATAAACATGTTTTATTCTTGAAGTGCTCTTGAGTTTCCAGGTTTTCTGTGTAAATATCCTTCATTAACTATAGAAAACTGAAAGATACGTCTGTGGATGTGAAGCTGCAGAGGTAAAGAGATTTAAACAGAAGCAGCTGTGAGGAAATCCCAGTCTGGCAATAATAAAACCGAAAACCCCACAGAGCGCCACCTACAGACTCTCAGACATCACTGACGATAATCCAGACACTATAAACTTTACTTCCAGCTGAATCTGTTCTTGTGTTTCTGGTTTTATGATGCATCTCTGCTGTATAACAGTTGTCTACCCCTCCCTCGTTGTTTGTCGTTCTTTCACACCTCCATCGTCCCTCCATCTCTGATTATGTAACCGAGCTTCTGGTGAAATCAATTATCATCACATTAGGGCGTCTATATTTGGCTTCCTGACGCCAGTGGAGGACAGATCTACTGTCTGCAGCTACACACCGACACGCTGCTGCTGCTTTATCAGGGAACATTCAGGGAACCTTCAGGACCTTTAAACTGGTGCTGGCTGCTGGATCAGGATCCCCAGAGGATGTTCCTCTGCTGCCCCCATCAGGCCACAAAGGGCAAAACAAATATCACAGGCAAACAGTTAGCATACATTACCCAGAATGCACCTGAACCGTTGACAGTACAGTGTAAGACTTCTGCTAAACCAACCTCAACCCCCTGGACTTTACTGTTGTGGTTGTTTTGTGTCTCTTTGTGGTTGTTTTGTGTCTCTTTGCAGTTTTCCATCATTTTTATGAAATGTGTGTCTTTGTCATTATTTTGTGTTTGCAGCTAGTTTTGCATCCCTATGTGGTCACGTTGTAGGGATTTCTGGTAGTTTTGTGTTTCTATGTGGTGGTTTAGTGTGTAATTGTGGTAGTTGTGTCTGTGCAGCCTCTTCAACACTCAGGGACACATGGATCCATCTGTGTTCAAACACATTCCTGCTAGTGGTCTGGTTGTGTGTGTGTGTTGTGTGTGTGTGTTGTGTGTGTGCTGCCAGTGGAACCAGCCAGGCCTCCCAGTTTGTGTCCACTTCAAAGCTCTTCATCCTCTTAATGAACGGTGGGTGACGAGTTATTTAGGGACTGAAGCAGCTTGTTCTGGTTCTGGCTCAGACGGACCCGTCCTCCTCCTTCTCCTACTCTTCTTCCTCCTTCTTCTGCCTCTAGTTCTGCCAGACAGCGTTGCCATGGCAACAGCTCGGTCCCATCAGCTCTGTCTTCACCTTCTCTCTCTCTGTGTTTTTTTTACGTTAGACATTTATTTTCCCACCAGCTCAGGAGTTCTCACGCTGCTCTCATCCGTGGGGTTTTAAAAATCCCAGCGATTTGGTTCCACTTCAGATCTACGTACGGAAAAAAATCCAGACATCACGACATCTGGGTTCAGAGAAATCAGAAATGTGATGGCAGAATTTAATCCTGGTTCCCTCACAACATAATAGTTCCCTGTTGTGTCTCTTTGTGGCTGCTTTGTGTCTCTTTGCAGTTTTAAGTCTTTTCTTCTGCATTTATACGTAGTTCTGTGTGTCTGTCGTTATTTTGTGTTAGCAGCTAGTTTTGCATCCCTATGTGGTCAGTTTGTGTGTTGTTGGTAGTTTTGTGTGTCTGTGGTGGTGGTTTAGTGTCTGTCTGAATGAGCAGGTGTAACATCTACTCTTCAACTCTTAGCGTTAAAGCGGTGTCATCAGCGTATAGACAGACATCAGCAGATCATCAGTTATTGGTTGTTAAAGCTGAAGATTAGTGAAGGAAACTGATTAAAACTTGAATCCTAGCTGGGTTTGGACTTCATGCCTCAGGTCATTAACGGGTTTGTGTGTCTGTTTTCTGTGCTGTTCAGGTCTTCTTCAAGTCGCATCTTCACTGCTATTTTACCTCCTTATTGCTGCTTTAAATCACACATAATGTCCTCTTCTGTTCTCCGTTCACGTCTCTCCAGACCACACATTCTTCTGCAGCTCCATAGTAACCTGTTCTCTGGTTCACACAGAATAAAACTCTATTCAGCTGTCTCTGGTGGCTGCTGGGATTCTCTGGGTTCTCATGAACAAAACCTGATTAAAGACTTATTAAAGGCTGCACGGTGATCACAGTTTAAATATGAAGGTTTTACATTTTTCAGAGCTCAGCACGTAGGTGAGACGGATGAGACGCTAAATACCAAAAACTAGACACAAAATCAACACAAGTAGATGAAAAAGTACTGAAAAAAGAGAGAAAAATCAACCACAGAGAGACAAAACAACCACAGTACAACCTAAGAAATGCAACACTAGCTACAGACAATACAACAACCAAAACCAGACTTTAAACTGCAGAGACAGAAAATGACCACAAAAAACCCACAGAGACAAAACAACAACGAGAAACCAAATTATGATTGTCCATTAATCAGTTGAAGTAATTTTAAATAAATCAGTCTAATTGTGTGATTTCTGCTCCTAAATGTGAATATTTTCTGGTTTATTTCCTCTCTGACAGTAAACTGAGGATCTGTGGACGAAACGACACCTCTGACCCACATTTTAGAAACCAAACCACTGATCAACCAGAAAACTGATGGACTAAACCAGAAAATAACCTAAAGCTGAATGCTAATGCTAACAGGCTAGCGTACAGAGGGTTGTGTGTCTGCGGTGTCGGATTGATTCATTCATGTGGAGGGAAGCATCCGATGTCCAATCATTGATTGATTCCTGGAAACTGGGACACAACAGACTGGTTTATAGAGAACCAGTAGAACCAATAAAACCAGTAGACTGGACCAGTAGACCATTCTAAGTACAGAACTATAATATAATAATGAGGTACAGTCAGACCGTTCTACACCGACACAAAGTGATGGGATGTTGGTGTTTAGTTTAGTCTCAGGCCAATGAAACCACACTCAAATCACTCAGATCTCTCTATAATCAGGCATTGAAGATACATGACAGAAAACCTCTGTGCCATCATCACTGTAATATTCTTTGCACATATAAAATGCTCAGCTTTGACAATTTGATTTTATATACAAATTTAAGAACTGTCTTCAAAATTGTAAATAATATTGCTCCACCTCCTTAAAAAACTTCATTAGACTTTATTCTGATCAGACGACCCGATCAACGCGTTCTACTGCACAAAGAAACTGCGCTGGCCTTTACAGATCATCTGCGTTTGGTCGAGCAGCCTTCTCTTATAAAATTATCAAACACTGGAACAACCTCCCAGTTAGCTTGAAGACATCTGTAGATCTACACACTTTCTCAAAAATTTAAAAACACATATTCTCAATAATCAGACATGTCAGCACTAGTCCATAGTAAATGTGTTTCTCTTTTATTTAGTAACGTAATGTTTTGATTTTATTGTTGTTGCTACTTTTGTTTTATACATTTTGATAATTTTATCTTGAATAAGTTATATATAAATGTATGTGTAATTCTGATGTATTTTATTGATGAGCTGAGGTTAATTTTTTGAATTTCTTTAATATACTGTTTTATATTCATTATATATGTTGTATCTGCCCAGGGACTGCAGATGGAAATTAGCAAACAGCTATAATCTGGTGCAAAGCATCTTTTCTTTTTAAGATTAATGTGTTTGTACATTGTCCCTGTTAACTAAACTAATAAACTAAACTAAACAGTTAAGATGTGATTCCTGGAGGTTCATCCAGGTGAGCAGAGCTGATGAGTTAATCCTGACTTATGTTCTGTCTTTATCCAACCTGATGGTCTGATGCTGCCTGTTCCACTGGAAACAACACACCTGTACACCTTTAACACACCTGTCTGTCAAAACAAAAAATCCACAAAAGAAATCACAAAAAGACAAAACCACCAGAAAAAGATATAAAACTAATAAAGAAAAAAGAGATGCAACACAAAAATGGCCAATGCTTATTTCATGTGTCTTTGTGGTTGTGTCCCTCTACCTGTCCCTGACCTCTGACCTCCTGCTGACAGGTGAGCCTGTAGCCCCTCAGCTAGCATCATGCTAATAGTAGCTGAATGGATCAGCACTGAAAGGTGCAACCAAGCATCCCTTCTGGTGGTTGTGTGTCTGTTGTGTCGTCAGGATTGCAGCATTGATGCCAGCAGGGCAGACGGAGGACAGTGTGAGTCCAGCAGCGTCCACCTGACCGGCTTCACCGAGTTCTTCCTGACCGACCGAGGACCAGACGTCAGAACGAAGCTCAGTGGAGCAGAGAGATGAGGACGGACACACAATTAGCACAACAGAGACACAATCCATCCCAGAGAACACACAATTTATCGCAACAGACACACAAAGAGACACAAAACCACCTGAATTACAGAACACCGTCAGCTGGAAACGTCTCCCAACGTTCTAGACTCAATCATCTCTGACCTCCATCTGGAAAACTTCACGTCATATTCCACAGAAACCACCTCGTTCTACATTCTCACCACGATAGACTGACTGTACCAACCACACTCTGTAGAACCAGAACCTTCCTCCTCCGGGTTCTGGTTCCTCTGGCTCAGAGTTTTAGGTTGAACTGCAGGCAGTGTTTCAGATCAATAGAATAAATGCAGGAGAAACAGAGGAGCAGGATGGAGATCCATCCAGCTTAGAAGAACATGGTTCTAGTGTCATTTTAAACTAAATTTTAGTCATTTTGAACTAGTTTCATATAATTATGGAGAGTTTAAGCTGCTTTGGACGATTCTGAAGTAGGTTTGGACAAAATATGAGCCAATACTGGACAGTTTTATGTTACTGTGGACAGGTTTTTAGTCATTTTGGACAGTTTGAGATGTTTTGGACAATCACAGTAAGAGTGAAGTGTAGCATGGCTCAGAAACAGAACAGAGCAGCAAGTTATTGGATATCCATTCAGCATGGAGAAACATCTAGAGATGATGAGCAGAGCAGAGAGGAAACATCTGAAAACATGGAAATAGAAAAACATCTACAGGATGAGGAGATAAAACAACTCAGACACAAAAAAAATCTAAAATACCACGATGAAATACATGTGGCATGGCTCAGAAACAGAACAGAGTGAAAGTTTTTAGGAGCCGTGAAATTCATTTTCAAAGAGACACAAAACACAGAAAAGGAGAAAAACGAGACGGAAAATAATGAAAATGAGAGTCAAAATGACAAAGATGAGATGGAAAATGAAAACAAAGAGACGGAAAAATGCAAAAATACCAGAAAGAAATAAAGTCAGCATGGCTCAGAAACAGTGAACAGAGGAGCAGGATGGAGATCCATTCAGCATGGAGAAACATCTGGACATGATGAGCAGAGGAGTGTTTCCAGAGGCTGGAATAATGAAAATGTCATTTCAAAGTTGTCCAAAATTACAAAAACTGGTCTAAAAACAACTAATGGAGTCATTCTGGACATTAAAAAGGATCCAGAATGACTCAGTTTGTCCAAAATGACCTAAAATCTGTTCAAAATGATGATGGAGCAAAATAAAACCGACTGGCTCAATAAAAAATAAAAAAGTTAGTAGAGGCTGTAAAAATGCAAACGCTTAGAATCAGAGAAACTCAAAGTCTGTCAGAAACAAAAAGTATCCAGAACGACACGAACCAGAAAAAACACAAGACTCCATATGACAGAAATGAAAAGACGGAAGACAAAAAAACGTGAAAACTGAGATCAAATAAGAAAAACAAGAAATGAATCGTGTAACAAGAAAGAAGAAATGAAATGATAAAACAAGACACACAACCAGAAAAACACCACCGTGAGTAAAATGAGTTCATATTTAAACCATGAAAACACAAAAACAGCAGATCAGAGGGAATTATAGACACTATGAAGTCCACGTTAATTAAAATAACGTTCCAACCTGAAGAGTTTGAATAAATCGGTGCGCTTCAGTTTTTAAATAATGAACGTTGTTTCCTGGAAGATGTTTTAAATCTGTTCTGCCTGAACGTTTTAATGCAGCTGGCATCTGACCAACACTTATTGATAATTTTGCTCCTGAAAAAGCTGAATCACTGCAGCTGCTTTCTGAATAAAATGACATTTAGCCTGCAGCTAGCATCGATAAGCTAATGGTTAGCCATGGAGGTTATTAAAGGTCATTCTGTTCCGTTAGTTTCATATCAGTGCAGGTTTTAGAGAGGTTTCTAAATTAATATTTATAAGCAATATGATTCATTTGAAGTTCATTTAATATTCATCATTAGCATCAAGCTAACGTCAAACTGAAGCTTTTCTCTACAGTTTATTCCATTTCTAGCAGTTAAAATTATTCTGGTTTCTAATTGTCTGCATGAATAAGTACAGATAGAAAATGTCAAAAATGAGACACAACAAGGAGAAAAACGAGTCAAAATTAAAAAAAATAAATATCCTTTTGTAATGCATTATGAATTGTGCAGAATAGCGGCTAATTTTGAAGATAAAATGTCCCATCTTTCTTATTCTTTATCTCATTTTTTCCCCTAATTTTTGTTTCTTGTTTTGTTTCTCACCATACTATGCTCATTTTTTTCATCTTCTCTCACTGTGTCTCATTTCTCATTTTTCTCATCTTGAGCTGTCGTTCATTTTCTTGTCATTCTATTTTTTCCTCATCTCTCATTTTTTTTGCAGAAAATTACACAGTTTTCTAAAAACAAACACTAATAACTCAACAACAGCTCTGTTGAGGCTGCTAAAGGACGGATCTGGTGAATCCAGGAGCTGAAATGATTCCAAATAAGGTCTAAGTGGAGCAGCGCCGAGGCTGGAGTTGGAACAAAAGCAGCAGCGTTTGGCTCGTCGTGGATCTATTTATAAACCGGAGTGAGAAACAGACTCCCAGAGGAAGGACAGATCGGCTTCAGAGTGTCTTTCATGTGTCCAAGTAATGATAAGAAGCTCCGGATACTATGACGGGTAAAATAACAGGTGAGAGCAGAGAATAAAACCAGGACACTGATTCTACAGCGAGACACCGAATAATGCAACCAGAAATCAATTTTATTTGGAAAAACAAGACCAAAAAAACCTGAAAACACGAGAAAAATAAAACGTGAAATAAAAGGTGAATGAGAAACTGAGACAATATGAAAATAATGAGAATGATTTGATGAGAAAAGAGAAAATGAGAATAGAAACAAAATGAGAAAAATGACAAGAAATGAAAAAATTAGAAAAATGAAACAAAAAAGTGACAAAATGAGAATATGACAAAAAAAAGGGATACAAAACAAGAAAAAGACAAAATGAGAAAAATGAGAATACTATCATGAGAAAAGAAAAAACTGAGAAACAAAAGAAAAAGACAAAATAAGAAAAATGAAAAAAGAAATGAGACAAAAAGCAAGAAAGATGAGACAAAGTGAGAAAAGAGAAAAAGAGAATAATGGGACGGAAAAAAGACATCAAGAAAAACAAGACAAAGTGAGAAAAATTAGAAAAAAATGACAAAAATTCGGATCATATGAGAAAAGAAGAGACAAAAGATACAGTGAGAAAATGAGAATAAAACAATGAGAAAAATATAAATGAGACCCAAAGTGAGAAAAATGAGAAATGAGAAAAATATGAGGAGAAAAAATGACAAAGAAAATGTGACAAAATATGAGAAAAATTAGAATAATGAGAATAATATGGCGAGACAAGAAAAAAATGACAGAACAGGAAAAACAAGACACAAAATGAGAAAAAGAAATGAAAGAGACAAAAAGTACGAAAGATGAGACAAAGAGAGAGAAATGAGGAAAAATGAAAGAAAAGTGGGTTGAAAAATAAGAGAAAAATGAGAAAAGTAAAACCAGACATAACTTGGGAAAAACAAGACAAAATTTCAGACAACAGGACACACAATGAGAAAAATGAAATGCAATGTGACAAAGGTGTCACAGAATGAAAAAAATACAAAATAAAATGAGAAAAAATGAGATGAGAAAAGAAAAAATGAGACAAAAGACAAACAAGATACAAAGTGAGAAAAATGGAAAAAAATTGAATCAAAAATGACAAAGAGCAAGAAAGATGACAAAATGAGACACGGTAAATCTAGATACAACTGGAAAAAACAAGACAAAAATTTTGAAAAATGGGACAATATAAATGTGAAATAAAAGGTGTCTTAGAATGAGAAAATCAAAAGAATAGGGAAAACATGATGACACAGAACAAAAAAACAACACAAAGTGAGAAAAAATTAGAACAAAATGAGTAAAAAATGAGATCGTAAGAAAGATGAGAAAGTGAGAGAAATGAAAGAAAAATGAGAAAAAATGAAACAAAAGAAAAACATGACACAAAATATGAGAAAAGTGAGAGACAGAAGGAAAACCAGACATCACTGGAAAAACAAAGCCAAAAAAATCTGAAAAACGGGACACAATGAGAATAATGAAACAACATGAAATAAAAGGCGTCACAGAGCAGAGAATAAAACCAGGACAGAGATTCTTCTGTGAGACTGACTGATGCAACCAGAAATCTACTTCATCTTCTGGTAAAACCTGAGACGTTCTGAACCTACCCCTAACCTGATGCCTGGGTTCCACCAAATTCTATCAACCTTTATCACCTCCAGAGAGTCAAGCTTTTCCTCAGCTCCACTTCAAACCAGATGTGTCATTTATCAAACCTCTGGAGGCCTCAGAGCTGCACCTAAAAACTAAAAAAAACTGAACTATCCACGTGTTCTGTCTGCAGAAAAACTTCATTCCACACAACTCCTTTAGAAGTTCACCAGAAATAAACACTTTCTTCTCACCAGATTCTGCAACGAAATTAAAAAATTCTGAGAAGCTTGACGACGCAACCAGGAAGTCGTCACCGACTCAGCTGAGACCAGCAGAGAAGTGGTGAAAATTCAGAATTCTGGGTTGAACTGCAGGCAGTGTTTCAGACCAATAAAATAAATGCAGAAGAAACAGAACAGAGGAGCAGGATGGTGGGACATCTTTCTACATCAATAAGAGACATGAAATGATAGAAACAAGACATAAAACATAAAGAATGAGACACGAAAAGACCCAAATAACACGCAAAATGACGAAAACGACACAAAATGGCATAAAACCTAAATGACAGAAGCAAGACATAAAACACCACAAATTAGACTCAAAATGACAAAAATGAGACAGAACGCCATAAAACAAGAAACTGAAATGAGACACAAAGACAAAATGACAAACGAGACACGACACAAGACAAAAAACAACCAAAACTAGACACAAAATGAGCCAAAAAATGACAACAAAACCAAACAATGACTCAAAATGGGGGGGGACAAAATGACACAAAACAGCAAGAGGACAGAAAAGAAAACCCAAAGATACTGGATGATTAACCCTTAAAAAGCCGGGACTGAGTAAACTCATTCACGCTTACTCGTACACACAGCAGAAACCCAACATTCTCAGCTCAACACGTGTGACTTGTTTATGATTGCTAATTAACATAAAATATGCACACACCCGTATGTTTGGTAAGATATAAACATTGGCCCCAAATTTGCTTATTTCAAACGATGAAGCCGTATGAGCCGTTATAACGAAGCCGCAATTACGAAGCTTTTATCCAGGCCGTGTACCGTAATAACACGGCCGAAATTCAAAATGGCAAACGTCTACGACAATGAGACCTCGCAAGACTTGATCGATATTTTTATGGATTAGGTGGTTTTAGTAGATGTACTTCTCCAGAAACATGGCCTTGTAAGGGTTAAATAAACGCGCCATGGCTCAGAAACAGAGAACAGAGGATCTAGTAGTTGCAGATCCATCCAGCATGGTGAAACATGGAGATAGAAAAACATCTACAGGATGAGGAGGTAAACCACCACCAAGAGAAAGCAAAAATACCAGGAAGAAATAAATGTGGCATGGCTCAAAAACGGTGAACAGAGTGAAAGTTTTGTTGGTGGTTGTCGGAGGGGCAGCTGTAGCTACAAATGTGGCTTACCACCACCAGAGTGAGAATGTGTGAGCGAATGAATAATGGATCCACTGTGAAGTGCTTTGAGTGGCCAGAAAAGCCCTATAGGGTCATTCCAGGTGAAATGACCAGATATTCCTTGGGGCTGTTGCTGCACCATTTTCAAATTAGTCCTAAATTTGTATGCCATTAGATAGTCACAAAAGTACTTTCTATGCAAAATTGTAGGCCTGTAGCTCAAATAGTTTCTGAGTTGTGGGGGTCTGAAATTTTCAGAATTTGGGCTATAAAAAGCCTTGCCAGTGTTTGTTGCATCTTTCAGTGGTTATTTCTCAGCCTCTAGACATACCAGAGAGCTGTGAGTTGGTAAACAAGGCCTCTGCATGTAGCTAGTGCCCCACAAACATCCCCAGGTGTTTCCCTACACTCTGCAGGCCATGGGGGCTTGCTAAAAATTAAGAGATACCTACTCATGAGTGGAGTTTGGGACCTTAAAAGTACTAGAAATACTGCACAGAAGTGTTCTAACACCCCTGGGTTCCATTCTACACAAACTTGTGTGATAACTTAGCAAACTGGAGCTTTCTAGGTACCTCAGTTTGGAAAATATGAGCTCCCAAATTTGGACAAGATTTTTAATTGGCTATTTTTGGTGTCAAAAATCTCAGTGTGGGACAGGTACCAGAGACCCCACATTTTTCTACAAGACAGTTCCATCTGTCTTCTATCACTGTACAAAAAATTTTGTGTAAAGTGTAATGACATGTTGACACCCATTTGCAATGCATACAACCACCATCTGGGGAAACCACACGGAATGACCCTATATAAATCTAATCCATTATTATTATTATAAGTTTTTAGACCCGTAAACATGGAATTCATTTTCAAAAAGACACAAAACAATACAGAAAAGGACAAAAACAAGATGCAGAAAATGAAAACAAATTGATAAAAAATGCAAAAATATGAGAATAAATAAATACAGCATGGGTCAGAAATAGAATAGAAGAGGAAGCTGGTGGAGATCCATCCAGCATGGTAAAACATCTACTGATGATGAGCAGAGTACAGAGGAAGCATGGAGATCTTCAATAGAAGTTCAATATCTTATAAACATATAAGACATGAAATGACACAAACTGCCAAAAAAAAAAGCAGAAATGAGAGAAATGAGAAAGACAGAAAGGAGATACAGAACAATAAAAACAAGATAGAAGATGAGAAAAAGGAAGCACCAAATGAGAACGCACTCAACAAAAAATGAGAAAAACCAATAAAAAATTAAAAATAGACAAAAAAGAGGAAAATCAGACACTCAGTATGAAAAAGAGAAAAATTAGGAAATGAAAACACAAGATGAGGTAAACAGAACAAAAAAATGAAACAAAATGAGAAAAATAAATGAGGAAATGAGACAAACAATCTTCAGAGTAAGTAAAAGTTAAGTATCTTCAGCACATGATGGAAACGTGCTGGATGTTTGAGTTCTCCTCAGAGCTGCAGGACATTAGATTTAAAAAACCACGAGTTAAAATTAAACTACAGTAGTAATAAATAAACCTACAGTAATAATAAACCTACAGAGATGACAAATGAACCTACAGTGATGACAAATGAGCCTACAAAGATGATAAATGAACCTACAGAGATGACAAATGAACCTACAGTGATGACAAATGAACCTACAGTGATGACAAATGAACCTACAGAGATGATAAATGAACCTACAGAGACGATAAATGAATCTACAGAGATGACAAATGAACCTACAGAGATGACAAATGAACCTACAGTGATGACAAATGAACCTACAGTGATGACAAATGAACCTACAGAGATGATAAATGAACCTACAGAGACGATAAATGAATCTACAGAGATGACAAATGAACCTACAGAGACGACAAATGAGCCTACAGTGATGACAAATGAACCTACAGAGATGACAAATGAACCTACAGAGATGATAAATGAACCTACAGAGATGATAAATGAGCCTACAGTGATGACAAATGAGTCTACAGTGATGACAAATGAGCCTACAGAGATGACAAATGAACTTACAGAGACGACAAATGAGCCTACAGTGATGACAAATGAGTCTACAGTGATGATAAATGAACCTACAGAGACGATAAATGAATCTACAGAGATGACAAATGAACCTACAGAGACGACAAATGAGCCTACAGTGATGACAAATGAACCTACAGAGATGACAAATGAACCTACAGAGATGATAAATGAACCTACAGAGACGACAAATGAGCCTACAGTGATGACAAATGAGTCTACAGTGATGACAAATGAACCTACAGTGATGACAAATGAGCCTACAGAGATGACAAATGAACCTACAGAGATGACAAATGAACCTACAGTGATGACAAATGAGCCTACAGAGATGACAAATGAGCCTACAGTGATGACAAATGAGTCTACAGTGATGACAAATGAACCTACAGAGATGACAAATGAACCTACAGAGATGATAAATGAACCTACAGAGACGATAAATGAATCTACAGAGATGACAAATGAACCTACAGAGACGACAAATGAGCCTACAGTGATGACAAATGAACCTACAGAGATGACAAATGAACCTACAGAGATGATAAATGAACCTACAGAGACGACAAATGAGCCTACAGTGATGACAAATGAGTCTACAGTGATGACAAATGAACCTACAGTGATGACAAATGAGCCTACAGAGATGACAAATGAACCTACAGAGATGACAAATGAGCCTACAGTGATGACAAATGAGCCTACAGAGATGACAAATGAACCTACAGAGATGACAAATGAACCTACAGAGACGACAAATGAGCCTACAGAGATGACAAATGAACCTACAGAGATGACAAATGAACCTACAGAGATGACAAATGAGCCTACAGTGATGACAAATGAACCTACAGTGATGACAAATGAACCTACAGTGATGACAAATGAACCTACAGTGATGACAAACGAACCTACAGGAATGACAAATGAACCTACAGAGATGACAAATGAACCTACAGAGATGACAAATGAAACTATTGTGGGTAAAACATCCAGAAGCTGCTGCTGGGAGCTAAAATCTGAACAGAACAAATGTTTGCTCTCAGTCCAGCAGTTCTAATTCAACACAATCAGCTGTAGAGGAGAACAACGTGTGCTGCCTACCTGAGCTGCTGGAGGCCGTCTGCTGCTGATGTCCTGTTGCTGCTGGTCTTATTGTGTTCCTATTGTGCTGCTGTTTCTGTTTCCGTCCTCAGGCTGGGCGGTTGGGGGTCTGTCTTTTGTTCCTGTTGTGTAGTTGTTGTGCGTCCTCAGGCTGGGCGGGTGGGAGTCTGTCTGAGCTCGGCGACACAAAATGAGAGATGGCTGCACTGCTCCTCCTCCCTGATGATAAACACAGAACACGTGTCCTCAGCAGTGATGCAGCACAGAACGTAGAACACACAACATAGAACACACAGAACATGTGTCCTCAGCAGTGATGCAGCACAGAACATAGAACGTAGAACACACAGAATATCAAACATAGAACACAGAAGACGTGGAACACACAGAACGTGGAACAAAGAAGACAGAAAACAAAGACAGAATAAAGAAGACCATAGAACACACAGAACATAGACCATACAGAACATAGAACATGAACACACAGAACATAAACCATACAGAACGTAGAACATGAACACACAGAACATATGTCTTCAGCAGTGATGCAGCACAGAACACACAGAACCTAGAACAAAGAGGACATAGAGCACACAGAATGTAGAACACACAGAACGTAGAACAAAGAGGACATACAATGAAGACATAGAAGAAAGACCACAGAACACAACTGAGAACATGAATACACAGAACAAACAGAACATTAAACACGTAGAACATAGAACAGATAGAACCATGAACATAAATCAAAAGATAAGATAACTAAACCTAAAGGAACAGCTACCAGATTTAGTGTTCACATTGAGACACCAGGATGGATGTAAAACTGATCTGGAGTCAGATATCTAGACCTCCATGAACATCTAGACCTCCATGAACACCTAGACCTCCATGAACACCTAGACCTCTATGAACACCTAGACCTCTATGAACACCTAGACCTCTATGAACATCTAGACCTCTATGAACATCTAGACCTCTATGAACACCTAGACCTCTATGAACACCTAGATCTCTATGAACATCTAGATCTCTATGAACACCTAGACCTCTATGAACACCTAGACCTCCATGAACACCTAGACCTCTATGAACACCTAGACCTCTATGAACATCTAGACCTCTATGAACATCTAGACCTCTATGAACACCTAGACCTCTATGAACACCTAGATCTCTATGAACATCTAGATCTCTATGAACACCTAGACCTCCATGAACACCTAGACCTCCATGAACACCTAGACCTCTATGAACACCTAGACCTCCATGAACACCTAGACCTCCATGAACACCTAGACCTCTATGAACACCTAGACCTCCATGAACACCTAGACCTCTATGAACACCTAGACCTCTATGAACATCTAGACCTCTATGAACATCTAGACCTCTATGAACACCTAGACCTCTATGAACACCTAGATCTCTATGAACATCTAGATCTCTATGAACACCTAGACCTCTATGAACACCTAGACATCCATGAACACCTAGACCTCCATGAACACCTAGACCTCCATGAACACCTAGACCTCTATGAACATCTAGACCTCTATGAACACCTAGACCTCTATGAACACCTAGATCTCTATGAACATCTAGATCTCTATGAACATCTAGACCTCCATGAACAGCAACATCTAGACCTCTATGAACACCTAGACCTCTATGAACATCCAGACCTCTATGAACACCTAGACCTCTATGAACACCTAGACCTCTATGAACACCTAGACCTCTGATGTCAGAGCCTCAGACAGTGAAATGTCGACCAAAGACTGGATTTTAGTAGAAATATGGATCTCTGAGACACATAATGACAGAGTGTTCTAGATAACAGGTGGTTTTTGGTGTTCATAGTGTTGTATTTTAGTGCAGTGTGTGTTTTTGTCCGTTTGTCATTCCTCATCATCAGTGAGTCAGAGTCAGAGTCAGAGAAATTTATTGTCATTGCACACTTTAGTATACAACGAAATTACATTTGAGCTGCCCTGCCAATGGCGGCTCAACAGTGTAGCTGTGCTCTCAGTGTTTCTGAACATGGATGTCTTCAGGCTCAGAGTTCTTCATCTCTACGATCTACCAGAGCATCCATCATGAATCCTGCAAACCGGCCTGGAGCTACAAACAGATTTCACAATAAAAGCCTGACTACCAGCTATAACTCAAACAGGAAGTGTGAAGGACGAGGTTTAGCCGGCAGCAGCGCTTTCTTCCGTCAGAGCAAATCTCTTCACATCCGTGGACTTGTGTCAGGAACTCTCAGATCAGCGTCTGACTGCAGGGATCTGAATTAAACTGTGATGAACATTACCTCCCTCAGTCCAGCTGGGATTATTTAAAGACATGAGGACACCCTATGAAAGGCTGTTTAAAGAGATCTGGATGTTTAATATGGATTTTAAAAAACCGGAGAGATCCAAGCCATGAAACTAAATAATTAAAACTCAACAAAAACGTTCCAGGGGGAGTAGGAGAACCCAAGTGCAGACACAGAAACTTGCAGATAGGTGAATAACAGAAAGATTTATTTAAACAAATATCTAAACCAATACATACATGAAGAACTGAAGTGGGAGGACACAACGAAACAGAAGTACTAAAACTCTACAAGCTAACTATATGAATACAAAAGCAGAAGTTTACAAAACTGAACTGAATTAACCAAACTAAGGGGTACTCACAAGATGGGGGAACTGACAACAGAGGGGCAGACGGAGACGAGACAGGAAAATAAAACAGGCTGGACAGAATCCAGGAGGAGTCTCTGAAGGGATGTGATAGTATGTGAATGAACAAGGTTTAACTAGTGAACAGGAGATACTGTGGACAGGTGAGCTGATCACTGCAAAGAGAAACACCTGCAGGAATGAGCTGAGTGTAGACAGGTGAAGCAGAGAGAGACAGGAGGGAGACGAAGAGAGACAGATGAAAAGAGATGGACAACAGAAAGAAAGAAGGAGAGAAACAGGAGCTGGAGCAGGGATCATGACAAAAAAGACTTTTTTAAAAGTTTCTGTAAAATAAACTCTAAAAAAATACAATTTATAGTGAGAAATAAATTAGTACACCCTCACATTCACTCCCACTGAAAACTCAGTCTGTTGTGTGTTTGTTGTGAGTCTATCCATCTATCTATCCGTCCGTCCGTCCGTCCATCCATCCATCCATCGTTATTTCCACATCTAAACTCTTCTAAAGACGATCTGCTCTCATTAAGGCTCAGACGTCTCATCGATTCTAACTGTGGATCGTTTGTGACATTTTAAATCAATATTCAGCGTATTTTTGGGGGTATTATTGTAGCAAAACTATTTGTCAATGCGAATCGAGAGTTGTCTGTCTGTATTTCAATCCATGTATCTGAAGTGAGATTTGTCAATGTGTAAAAGAATTTGTCTATGTGAACTGAGATTTGTCAATGCGAACCAGAATCTTCAAAAGTCGTCTGAAAATTTGTCTGTAAATAGGTTTTCAAATGTGTAAAAAATCTGCTAATCTGTATTATAATTTGTACATGTAATAAGACTTGTCAATGCGTACAAAGGCATTCGTAGTTGAAAAATGTACGTATCCCACTACACATCAGCAGAAAATACAGACAACTCTCCAGGTAAGAGTCGTTCGGTTTCATAATTGGCTGTTTTATTGTCACGTGACTTTTGCTACACTTCTGCCGTGAGTGAGATTCGTCTCTGAAAAATGTCTGGGTTTTAGCTCCCTGACCTCAGGCTCACAGGCTCGTCCATACTGGCTGCCTTCCTGCTGCCCTGTCCTCAGCAGTTCTCGCCGTCTGCAAGGCATCAGGCGGCGCTATGCCTCAGAGTCTTTGAGTGTTCGCGACATTGTGGGGCCCTGTGACAGACTCTTACCTGTCCAGGTGAACCTTCACCCTCAGTCAGTGGGATAGACTCCACCCCCATGACCCTTCTGAGGACTCAGTGATGTGTAGATGATGGATGTTTTCTCATATCAGCTCATATTTCATGTCACTTTGTCACTTTTATATAATAATGCCACCGTTTTATTTTGTCATCTCTTACGTTAAATTTTAAATTCCATGTTGCTTTTCTATTTAATGTCTTTTTTTAAATAATGTGTTTATATACTTTATAATGTCAGTTAATTAAAAATGACTCAGTTTGTACCTGCAGCCAAAATGTGAATCTACTAAAAACTGACATGAAGGGGATGAAAATTAATGAAGTTACTGATTTTAGATCGAATACCTTAATGGTAATCTAGTTACCATGGAGATCTAGCTGTGTAGCAATGGTTACCATGGAGATCTAGCTGTGTAGCATCGGTTACCGTGGAGATCTAGCTGTGTAGCATCGGTTACCGTGGAGATCTAGCTGTGTAGCATCGGTTACCATGGAGATCTAGCTGTGTAGCATCGGTTACCGTGGAGATCTAGCTGTGTAGCATCGGTTACCGTGGAGATCTAGCTGTGTAGCAACGATTACCGTGGAGATCTAGCTCCGTAGATCCAGAAGTTTTTGTGCAGTGGAAGTCGTCATTAAAACTTGGCGTCCAAAGGATGAATCTTCTGTGTGGTTCTTTGGGACTCACTCATCTATAAAGTATGAAACATGATTTAGATTTATGAGCAGGAAGCTTAAAACCCGACGTACAAACAGGTTTTCTATCTAAACATCTGAATAATGAGAGCCAGCAGACTCTGTTTCTGTTTCAACCATCGCAGCAGAGACGAGTTGAATGTTTGTGTCCAGGTCGATAGTTAGAGCCCAGAGGCCTCGTCGATACTTCCATCAGCGCTGACCTTCCTCCTCTCTGCATCATCTCACCCTCATAGGGCTGCTGCAGAAACCATGAAGTGTGAGCATCACAGCAGCTTAAACTACAGTCTGAACATATCGATCACTGTTATGTCTTTTCTTTCTTAGCATGGTGCTGTAATCTGGCACATTTACACACATTTTAATGTGCACTGTCCCAAACAAATGAAGGAATAAATAAACATTACAGCAGCTTAAACTACAGTCTGAACATATCGATCACTGTTATGTCTTTTCTTTCTTAGCATGGTGCTGTAATCTGGCACATTTACACACATTTTAATGTGCACTGTCCCAAACAAATGAAGGAATAAATAAACATTACAGCAGCTTAAACTACAGTCTGAACATATCGATCACTGTTATGTCTTTTCTTTCTTAGCATGGTGCTGTAATCTGGCACATTTACACACATTTTAATGTGCACTGTCCCAAACAAATGAAGGAATAAATAAACATTACAGCAGCTTAAACTACAGTCTGAACATATCGATCACTGTTATATCTTACTACAGACCAGGGCTGTACGCTGAGCTTTTTCACTATAGCACAGGTGCTCCTAGTGAAAAAATGTAGGAGCACAGAAAAACATTTAGGAGCACTATGAATTTTCACTATGAATCGCACAATTTTATTAACATTCACACAACAAGCCAAGCAGTCGGCTCAGTTCTTTAACACAGAGAACATCCCTGTCCCACATCTTTTTGTATTCAAGTCATCCTGGCACACTTGGCTGAGTTCATCCAGCTCCACAGCAGGACTTGGATCAAAGTCCTCCAGACATGGCCCCTCCAAGCTGATCCTCATGAGGTCTTCAGTGGTCAAATAAATGGATGCAGTTCTAACAGTGACATTGCACAAACAAAGCTTCTCCCACTAAATACATCATCATCCCTCACCAGTGTCACATACATCAGCTTCATTGGTCCTCAGGACTTTGTGAACTAATAAACCAATGTATTTTTACAGATGGACATCTATACTACATCCGTCACAAGGAAACACCAAAGCCCATGTTTAGAGTGTGTGTGTGTGTGCGTGTGTGTGTGTGTGTGTGTGTTTGTGTCTGTGTGTTTTGTAAATAGTTTGCAAAGAATTATGTTTGATTTTGTTCTCATAAAAGGAGGTGTACATATGTATGTGTATTTTGTAATTAGTTTGTAAAGAATTATTGAGTTTGTTCTCACCAAAGAAAACAAAACTTTCTCCAATATGGCTTCCTTTCATTTGGAGTGTGATTGGTCTATTGACTTCTTTCTTTTGTCATATTTTCCATCATCACTCAGATGGCATTATGTTACATTTTTCCAATTTCCAAGCAAAAAACTTGGTGGAAGCCACCATGTACACCAGACCTTATACAACAGCAGCAGAGGAGCAGATGGAGCTGAGAAAGTTTGGAGGTTGTCACTTCTTTGCCAAAACAATAAGGGGAGTCAGATTTTGTTAAGTGACCCAACAAATTCTGACTGCAGATTTTATTTCATCTCATACAATCTGCACAGTTAACTCAATCAGCATATTTCTGTTAAAGTCCTAGTTTTGAAATAGTCTCTGTTCTTAATCTGCCATACTGTGATCATTTAGCCCCTTATTTTATTATTCTGTTCTTACAGACTGTAATTTACTAGGATTTTTTTTAAACTTGTAATTTGGTGTTGTAGCTGTAGTAGCAAATAATTTCCCAGGTGTGGGATAGAGAATTTAAATTCTATTATATTGTTAACTGGCCCAATAAAAATAACAACAAATACAAATAACTTTATACTTAAGAACTATATTTATATTAAAGACTTTATACATAAATACCAGACATATTTTGAGGCCATATCTTGCGTTCTTAGGGGAGTCTGATTATAGGTGCAGAATGCATAGATTGTGTTAACTGATGACAGTTTTAGTTCAGTTATTACTTTATGGTATTTAAACTGTTTTACATGCTTAATTTAGTGTCATTTGCATTATTATAATTTAGACAGACACAGTATTTGGTTATTTCAAGTTAATGTGTTCATAAAAGCTAAAGACAGAAATAGGAGCCTGTCGCTTTAAGAAAGTGCGTCGGTCTGTGTGATGCTCGGTACTGTGGGGGGGAGACCATAGATATATACATGTTTGTATAGATCTATGGGGGAGACGGCCTGAGAGTCAGAGGAGCTCACGGGTTTTCTGACCATGTCGTGTTGTAGCGCCGATGTGAAAAAAAAAAAGTTGTTGAAGAAGAAGGTGTAGGCTGTGACTTTTACTTTGATCCACTTTGTGTGGATTTATTTTAGGAGCAAATGCGAATGACAGGGTTGACATCTGTACTCACACGCGTGCTCCCTTTTTATTTTTTCTACTCGCACCGATCTATTTTTAGGCGCATATGAGAGTGAAACGCTCGCACTGTACAGCCCTGCTACAGACTACAGTCTTCATTCTGTTTAACTATTTATATTTTTTATTGTTTACTATAATTATACAGAGTTTCTGTAAAATACTGTTTACTGGATTAAAATCAGAGGTTAAAGTGTTTATTTTACAGAAATTATGAATTATTGGGAACAAAAATAAAAAAAGATTATTATTATTATTATGTAAAAAGACTCAAAAATGCTGAACTTTTTTTTTACTTCAATTTAAAATTTTTCCCTGTGTGGATAAATTGCTGATAATATCCATTAAATTCACAGAAATTAATTAATTTAGATGTTTACTGTAAGAAAAACAAACAAACAGAACAGGTGAATAACAGCCGCATGAAACATCTGCATTTTTATCACATTTATTCTGACACACAGCGTGTTTACATGTTACAAACATCAGAAAGATGCAGTTTTGATTTGCTGTTTTTATCCAGTTTTCCAGCATCGCATCATTTCACAGCATTTTTCTGGTTAACTTGATGACATTTTATCGGTAAATCCATGAATTAAGCATTAAAATGACTTAAACTTTGTGAACACATTTAGTTTGTGGAGAAACTTCACATTTCTTTATGTTCCATAAATCTAACAGCAGATTCCTCCAGTCTGAAGATCAATGACTGGTTTAAGCATCAACATCTGGAAGTGTTCCCGTCAACATCTGAAGTGTTCCCGTCAACATCTGGAAGTGTTCCATCAACATCTGGAAGTGTCCCCATCAACATCAACATCTGGAAGTGTTCCATCAACATCTGAAGTGTTCCATCAACATCTGAAGTGTTCCATCAACATCTGGAAGTGTCCCATCAACATCTGGAAGTGTTCCCGTCAACATCTGGAAGTGTTCCCGTCAACATCTGGAAGTGTTTACGTCAACATCTGGAAGTGTTCCCGTCAACATCTGGAAGTGTCCCCGTCAACATCTGAAGTGTTCCATCAACATCTGAAGTGTTCCATCAACATCTGGAAGTGTCCCCATCAACATCAACATCTGAAGTGTTCCATCAACATCTGAAGTGTTCCATCAACATCTGAAGTGTTCCATCAACATCTGGAAGTGTCCCCGTCAACATCTGGAAGTGTTCCCGTCAACATCTGGAAGTGTTCCCGTCAACATCTGGAAGTGTTCACGTCAACATCTGGAAGTGTTCCCGTCAACATCTGGAAGTGTTCCCAACATGAAAGCGTGTCGTTCTGTGTCATTTTAAAATATCTTTTTCCAATTTCTGCTGTTTTTGGTCCTTTTTTTGACTGACTTGTTGTTTGTCTCATGTTTTTGTTGTTTCGTTTATTTTTTGTCTCGTTTGTGTAGTTTTTCTGTCTTTTGTCTATTTTTTTTATCTCTTGTAACTTTTTAATCAAATCTTTTGTCTTTTGTTTTATTTTGTGTAACTTCTCATTTTTTGTAATCTTTTGTCGTTTGTCTCATGTTTTTGTCGTTTCCTGTTTCCTTTTCTCTTGCTTGTGATTTGTGACTATTGTTTTGTCATTTTGGGGTTTTTTGTCATTTTTTGTCACATTTTTGTCATTTGTCTTGGTAGCTTTGTGACTGTTTTTTTCTTTTTTTTTCTGTTTTGTGTCGCTTTGTGTCTCGGTTTTGTAATGTTTTGTCTTGTTCTTGTCAGTTTGTGTCTTTTTTTGTGGTTCTGATCCTCCAGTAAACCCTCTCTGGTTCTGTTCCTGTGACTACATGTTGTGTTTCTTTGTAAACACTCTGTAATGTGGAAATGAAACAAATTTCAGGTTGTTGATGATGGTGAGTAAAAAGAGAAGTCCTTAAATGTGAACATGAGGAGCCATTAGGCGTTGTGCTTATTTAGAGGTTATCATGCTGTGGTTTTACTGGTTTTACTGGAGATCAGACTGGGATAAATATGGAACCTGGACTAGAACCAGTCAGACAGCTCTGATCTCCAGGAAGCCTGCAGATCATCTGATTCTTCATCTGATTTAACAGGTTTCCCAAATGAAGAAGTGCCTCGTTGTGTTATTTTTTGTATATTTTGTGTCTTAAGCAGCCTCCGGCTTCGTTCTCTTCACCTTTCTTTCCGTGTGACCAGCTGTCTAGAAGCTCAGATTTTACTGGTAAATCTTCACATGTGAGCAGCTGCAGATGTTCTTTATGTTGGATTTAAATGTGACTAAAATAAAGAGATGAGCTGTGTGGTTCAGGTGTTTTATCCGGACTGGAGTCTGTTTCTAAACACATTCAGACAGTGGAAGGCCGGTTTTATTCACTAAACCAGTGAACCGTCACAGATCTGATCATTCCAGCTTCTCTTTCTGTCTCAGAATAACCTGATGAACATCTGGAGATGTTTGGAGGCTGGAGACAAACAGAAAACAGCTGGTGGGACTATTTGAACATGAAATGAGTTTATTCCTGGTGATAAACAGAAACGTTTGGTGTTCAGCAGCATCCAGTTCATCTCCACGTCACAGCCAGCTGATCTGTGGTTTCTCTGGTTCAAACCTTCAGTTCCAGCAGCAGTTTGTAGATGTTACCGACTCTCACACATTTATGTCTGACTTCTTTCCCCACAGTTCCATCTGCAGCGCCGTAAAGCAGCCGTGTGTTTGCTGGTGAAGCATCCAGTTACAGCAGCAGAGCGTCAGCAGGGGACTGAACGTCCGTCTGAGAGCAGTCAGGATAAAGGTGGACACGTCTGAGAGCAGTCAGGATAAAGGTGGACACGTCTGAGAGCAGTCAGGATAAAGGTGGACACGTCTCAGAGCAGTCAGGATAAAGGTGGACACGTCTGAGAGCAGTCAGGATAAAGGTGGACATGTCTGAGAGCAGTCAGGATAAAGGTGGACACGTCTCAGAGCAGTCAGGATAAAGGTGGACACGTCTGAGAGCAGTCAGGATAAAGGTGGACATGTCTGAGAGCAGTCAGGATAAAGGTGGACACGTCTGAGAGCAGTCAGGATAAAGGTGGACACGTCTGAGAGCAGTCAGGATAAAGGTGGACACGTCTGAGAGCAGTCAGGATAAAGGTGGACACGTCTGAGAGCAGTCAGGATAAAGGTGGACACGTCTCAGAGCAGTCAGGATAAAGGTGGACATGTCTGAGAGCAGTCAGGATAAAGGTGGACACGTCTGAGAGCAGTCAGGATAAAGGTGGACACGTCTCAGAGCAGTCAGGATAAAGGTGGACACGTCTGAGAGCAGTCAGGATAAAGGTGGACACGTCTCAGAGCAGTCAGGATAAAGGTGGACACGTCTCAGAGCAGTCAGGATAAAGGTGGACACGTCTGAGAGCAGTCAGGATAAAGGTGGACATGTCTGAGAGCAGTCAGGATAAAGGTGGACACGTCTGAGAGCAGTCAGGACAAAGGTGGCTGCTCTGGTGCTCAGCGGCTGCTCAGGGCTGGACGTCGGTGATCTTCCTCTTGCGGTAGTTGAGGACCAGGCTGGAGGCGGTGAGCGTGGAGGCCAGACCCTTCTCCCAGCTCTGGAAGCCGTTCAGGCCGCTCTGACCCGCCCTGAACAGACTCTTCTCCAGAAAGTCCAGACGCTCCACCAGCGAAGACGTGTCCTCGTTGTAGGCGTTCTGGGACGAGTCCATGGTCCGCCGGAACCGACCCACGAAGGTCTGGAGGACAGGAGGGGACACGTCAGACCAGGACATGGTGGACGGCCACACAGAGACACAAAATAAAGACAAAATGACCACAAAGAGACACAAAACCACCACAGAGAGACACCAAATGACCACAAAGAGACAGAAAATGATGACAGAGACACAAAACGACAACAAAGGGACACAAAATGTTGGACTGGATGCATTCTACATTAAAGCATCCCGGCAGCCTGTCTCTTTGTGGTCGTTTTGTGTCTCTTTGTGGTCGTTTTGTGTCTCTTTGTGGTCGTTTTGTGTCTATTTGTTGTTGTTTTGTGTCTCTCTGTCGTTGTGTGTCTCTCTGTCGTTGTGTGTCTCTCTGTGGTTGTGTGTCTCTCTGTCGTTGTGTGTCTCTCTGTTGTTGTGTGTCTCTCTGTGGTTGTTATGCTTACACTTTTCTCCTTATGTTTACTTTTTATTACACATTTTTCTACTGATATTTCTGTTTATCTCTATAATGCTCACATTTCTTTATTTTTTCTTCAGCTTAAACGTCTCAGACTTGAACAGGACCAACTGTGAATAAATTCTGATTCTGACAGATAAATCTGTAAACCTCCTGGTTTCAGCTATATTTCTGCCTCTTTGGTCATAAATGAACCTTTTAGATGTATCCGTGATGCCTGTAGGTGTGTTTGTGTGTTCTGTGAGGTGATGGGTGTTTCTGTCAGTGACATTAAAGCCAGTCTGCCTGGAAACAGCTTCACAACGGTTTTATGACCTGATGGCGCCCCCTAGCGGTGAACTAATACACAACACTGGCTGGATTTGATCCTCAGCCTGAATAGAGTCAACAACCACAAAGAGACACTAAACAACCACAAAGAAACACAAAACAAGCACACTGAGACACAAAACAACCACAGAGAGACACAAAACAATGGTTAGGGTTAATTTTGTGTGTCTTTGTGGTTATTTAACTTAACAAACTGGTGAAGAAGGCCCGTTCTGTTGTGTTCCTTCAATTGGACAACCTGGAGACCGTGGCAGAGAGGAGGATCATGGACAAAATCAGGGCAATCCAGGACAACTTCTCTCACCCTCTCCATGAGGAGCTGTGGGACATGGGCAGCTCATTCAGCCAGCCCATCATCCCACCCAGAACCAGAACTGAGCGCTTCAGGGGCTCCTTTGTGCCCACCGCCATCAGACTCTTAAACAGCAGTGGAGGCCACAGTACATCACTGCACTGACCCCCCCTGTAATTACTGTACATAACTCCTGCTGATTACTGTATTTATCTCTTGTTACCCTCACACTGTCACTTTACCTCACTGCACTGCACAGCATGGTGAATACTTCATACTGTTTGCTGTTTATTGTTTCCCTTTTTGTTTTGTTTATTATACGTCACCCTTGGTTTGTCCTAAAACTGTAATTCTTGAACCCAATGCATGCTGCTACCCTTTATCCTTGTACTTGCCCTGTGCTGCTGCAATACCTGAATGTCCCCTCTGGGGATCAATAAAGGATTATCTTATCTTATCTCTTTGTGGTTGTTTTGTTTCATTTTTTGGTCGTTTAGTGTCTCTTTGTGGTTGTTTTGTGTCTTTGTGGTTGTTTTGTGTCTCTTTGTGGTTGTTTTGTCTCTTTGTGGTTGTTTTGTGTCTTTGTGGTTGTTTTGTGTCTCTTTGTGGTTGTTTTGTCTCTTTGTGGTTGTTTAGTGTCTTTGTGGTTGTTTAGTGTCTTTGTGGTTGTTTAGTGTCTTTGTGGTTGTTTAGTGTCTTTGTGGTTGTTTAGTGTCTCTTTGTGGTTGTTTAGTGTCTCTGTGTGGTTGTTTAGTGTCTTTGTGGTTGTTTTGTGTCTTTGTGGTTGTTTTGTGTCTCTGTGTGGTTGTTTAGTGTCTCTGTGTGGTTGTTTAGTGTCTTTGTGGTTGTTTAGTGTCTTTGTGGTTGTTTAGTGTCTTTGTGGTTGTTTAGTGTCTTTGTGGTTGTTTAGTGTCTCTGTGTGGTTGTTTAGTGTCTTTGTGGTTGTTTAGTGTCTTTGTGGTTGTTTTGTGTCTCTTTGTGGTTGTTTAGTGTCTTTGTGGTTGTTTAGTGTCTTTGTGGTTGTTTAGTGTCTCTTTGTGGTTGTTTAGTGTCTTTGTGGTTGTTTAGTGTCTCTTTGTGGTTGTTTAGTGTCTTTGTGGTTGTTTTGTGTCTTTGTGGTTGTTTTGTGTCTCTGTGTGGTTGTTTAGTGTCTTTGTGGTTGTTTTGTGTCTTTGTGGTTGTTTTGTGTCTCTGTGTGGTTGTTTAGTGTCTCTGTGTGGTTGTTTAGTGTCTTTGTGGTTGTTTTGTGTCTTTGTGGTTGTTTTGTGTCTCTGTGTGGTTGTTTAGTGTCTCTGTGTGGTTGTTTAGTGTCTTTGTGGTTGTTTAGTGTCTTTGTGGTTGTTTAGTGTCTCTGTGTGGTTGTTTAGTGTCTTTGTGGTTGTTTTGTGTCTCTTTGTGGTTGTTTAGTGTCTTTGTGGTTGTTTAGTGTCTTTGTGGTTGTTTAGTGTCTCTTTGTGGTTGTTTAGTGTCTTTGTGGTTGTTTAGTGTCTCTTTGTGGTTGTTTAGTGTCTTTGTGGTTGTTTAGTGTCTCTTTGTGGTTGTTTAGTGTCTTTGTGGTTGTTTAGTGTCTCTTTGTGGTTGTTTAGTGTCTTTGTGGTTGTTTAGTGTCTTTGTGGTTGTTTTGTGTCTTTGTGGTTGTTTAGTGTCTTTGTGGTTGTTTTGTGTCTCTGTGTGGTTGTTTAGTGTCTTTGTGGTTGTTTAGTGTCTTTGTGGTTGTTTAGTGTCTCTTTGTGGTTGTTTAGTCTCTTTGTGGTTGTTTTGTGTCTCTTTGTGGTTGTTTTGTGTCTTTGTGGTTGTTTTGTGTCTCTGTGGTTGTTTTGTCTCTTTGTGGTTGTTTAGTGTCTCTTTGTGGTTGTTTTGTGTCTTTGTGGTTGTTTTGTGTCTCTTTGTGGTTGTTTTGTGTCTCTTTGTGGTTGTTTTGTGTCTCTTTGTGGTTGTTTTGTGTCTCTTTGTGGTTGTTTAGTCTCTTTGTGGTTGTTTTGTGTCTCTTTGTGGTTGTTTTGTGTCTTTGTGGTTGTTTTGTGTCTCTTTGTGGTTGTTTTGTGTCTCTTTGTGGTTGTTTTGTGTCTCTTTGTGGTTGTTTAGTCTCTTTGTGGTTGTTTTGTGTCTCTTTGTGGTTGTTTTGTGTCTTTGTGGTTGTTTTGTGTCTTTGTGGTTGTTTAGTGTCTCTTTGTGGTTGTTTTGTGTCTCTTTGTGGTCGTTTTGTGTCTCTTTGTGGTTGTTTAGTGTCTCTTTGTGGTTGTTTAGTGTCTTTGTGGTTGTTTTGTGTCTCTTTTTGCTTGTTTAGTGTCTCTTTGTGGTTGTTTTGTGTCTCTTTGTGGTTGTTTTGTGTCTTTGTGGTTGTTTTGTGTCTTTGTGGTTGTTTTGTGTCTCTTTGTGGTTGTTTTGTGTCTCTGTGGTTGTTTAGTGTCTCTTTGTGGTTGTTTTGTGTCTCTTTGTGGTCGTTTTGTGTCTCTTTGTGGTCGTTTTGTGTCTCTTTGTGGTCGTTTTGTGTCTCTTTGTGGTCGTTTTGTGTCTTTGTGGTCGTTTTGTGTCTCTTTTTGCTTGTTTTGTGTCTCTTTTTGCTTGTTTTGTGTCTCTTTTTGCTTGTTTTGTGTCTCTTTTTGCTTGTTTTGTGTCTCTTTTTGCTTGTTTAGTGTCTCTTTGTGGTTGTTTTGTGTCTCTTTGTGGTTGTTTTGTCTCTTTGTGGTTGTTTAGTGTCTCTTTGTGGTTGTTTAGTGTCTTTGTGGTTGTTTTGTGTCTCTTTGTGGTTGTTTAGTGTCTTTGTGGTTGTTTAGTGTCTCTTTGTGGTTGTTTTGTGTCTCTTTGTGGTTGTTTAGTGTCTCTTTGTGGTTGTTTTGTGTCTCTTTGTGGTTGTTTAGTGTCTCTTTGTGGTTGTTTAGTGTCTTTGTGGTTGTTTTGTGTCTCTTTGTGGTTGTTTAGTGTCTTTGTGGTTGTTTTGTGTCTCTTTGTGGTTGTTTTGTGTCTTTGTGGTTGTTTTGTGTCTCTTTGTGGTTGTTTTGTGTCTCTTTGTGGTCGTTTTGTGTCTCTTTGTGGTCGTTTTGTGTCTCTTTGTGGTTGTTTAGTGTCTTTGTGGTTGTTTAGTGTCTTTGTGGTTGTTTTGTGTCTCTTTGTGGTAGTTTAGTGTCTTTGTGGTTGTTTAGTGTCTTTGTGGTTGTTTTGTGTCTTTGTGGTTGTTTAGTGTCTTTGTGGTTGTTTAGTGTCTCTTTGTGGTTGTTTTGTGTCTCTTTGTGGTTGTTTAGTGTCTCTTTGTGGTTGTTTAGTGTCTTTGTGGTTGTTTAGTGTCTCTTTGTGGTTGTTTAGTGTCTTTGTGGTTGTTTTGTGTCTCTTTGTGGTTGTTTTGTGTCTCTTTTTGCTTGTTTAGTGTCTCTTTTTGCTTGTTTAGTGTCTCTTTGTGGTTGTTTTGTGTCTTTGTGGTTGTTTAGTGTCTCTTTGTGGTTGTTTAGTGTCTTTGTGGTTGTTTTGTGTCTCTTTGTGGTAGTTTAGTGTCTTTGTGGTTGTTTTGTGTCTCTTTGTGGTTGTTTTGTGTCTCTTTGTGGTTGTTTTGTGTCTCTTTGTGGTTGTTTTGTGTCTCTTTGTGGTTGTTTTGTGTCTCTTTGTGGTTGTTTAGTGTCTCTTTGTGGTTGTTTAGTGTCTTTGTGGTTGTTTTGTGTCTCTTTGTGGTTGTTTAGTGTCTTTGTGGTTGTTTTGTGTCTCTTTGTGGTTGTTTTGTGTCTTTGTGGTTGTTTTGTGTCTCTTTGTGGTTGTTTTGTGTCTCTTTGTGGTCGTTTTGTGTCTCTTTGTGGTTGTTTAGTGTCTCTTTGTGGTTGTTTTGTGTCTCTTTGTGGTTGTTTTGTGTCTCTTTGTGGTTGTTTAGTGTCTTTGTGGTTGTTTTGTGTCTCTTTGTGGTAGTTTAGTGTCTTTGTGGTTGTTTAGTGTCTCTTTGTGGTTGTTTTGTGTCTCTTTGTGGTTGTTTAGTGTCTCTTTGTGGTTGTTTAGTGTCTTTGTGGTTGTTTTGTGTCTCTTTGTGGTTGTTTAGTGTCTTTGTGGTTGTGTCTCTTTGTGGTAGTTTTGTGTCTTTGTGGTTGTTTTGTGTCTCTTTGTGGTTGTTTAGTGTCTCTTTGTGGTTGTTTAGTGTCTTTGTGGTTGTTTAGTGTCTCTTTGTGGTTGTTTAGTGTCTCTTTGTGGTTGTTTAGTGTCTTTGTGGTTGTTTTGTGTCTCTTTGTGGTTGTTTAGTGTCTTTGTGGTTGTTTTGTGTCTCTTTGTGGTTGTTTTGTGTCTTTGTGGTTGTTTAGTGTCTCTTTGTGGTTGTTTTGTGTCTCTTTGTGGTTGTTTAGTGTCTTTGTGGTTGTTTAGTGTCTTTGTGGTTGTTTAGTGTCTTTGTGGTTGTTTTGTGTCTCTTTGTGGTAGTTTAGTGTCTTTGTGGTTGTTTAGTGTCTCTTTGTGGTTGTTTTGTGTCTTTGTGGTTGTTTAGTGTCTTTGTGGTTGTTTAGTGTCTCTTTGTGGTTGTTTTGTGTCTCTTTGTGGTTGTTTAGTGTCTCTTTGTGGTTGTTTAGTGTCTTTGTGGTTGTTTAGTGTCTCTTTGTGGTTGTTTAGTGTCTTTGTGGTTGTTTTGTGTCTCTTTGTGGTTGTTTTGTGTCTCTTTGTGGTTGTTTAGTGTCTTTGTGGTTGTTTTGTGTCTCTTTGTGGTTGTTTTGTGTCTTTGTGGTTGTTTAGTGTCTCTTTGTGGTTGTTTTGTGTCTCTTTGTGGTCGTTTTGTGTCTCTTTGTGGTTGTTTAGTGTCTTTGTGGTTGTTTAGTGTCTTTGTGGTTGTTTTGTGTCTCTTTGTGGTAGTTTAGTGTCTTTGTGGTTGTTTAGTGTCTCTTTGTGGTTGTTTTGTGTCTTTGTGGTTGTTTAGTGTCTTTGTGGTTGTTTTGTGTCTCTTTGTGGTAGTTTAGTGTCTTTGTGGTTGTTTAGTGTCTCTTTGTGGTTGTTTAGTGTCTCTTTGTGGTTGTTTAGTGTCTCTTTGTGGTTGTTTTGTGTCTTTGTGGTTGTTTAGTGTCTTTGTGGTAGTTTAGTGTCTTTGTGGTTGTTTAGTGTCTTTGTGGTTGTTTAGTGTCTTTGTGGTTGTTTAGTGTCTTTGTGGTAGTTTAGTGTCTTTGTGGTAGTTTAGTGTCTTTGTGGTTGTTTAGTGTCTTTGTGGTTGTTTAGTGTCTTTGTGGTTGTTTAGTGTCTCTTTGTGGTTGTTTAGTGTCTTTGTGGTTGTTTAGTGTCTCTTTGTGGTTGTTTTGTGTCTTTGTGGTTGTTTAGTGTCTTTGTGGTAGTTTAGTGTCTTTGTGGTTGTTTTGTGTCTTTGTGGTTGTTTTGTGTCTCTTTGTGGTCGTTTTGTGTCTCTTTGTGGTTGTTTAGTGTCTTTGTGGTTGTTTTGTGTCTCTTTGTGGTTGTTTAGTGTCTTTGTGGTTGTTTTGTGTCTCTTTGTGGTCGTTTTGTGTCTCTTTGTGGTTGTTTAGTGTCTTTGTGGTTGTTTTGTGTCTCTTTGTGGTTGTTTAGTGTCTTTGTGGTTGTTTTGTGTCTTTTTGTGGTAATTATCATAAATGATGTACTGTAACAGAGTTAAAGATGGCACAGATCTCTATCCGTCAATGGCAGGAATTTTAGAACGACACTCGAGTTTCCATTTTAAGTTCTTGAGCCGTTCATAAAAACCCACTTCAGTGATTTGTTTTCTTCTGCTGCAGGTCTGCTTTAACATCCCAAACAGTCTGTTCTCATTCATCTGCAGAGAAACAAACCATGCTCTGGTGTAAATATCTGATCCATACTGGGTGTCTGCTGCACACAGGGACATATTTTATTATCATCTACTTTTTGTCTAATTCATGTTTTAACACTTTATTTTATTGTTGATCTTATTCTCTTTTATGTATTTAATGACCATTATTAATCCTTAGCCTCGTGTCTATGGTTTTACCTTTTGTTTTTATTGTTCTTTCCTCTACGTGGACGTGGTATTTTATTATTCTATTTTGTGATTTGATTTAATCTGAAAATCTCTGATGATGTATAATTCTATTTCTGTCTCTCAGGTACTGTAGCTTCTCCTGTGGTGGTGAGGTTAGTATCTCCTAGCTTCTCCTGTGGGGTTGACTAACTGACCTGCAGCAGGGTCTGAGCGATGTCCGGGTTCTCTGGACTCTCAAAGTGCAGCATCTGGGAGCCCAGACCATAATAGTAGGGGCCCATCTTGTGCAGGTCCACCACGTTGGGGTCGGCGGTGAAAACCGTCCTCCAGCCTTCTCTGTAGACCTTTGGAAGCTCCACAGACAGAACCCTCCTCTTCCTCTCATACAGACCCTTGGACAGCCACAGGGGGAGCTCCATCTTAGTGCCCTGAGGGGAAGAAAGAGGCTTCAACCGGCTCACCTGGAACCGGCTCACCTGGAACCGGCTCACCTGGAACCGGCTCAGTTGTCCAACCAACAGGTAGTCAAATTCAATCCCTCATTTATTCATTTGAGTTAGTCTCTCAGATGTGTCACATAGAAATACTATGAGGTGTCTCTTTGTGGTCGATTGTGTCTGTTTGTCGTTGTTCTGTGTCTCTTTTTGGTTGTTTTGTGTGTCTTTGTGGTGGTTTTGTGTCTCTTCGTGGTTGTTTTGTGTCTCTTATGCATTTTAATAATTTAATAAGACCTGTGTGCATATTATTCCACATGTATGTACTGTTGTTGATTTATTTACCTTAATTACATTTTATTCTGCTCTATTTTGTGTTTAATCTGATATATATTTAATTTCACTTTATTTTATACTTTGAATAATACATGTCTGAGAGGATGCTGCATAAATTAACTTGGTCCTTGATGTTATTTTAATAATTTATAATCAGGTAATTTATTAAAGAGCATTTAATTAACTTTAAGCACGTTTAGAACAATTAGTAATATGTTTGACTCTACTTTGTGTTTAATGTAGCCCTTCAATAACCGACCAAATCCGCATTATTGAGCTAAATATTCACCTTTAACAGGTAACTGCATTCTAACTGTGTAATAATGAACTGGAGCTTTATGAAATTTGATTTTTGCTTGTATTATTTTTTAGAAAGTTAATACTAATGTCTAAATTACAAGTGAGACGTGTTTATTCTCACTGATGCCGAATTTACAAGTGAGTCATGTTTATTCTTAAAAAGTATTAATAATTTACCCTACCTACATATCTTTTCATTAAAGGGAGGGAAAAAAAATAAAAATACAAAACACCGAATGGAGTTTGGTGTGACGTTATTCACGTATCTGGGCTGCTTTTGAGATAAGTCGTAGAGGTTCCCGTTATCTACTGACGAGTAGATCCACAATGATTAAACTGTCACCGACTTTAAAACATTTCATGGGTGTTTTTTTTAAACTGACCTCCGGAATGTCTGGCGAGTCGCTCGACTTCTCCAGGAACCCGAGCCGGGGGAAGGTGCACTCGGTCCGGACTGGAAGCCGCTCATGAGACAGCAAAATGTCGTCCAGAGACAGGAAGTTCTCCTCCATGCCCACCCCGGGCTGGACGGGAAGGTACGACTGGGAGTCCATTTGTGCGCAAACACGACAAAAAAAGTAAATAAAAGATAAAAATAGAGCAACGTCCCGATATTATACCTCCACCGCTGCTAACGGCGCTTCCTGGTTTTACTGCTTTGGCGCCACAACGTGTGGACCAATCAGAGGGCTGCACTGGGAATGTGGGCCAATCAGAGCGCTGCACTGGGAATGTGGGCCAATCAGAGCGCTTGGAGGAGATCCAGACCAAAGCAATCAATGCAGTCTCAAGCAAACTGTTCAGTCATCGATTCCCCCCCCCCCCCCCCGTTTTGTTTTTACTTTTGGCGATTTTTCTCGAAGTCCTATAAATTGTTTGGCAAATTTATTGTCTTTTTGTTTTATCGGAACTGGTTTTTGTTACACTTGTCATGATTTAGAGTCTCTTTTTGTCTCTTTATGGTCATTTTGTTGTCATTTTGTGTCCATTTTTTTGTCTCTTGGTCATCATTTTGTGTCTCATTTTGGCTCTTTATGATCATTTTGTGTGTCTGTCATCATTTTGTGCCTCTTTTTGTCTCTCTAAGGCCATTTTGTGTCATGTTGTTGTAATTTTGTGTAATTTTGTGTCTGTCATCATTTTGTGTGTGTTTTTTGTCTGTTATCATTTTGTGTTTCTTCATCGTCAAGCCAATCTGTGAGGAGATCCAGACCAGAGTAATCCATGTGGTCTCAATCAAGCTGTTCAGTTATTGATTAAGATAAGGCAAGGTAAGATAATCCTTTGTTACTCCCCATGTCAGCGGAAACTTCCCGTGTTACAGCAGCAATATACAGTAAATATAATAATTATAATAACAAAATATATACAAGAATGAAGGATGAAAATGAATAAATAGAATATTACACTATAAATAAATGACATCAGCAAAAGTGACATCCATCCATCCTCTATTCACCGCTTTATCCTCACTAGGGTCATGGGGGGTGCTGGAGTCTATCCCAGCTGACTCTGGTGAAGGCAGGGGACACCCTGGACAGGTCACCAGTCTGTCACAGGGCTACATATACAGACACACAATCACACTCACATTCACACCTACGGACAATTTAGAGTAACCAATTAACCTCAGCATGTTTTTGGACTGTGGGAGGAAGCCAGAGTACCCGGAGAAAACCCACACATGCACAGGGAGAACATGCAAACTCCATGCAGAAAGATTCCAGGCCGGGATTTGAACCGGGTATCTTCTTGCTGCAAGGCGACAGTACTAACCTCTACTCCACTGTGCAGCCCACAAAGTGACTTGTGGAATAGAATGTAAAAGTGCAGAAAATGACAGCAGTGCAAGGAATTGTGCTTATGTGTTTATGTTAGCATCATCCAGTGATACTGATGTTGTTCAGACTGACAGCAGATTGGATGGAGGACCAGCTCCTTCTTCAGGGTGGGTGTCTCAGTCTGCTGCTGAAAAAGCTACTTAAAGACTCCACAGTGTCATGCAGTTGGTGAGAGGGATTGTCCCTGATGGATGTGAGCTTTGCCAACATCCTCCTCTCACCCACCTCCTCTATGGAGTCCAGGGAACAGTCCAGCACAGAACCGGTCCTCCTCACCAGTCTGTTCGGTCTCTTTCTGTCCCTTTCAGAGCTCCCTGCTCCCCAACAGACCACTGCATAGAAAACAGCAGACGCTACCACAGAGTCATAGAATGTCCTGAGCAGAGTCCTGCACACTCCAAAGGACCTCAGTCTCCTCAGCAGGTGGAGACGACTTTGGCCCTTCTTGTACAGGACCTCTGTGTTGTGTGACCAGTCCAGTTTGTTGTTGAGGTGAACACACAGGTATTTGTATGAGTCCACTATCTCAATGTCCAAACCCTGGATGTTCACCGGTGCAGGCTGAGGTGTCCTCCTCCTGCGGTAGTCGATGGTCATCTCTTTCGTCTTACTGGCGTTGAGCTGCAGATGGTTTCTCTCACACCAGTCGACAAAGTCAGAGATGACTGTCCTGTACTCCAGCTCGTCCCCATCAGACACACACCCAACAATGGCTGTATCATCAGAGAATTTCTGGAGGTGACAGCTCTCAGAGTTGTAGTGGAAGTCTGATGTGTACAGGATGAAGAGAAAGGGAGAGAGCACTGTCCCCTGTGGGCCCCCATGCTGCTGACCACTACATCAGAAAGAAAGCCTCACGTACTGTGGTCTGTTGGTGAGGTAGTCGATGGTCCAAGCAGCCAGGTGACAGTCTAGTCCTGCTCCCTCAAGCTTCACCCTGAGCAGAGAAGGCTGGATTGTGTTGAAAGCACTGGAGAAGTCAAAGAACATGACCCTAACAGTGCTGCTGGTGTCCTCCAGGTGAGTCAGGGGATGATTTTTATCTCCTGTGTTTTGTTTTTACTTTTGTCGACTTTTCTGAAAGTCTTTTAAATTCTATGCATATTTATTGTGTTTTTCTGTATCTATTTATTTTCTAATCTAAAATGTTGCATCAAGGACACACAATGCACTCAGCCTTTATTCCATTAAAGCAGCTTCCATCCGTGTCTCCACTTCACCCAGAAAAGTCTCATGCATTTACGATTTCAGCCATTAGAGGTCAGAATATCACCAGTAAATGTTTAAAGCATCCTCTGCTGTAATATTAATAATAAAATACCAGAGAAAGCAGATATGAACAGAAGTCAACCTTGAAGCTCCATGAAATGAAGCTGATGAAGAAGAGAGCGGACCAGCTTGGTTCTGCTGCTGTGGCCTCCTACTCACATCCATCAGCTGAGGAACGACAGCAGCTCTGGTCTGGAAGCTTTTATCTTCTGTCAGATGTCCACACAGCAGGATTCTGACGTTATAATTAACGTCCTGGTTGTTACTGAACATCAGAGTTATCAGACATGTGAGCAACCAGAGGACAGACACAGAAGACGGCCTTCCTCCCTGGCAGCCTCTTTACTGTCATTTTATGTCGCTTTTTCTTTTTTTTCATCTCTATTGTTATTTTTTGTCTCTTTGTGGTCAATTTGTCTCTTTATTGTTGTTTTGTGTCTCTTGTTATCTCTTTATTGTTGTTTTGTGTCTCTTTTGTCTCGATTGTCATTTTGTGTCTCTTTTGTCTCTTTATTTTGTGTCTCTTTTTGTCTCTTTATTATTTTGTGTCTCTTTGTGGTCTTTTTGTGTCTCTTTTTCATTGTTTTCTGTCAGTTTTTGGTCATTTTGTGTCTGTTTGTGTCTCTCTGTGGTAGCTGTGCCTCTTTTTGTCTCCATTTCTGACTGAGTTTGTTGTTGTCAAACTGAAATGGTTCAGTGACGGCTGTGAAGTTGTTGCAGCAGCAGGAGAAGAACGAGGAGAGCATTAATCTTCTTCATCTAGCACAATTTATTCCACCATTAGTTTACAGTAGCTTTTGTAAATGCAGGTTGTTGGTATGTTGATTGGTAGTAGTCGTCACACATCAGCTCTCGGCATTCTGCAGAGTGAGTAACAGCTCACATGACCGCAAGATCAAACAAATGGTGTTAAATATGAACAAATGAATAAATAAGCCCCGTGGAGCAGCTCCACGCTGGAGTCAGCAGACCTGCCCGAGTCAAACACAACATGGGGGGGAACCACCGACCCACCGCACATGCACAGACATCACAGACACACACACACACACACACACATGAAAAACCTGGCAGCAGGTGAAACGCAAAAAAACAGGGTGAGAAATTTACAATATGTGGCTTCTGCAGCTGTAAACATCAGCAAAGTAAAGGGAACAACCGACAGACGCACACGAGACATGGACCTACACCGTACACACACACACACACACACACACACACCGTACACACACACACTGTATACACACACACACACACACACACACACCGTACACACACACACTGTATGCACACACACACACACACACACGCTACACAGGAGTAAACTACACTTCCTCCCCAGCAGTCCGGACTGAGCATGCTCAGACTGTACACCCCCTCCCCCCTCTGGTCCTTGTTGGACTGAACCATTCTGACATGGGGGGAGTCTCGGCTGGTTCAGGAGTCACAGCAGCTCCTGCAGCTCCTCCCCCCTGCTCAGTTAAGGCCGTGGGGGGGGCAATGGATGATCAGGCCAGGTTTTGGTTCTGGTCCTGGTTCTGGTTCTGGATCTGAAGGAAGCCTGCAGGACCTGAGCATGTCGAGGTGGAGGGGGGAGCAGCGTCAGTCCTTTAATGTAGATGGTCGGACAGTTGATTTACTCTTTTGGTTCAGGAATATTTATCTGTTAGACGATGATTCTGCTGTCAGGATAATACGAGCTGATTGTTTCCGTCGGATTTTGGTGTCCAGAAGAGTCCAGGAGCAGGACCGAGACGTCCTGCAGACAGACAGACAGACAGGGAGAGAGACAGAAAGAGAGACAGGGAGAGAGACAGACAGACAGGGAGACATGATGAACTTAAACATGTTCAGAGAATCATACACAAGAGCAAAATAAATCAGTTCATCAGCTGAATAGTTACACCAAGATAAAACAGCAGTGGAGCTAGATCTCCATGGTAACTGATGCTGAGGAGCTAGATCTCCATGGTAACTGATGATGAGGAGCTAGATCTCCATGGTAACTGATGCTGAGGAGCTAGATCTCCATGGTAACTGATGATGAGGAGCTAGATCTCCATGGTAACTGATGATGAGGAGCTAGATCTCCATGGTAACTGATGTTGAGGAGCTAGATCTCCATGGTAACTGATGATGAGGAGCTAGATCTCCATGGTAACTGATGTTGAGGAGCTAGATCTCCATGGTTACTAATGCTGAGGAGCTAGATCTCCATGGTACCCGATGCTCCGTCTCCAACCTGCTGATCTGTATGTTCCTTTAACCACTAAATATATTTGTTACAGCATCACACAATGGATGCATCACGTTGCCATGGAAACTGGCATGTATTCAACTGCTGATGCAGATATCATAAATATGTTTTTATGTTTGGTCCATTTACTCTGCTGAGTATCTCTGATCAGAACATCGATCATCTATTGACCTTAAACTGATCTAAACATGTTAAATTACTAATAATTAATCAAAAACATTCTGATTTCAAACGTGTTCAATGATGTTCAGTGTCGTCACCTTGAACAGCTTCAGTTTGGCCCGATGTCAGTCAGAGGGATGTTCAGGACAGGACCGGTTGATCTCAAACCACGAGTCTATACAGCTGCAGGAACACGGAACATGTTTAGTCTATACAGCTGCAGGAACACGGAACATGTTTAGTCTATACAGCTGCAGGAACACGGAACATGTTTAGTCTACAGGAACATAGAACATTTATCTGTTGCTCAGTGTGTGGGAAGAATATGATTTATTCTGAGCAGCAGTTCAGTGTGTTATATTGTGCTACAGTGTGTTATATTGTGTGTTGTTGTGCGTCACCTTTTGTGGTAGATGCAGAGGCACGGCAGTCTGGCGATGGTGTCTCCTTGCTGCAGCTCCTCCAGACAGATCACACACTCACCGGCATCCCTCGCCAACACGTCATCTAGACACACACACACACACACACACACACACACACACACACACACACACACACACACACACACACACACACACACACGCACATAACAGGACATGCTTCAGTCTGCAGCTGAACCAGCAACAGCATCAGTGATGATCGACTGATGTTATTATTGAGAATGTTGGAGAACAAAGAACATGAAGTAAAACCTATAGTACTACACAGTAAAACCTGTAGTACTACACAGTAAAACCTGTGGTACTACACAGTAAAACCTGTGGTACTACACAGTAAAACTTGTAGAACTACACAGTAAAACCTATAGTACTACACAGTAAAACCTGTGGTACTACACAGTAAAACCTGTAGTACTACACAGTAAAACCTGTGGTACTACACAGTAAAACTTGTAGTACTACACAGTAAAACTTGTAGTACTACACAGTAAAACCTATAGTACTACACAGTAAAACCTGTGGTACTACACAGTAAAACCTATAGTACTACACAGTAAAACCTGTAGTACTACACAGTAAAACTTGTAGTACTACACAGTAAAACCTATAGTACTACACAGTAAAACCTGTGGTACTACACAGTAAAACCTGTAGTACTACACAGTAAAACTTGTAGTACTACACAGTAAAACCTGTAGTACTACACAGTAAAACCTGTAGTACTACACAGTAAAACTTGTAGAACTACACAGTAAAACCTATAGTACTACACAGTAAAACCTGTAGTACTACACAGTAAAACCTGTAGTACTACACAGTAAAACTTGTAGTACTACACAGTAAAACCTGTAGTACTACACAGTAAAACCTGTAGTACTACACAGTAAAACCTGTAGTACTACACAGTAAAACCTATAGTACTACACAGTAAAACTTGTAGAACTACACAGTAAAACCTATAGTACTACACAGTAAAACCTGTAGTACTACACAGTAAAACCTGTAGTACTACACAGTAAAACCTATAGTACTACACAGTAAAACTTGTAGAACTACACAGTAAAACCTATAGTACTACACAGTAAAACCTATAGTACTACACAGTAAAACCTATAGTACTACACAGTAAAACTTGTAGAACTACACAGTAAAACCTATAGTACTACACAGTAAAACCTGTAGTACTACACAGTAAAACCTGTAGTACTACACAGTAAAACCTGTGGTACTACACAGTAAAACCTGTGGTACTACACAGTAAAACCTGTAGTACTACACAGTAAAACTTGTAGTACTACACAGTAAAACCTGTAGTACTACACAGTAAAACTTGTAGTACTACACAGTAAAACCTGTAGTACTACACAGTAAAACTTGTAGAACTACACAGTAAAACCTATAGTACTACACAGTAAAACTTGTAGAACTACACAGTAAAACCTGTAGTACTACACAGTAAAACTTGTAGAACTACACAGTAAAACCTATAGTACTACACAGTAAAACCTGTAGTACTACACAGTAAAACCTGTAGTACTACACAGTAAAACTTGTAGAACTACACAGTAAAACCTATAGTACTACACAGTAAAACCTGTAGTACTACACAGTAAAACCTGTAGTACTACACAGTAAAACCTATAGTACTACACAGTAAAACCTGTAGTACTACACAGTAAAACTTGTAGAACTACACAGTAAAACCTATAGTACTACACAGTAAAACCAGTAGTACTACACAGTAAAACCTGTAGTACTACACAGTAAAACCTGTAGTACTACACAGTAAAACCTGTAGTACTACACAGTAAAACCAGTAGTACTACACAGTAAAACCTGTAGAACTACACAGTAAAACCTGTGGTACTACACAGTAAAACCAGTAGTACTACACAGTAAAACCTATAGTACTACACAGTAAAACCTATAGTACTACACAGTAAAACCTGTAGTACTACACAGTAAAACCAGTAGTACTACACAGTAAAACCTATAGTACTACACAGTAAAACCTATAGTACTACACAGTAAAACCTGTAGTACTACACAGTAAAACTTGTAGTACTACACAGTAAAACCTATAGTACTACACAGTAAAACTTGTAGTACTACACAGTAAAACCAGTAGTACTACACAGTAAAACTTGTAGTACTACACAGTAAAACCAGTAGTACTACACAGTAAAACCTGTAGTACTACACAGTAAAACTTGTAGTACTACACAGTAAAACCTATAGTACTACACAGTAAAACCTGTAGTACTACACAGTAAAACCTGTAGTACTACACAGTAAAACCAGTAGTACTACACAGTAAAACCAGTAGTACTACACAGTAAAACTTGTAGTACTACACAGTAAAACCAGTAGTACTACACAGTAAAACTTGTAGTACTACACAGTAAAACCTGTGGTACTACACAGTAAAACCTGTAGTACTACACAGTAAAACCTGTAGTACTACACAGTAAAACTTGTAGTACTACACAGTAAAACCTGTAGTACTACACAGTAAAACCAGTAGTACTACACAGTAAAACCAGTAGTACTACACAGTAAAACCTGTGGTACTACACAGTAAAACCTGTAGTACTACACAGTAAAACCTGTAGTACTACACAGTAAAACCACTACACAGTAAAACCTGTAGTACTACACAGTAAAACCAGTAGTACTACACAGTAAAACCAGTAGTACTACACAGTAAAACCTGTAGTACTACACAGTAAAACCTGTAGTACTACACAGTAAAACTTGTAGTACTACACAGTAAAACCTGTAGTACTACACAGTAAAACTTGTAGTACTACACAGTAAAACCTGTAGTACTACACAGTAAAACTTGTAGAACTACACAGTAAAACCTATAGTACTACACAGTAAAACCTGTAGTACTACACAGTAAACCTGTGGTACTACACAGTAAAACCTGTAGTACTACACAGTAAAACTTGTAGAACTACACAGTAAAACCTATAGTACTACACAGTAAAACCTGTAGTACTACACAGTAAAACCTGTAGTACTACACAGTAAAACTTGTAGAACTACACAGTAAAACCTATAGTACTACACAGTAAAACCTATAGTACTACACAGTAAAACCTGTAGTACTACACAGTAAAACCTATAGTACTACACAGTAAAACCTGTAGTACTACACAGTAAAACTTGTAGTACTACACAGTAAAACCTGTAGTACTACACAGTAAAACCAGTAGTACTACACAGTAAAACCTGTAGAACTACACAGTAAAACCTGTGGTACTACACAGTAAAACCTGTAGTACTACACAGTAAAACCAGTAGTACTACACAGTAAAACCTATAGTACTACACAGTAAAACCTGTAGTACTACACAGTAAAACCTATAGTACTACACAGTAAAACCTGTAGTACTACACAGTAAAACCTGTAGTACTACACAGTAAAACCTGTGGTACTACACAGTAAAACCTATAGTACTACACAGTAAAACCTATAGTACTACACAGTAAAACCTGTAGTACTACACAGTAAAACTTGTAGTACTACACAGTAAAACCTATAGTACTACACAGTAAAACTTGTAGTACTACACAGTAAAACCAGTAGTACTACACAGTAAAACCTGTAGTACTACACAGTAAAACTTGTAGTACTACACAGTAAAACCTGTAGTACTACACAGTAAAACCTGTAGTACTACACAGTAAAACCTATAGTACTACACAGTAAAACCTGTAGTACTACACAGTAAAACTTGTAGTACTACACAGTAAAACCTGTAGTACTACACAGTAAAACCAGTAGTACTACACAGTAAAACCTGTAGTACTACACAGTAAAACCAGTAGTACTACACAGTAAAACCAGTAGTACTACACAGTAAAACCTGTAGTACTACACAGTAAAACTTGTAGTACTACACAGTAAAACCTGTAGTACTACACAGTAAAACCAGTAGTACTACACAGTAAAACCAGTAGTACTACACAGTAAAACCTGTAGTACTACACAGTAAAACTTGTAGTACTACACAGTAAAACCAGTAGTACTACACAGTAAAACTTGTAGTACTACACAGTAAAACCTGTAGTACTACACAGTAAAACCTGTAGTACTACACAGTAAAACCACTACACAGTAAAACCAGTAGTACTACACAGTAAAACCTGTAGTACTACACAGTAAAACCAGTAGTACTACACAGTAAAACCTGTAGTACTACACAGTAAAACCTGTAGTACTACACAGTAAAACCAGTAGTACTACACAGTAAAACTTGTAGTACTACACAGTAAAACCAGTAGTACTACACAGTAAAACTTGTAGTACTACACAGTAAAACCTGTGGTACTACACAGTAAAACCTGTAGTACTACACAGTAAAACCTGTAGTACTACACAGTAAAACTTGTAGTACTACACAGTAAAACCTGTAGTACTACACAGTAAAACCAGTAGTACTACACAGTAAAACCAGTAGTACTACACAGTAAAACCTGTGGTACTACACAGTAAAACCTGTGGTACTACACAGTAAAACCTGTAGTACTACACAGTAAAACCTGTAGTACTACACAGTAAAACCACTACACAGTAAAACCTGTAGTACTACACAGTAAAACCAGTAGTACTACACAGTAAAACCAGTAGTACTACACAGTAAAACCTGTAGTACTACACAGTAAAACTTGTAGTACTACACAGTAAAACCTGTAGTACTACACAGTAAAACTTGTAGTACTACACAGTAAAACCTGTAGTACTACACAGTAAAACCAGTAGTACTACACAGTAAAACCAGTAGTACTACACAGTAAAACCTGTAGTACTACACAGTAAAACCTGTGGTACTACACAGTAAAACCTGTGGTACTACACAGTAAAACCTGTAGTACTACACAGTAAAACCACTACACAGTAAAACCTGTAGTACTACACAGTAAAACCAGTAGTACTACACAGTAAAACCAGTAGTACTACACAGTAAAACCTGTAGTACTACACAGTAAAACCTGTAGTACTACACAGTAAAACCAGTAGTACTACACAGTAAAACCTGTGGTACTACACAGTAAAACCTGTAGTACTACACAGTAAAACCAGTAGTACTACACAGTAAAACCTGTAGTACTACACAGTAAAACCTGTAGTACTACACAGTAAAACCAGTAGTACTACACAGTAAAACCTGTAGTACTACACAGTAAAACCTGTAGTACTACACAGTAAAACCAGTAGTACTACACAGTAAAACCTGTAGTACTACACAGTAAAACCTGTAGTACTACACAGTAAAACCAGTAGAACCACACAGTACAACCTGTAGTACTACACAGTAAAACCTGTAGTACTACACAGTAAAACTTGTAGAACTACAAAGTAAAACCTGTAGTATTTCCGTCTGTGAGAATAGCATGAAGCTAGCCTAGCCGCGCTAGACAACCCACAGCAACGAATTTAATTCTCTGCCAGGGTGGGTCTAGTTACCCTCCATAAGGCTCGAGGCTGGATTCTCCTAAAACTGGCCGGACCAATCACCATGAAGTGTAGAGTCAGAAGGCGGGCGTAACTAAGCGACGACAGAGGCGTGACGATTCTGACAGAAACAACCGGTGCACAATAAACAGTTATCTTTCGACTCGGCTTTGGCCACAGCCCTTAAAGATTTGAAGCTAAAATTCAACTTGAAAGATAAACAAAGGACGGCACTGAAGTGTTTCATTGAGAAGAAAGACGTATTTGGACTTATGCCGACGGGATATGGCAAATCCTTAATATACCAGTTGGCTCCGCTGGTTGGGAAGCTAATGGGACTTAGCCACAATCCAGCGCTCTAGGAACTACGTCAGCCATTTGTTGCGTTGATTGGTTGTATACCTACCCAATTGCTGCAGAGTGATTTGATAGACAACCTTTTAGCCCGCCTCCCTCCCTGTCGAGCTTCCCTAGACCCTTGTGCCTTGGGTGTAGCATGGCTAGGCTAGCATGAAGCAGCACACATCCATGAATCCCAGTTCATCAAAGGTTGATGCTAGAGGTACGGACCGTTAAGGTCACTGAAGAGCTGGCGCCGGTTAACTACTATTTGCTGCACATTACAGGCAGTTTATATGAATGACTTTGACGGCGAACATTGTATAATTTAACCAAAACTACACCGTCTCCTCTCACACTTTAGACATTGCAGTTTTTATGCTTTTAGACGCCGTGTCTAAATTGTTTGAAGTCCAGTTCCTATTAATTAGTTTACCGCGTTCAGTGGTGGAAGCGGCTGACGAACTCCATTGCAAATGTTCCCATTTAATTTCGGACGCTAATTTACAAGATAAAGTTAAGGATGTCGAATATGAAACAAAAACTCGTGAATGGTGAGGAGCAGCTCTTTAATTCGGCATGAATTAAAAAAACCCACAAACTCGATTTACTATGATATTGTGAGATTTGTTTGTGGTGATGTAACTTAGCCATTCAACAGAGTCCGCTAACATTAAAGTGACTGACGTGCAGTGTCTGTGTTGACAGACGTAGAAAATACGTCAAGGTTTTGTTTAGGTTGTTATTATGTAATAGTCAGTCGCTACTTTTGAAGGTAAAAAAATACTTGTAGTTTGCTGGCTGTTAGTTCTGCCATTTGTTTTGTTTGCTGTTTGTGCTTTATTAGAACAGGGTCACGTGAATAAAAAGTTTTGCTATTTTTAATAGTAGTGCTGATTTCAACCCCCAAATCGCTGTCCGTGAAAAAGTCAGATAATGATATTTATAAGACATTATGCACGATAGAAAAGAGAACAGCAGATGACTGACATGACAGGCTCGGCACGCAGATTCACCTCGAATCACGGAAGCGCCTTCATCAGTCGGATTACCAAACCGGCTCATTAATATTTATGTACGTCGGATTACCAGCCAATCACAAAGCACGTTCATCAGCCGGCTCATTAATATTCATGTACGTCTCATTAATATTTATAGTAAGGGAAAGTGCCGTATCCGTAGGCCACAGGCTACGGGTACGGGTCCGTATCTGTAGACACTACCTTCATCAAAAAATACCCAGAGATCCTATAGTTTCGCACGATGATACTGCCTCCACCGTGCTTCATCGTGATGCTGCCTCCACCGTGCTTCACATCATGATGCTGCCTCCACCGTGCTTCACATCATGATGCTGCCTCCACCGTGCTTCATCGTGATGCTGCCTCCACCGTGCTTCATCATGATGCTGCCTCCACCGTGCTTCACATCATGATGCTGCCTCCACCGTGCTTCATCGTGATGCTGCCTCCACCGTGCTTCATTGTGATGCTGCCTCCACCGTGCTTCACATCATGATGCTGCCTCCACCGTGCTTCATCATGATGCTGCCTCCACCGTGCTTCATCGTGATGCTGCCTCCACCGTGCTTCATCATGATGCTGCCTCCACCGTGCTTCACATCATGATGCTGCCTCCACCGTGCTTCATCGTGATGCTGCCTCCACCGTGCTTCATTGTGATGCTGCCTCCACCGTGCTTCACATCATGATGCTGCCTCCACCGTGCTTCATCATGATGCTGCCTCCACCGTGCTTCATCATGATGCTGCCTCCACCGTGCTTCACATCATGATGCTGCCTCCACCGTGCTTCATCACAATGCTGCCTCCACCGTGCTTCATCATGATGCTGCCTCCACCGTGCTTCACATCATGATGCTGCCTCCACCGTGCTTCATCATGATGCTGCCTCCACCGTGCTTCATATCATGATGCTGTCTCCACCGTCCTTCACATCATGATGCTGCCACCACCGTGCTTCACATCATGATGCTGCCACCACCGTGCTTCACATCCTGATGCTGCCTCCACCGTCCTTCACATCATGATGCTGCCTCCACCGTGCTTCATCACAATGCTGCCTCCACCGTGCTTCATATCATGATGCTGCCTCCACCGTCCTTCACATCATGATGCTGCCTCCACCGTGCTTCACATCATGATGCTGCCTCCACCGTGCTTCATCACAATGCTGCCTCCACCGTGCTTCATATCATGATGCTGCCTCCATCATGCTTCACATCATGATGCTGCCTCCACCGTGCTTCATCACAATGCTGCCTCCACCCTGCTTCATATCATGATGCTGCCTCCACCATGCTTCACATCATGATGCTGCCTCCACCATGCTTCACATCATGATGCTGCCTCCACCCTGCTTCATATCATGATGCTGCCTCCACCATGCTTCACATCATGATGCTGCCTCCACTGTGCTTTATTACCATTCAGCACTAAATAAATGATCCTACAGTACAAAAAGAGCAAACACTGTGAAACCAAGCGTCTCCATGGTTTCTGTTGGTGTCTGACTATAAATACAGACTGAGGTGAAGATCCTGAGGCTGACACATGAACATGAACAGACACTACGTAAGCCAACCACTTCCTGCCAGATGTGGGTTCATACAGAGCTTTCAGGTCCAAGCAACATGAGCTCACATGTTGGTACACATCAGATTCTACTGATGCTAGAGCCTCAGATGTTGGTGAAATGTGAAATTTTTTGGAATTCTGTCATCACTTTATTTGTTTTTGTGGTAATTTTATGAATTTTTGTGCAAATTTGTGACAATCTCATTTTATGGACTTTTGTGTTCAATTTTAGTTGGGAACTTGACTCCTCCTCTGTTGTTTTGATTTGATATTTTTTTCCAAACATGTTTTTTTGTGCTGCTCATCCAGCAGTGGTGGTTCAGTCACAGAATTCTGGGATGTCTGGGTTTGATTCTCAGCTAATGCTCTCACGGTTCTAACTGAATCCTACAGAGACAGATTCTACTGATGTTAGAGCCTCAACAGCTGGTAAAAAGACTGTAATTTAGTAGAAATATGGATCCATCCGTAGATATTCACTTACAGGAACTTTATGGAGACACTAGACCAGCCTGGATTTACAAATTCTCCATTTTTTTTTACAGTTTCAAGGATGAATAATTGAAGATTTGTCCTCTGCTGAATCCATTCAATCATTCTGATCTGATGTCTGAAAGTGTTGGAGTTTTATTTCTGGAACCATTAAAATGTCTTCTCAGGATTAAAATGCAGGAACCTCCGTCTGACAGCGACTACCAGGAATCAAACCCCCTCAGATGGATCAGCTGCAGAGTAGAGTCCCTTCCTGTTTTCCAAACAGAGTGTATTAAATTTAAAGCTCTGATAATCAAGTTAAGAGGGTTGTTCGGTCACTTCACCAGAGAAACGCTTTAAAAAATGAGGTCACCTGGATGCGTTCATCATGGATCGATGCTGCTGCAGCTGTGAGGCTTAAACCTGGATCCTGTTCACACCCAGCAGCAGCAGCAGCAGCTCGTTATTCCACGTCAGGATCAGCTGTTAACCCTCCCAGCACCAGCATGTGGCCTTAAAACAGCCTCCAGCCTAAAGTAGGTCGCTGCAGCAAAAAGCTGCTTCAACATCCGACACCAAACAGCAGACCAAGTCCTTTAACAACGTCCAGAACCACTCCTAAAGCCCTGCATGACCTGACACCTCAGTAAAAAACAATCAGAACATGAACTGTGGAAACCTGTCAGCGATGCCAGCAACAATAAAACACTCACTGCATGCACCTCCACGTTTATAACTCATTTAAAACTTTGTTTTCTAAGAAGTAAGTTTCAGATTTTTTATGTTTTCACCTAAAAAACCCTGGAAGCTTTTTAAGGCTTCAACATGTCCAGAAATATAAGTGTACTTGTTTTAAACTGATTTAAATACAGTTAAACAGCATTATTCTACACTGATAAAAGTATTAACTACTGCTTATAAAAAACAGATTTTCAGACATTTGTTTGTTTTTATAGTTCTTTCTCTCATTTATTAAAAAAAGAAAATCAACAGTTTTAACATTTTCATTTGTTGCTATAGATAAAATATTATATTCTGGTATTATGTGAATGTAATAAAACAGGGAAAATCTGTAAAGTAATTAATAGTTTATATACATGTAAAATGTAGCTGCAAGGGGACACAAGCCAGTGTCTTATTGTGCCGGTCCCAAGCCCGGATAAATACAGAGGGTTGTGGCAGGAAGGGCATCCGACGTAAAACTTTGGTCAAATCAAACATGCGAATCAAATTATGACTTCCATACCGGATCGGTCGAGGCCCGGGTTAACAACGACCGCCATCGGTGCTGTCGACCTCCAGGGTGCCGGTGGAAAATGGAAGACTGTTGGTCGAAGAAGGAGGGGAGGAAGGTGTGTTCGTAGGAAGAGAGAGAAGAGGAACTCCAAGAGTCTAGGACTGAGAGTAGGGACTTTGAATGTTGGAACTATGACAGGAAAAGGTAGAGAGCTGGTTGACATGATGCAGAGGAGGAAGGTGGACATACTGAGTGTCCAGGAGACCAGGTGGAAAGGTAGTAAAGCTAGAAGTTTAGGAGCAGGGTTCAAGTTGTTCTATCATGGTGTAGATAGGAAGAGAAATGGAGTAGGAGTTATCTTGAAGGAGGAGTTTGTTAGGAATGTCCTGGAGGTAAAAAGAGTGTCAGATGGAGTGATGAGCCTGAAGCTAGAAATCGAAGGTGTGATGTTCAATGTTGTTAGTGGGTATGCTCCACAGGTAGGATGTGAGCTGGAGGAGAAGGAGAAATTCTGGTTGGACCTTGATGAAGTGATGCAGAGCATCCCTAGAAGTGAGAGAGTTGTCATTGGTGCAGACTTCAATGGACATGTTGGTGCAGGAAACAGAGATGATGAGGAGGTTATGGGCAGGTTTGGTATCCAGGAGAGGAACGCAGAAGGACAGATGGTGGTTGACTTTGCAAAAAGGATGGAAATGGCTGTAGTGAATACTTTCTTCCAGAAGAGGCAGGAACATAGGGTGACCTATAAGAGTGGAGGTAGGAGCACACAGGTAGACTACATCTTGTGTAGACGGTGTAATCTGAAGGAGATCAGTGACTGCAAAGTAGTGGTAGGTGAGAGTGTAGCCAGACAGCATAGGATGGTGGTGTGTAGGATGACCCTGGTGGTGAAGAAGATGAAGAGGGCAAAGGCAGAGCAGAGGACCAAATGGTGGAAGCTGAAAAAGGAAGAGTGTTGTATGACTTTCAGGAAAGAGTTGAGGCAGGCTTTGGATGGTCAGGAGGTGCTTCCAGATGACTGGACAACTACAGCAAATGTGATCAGGGAGACAGGTCGGAGAGTACTTGGTGTGTCATCTGGAAGGAAAGGAGATAAGGAGACTTGGTGGTGGAATGAGGAGGTGCAGGAGTGGATCCAGAGAAAGAGGTTAGCTAAGAAGAAGTGGGACACTGAGAGGACTGAAGAGAGTAGACAGGAGTACAGGGAGATGCAGCGTACGGTGAAAGTAGAGGTGGCAAAGGCCAAACAAGGGGCTTATGATGACTTGTATGCTAGGTTGGACAGTAAGGAGGGAGAGACTGACCTGTACAGGTTGGCAAGGCAGAGAGACAGAGATGGGAAGGACGTGCAGCAGGTTAGGGTGATAAAGGATAAGGATGGAAGTGTGTTGACAGGTGCCAATAGTGTGATGGGAAGATGGAAAGAGTACTTTGAAGAGTTGATGAATGAGGAAAATGAGAGAGAACGAAGAGTAGAAGAGGTGACTGTTGTGGACCAGGAAGTAGCAAAGATTAGTAAGGATGAAGTGAAGAGGGCATTGAAGAGGATGAAGAGTGGAAAGGCACTTGGTCCTGATGATATACCTGTGGAGGTATGGAAGTGTCTCGGAGAGGTAGCAGTGGAGTTTCTGACTGGGTTGTTCAACAGGATCTTAGATAGTGAGAAGATGCCCGAGGAATGGAGGAGAAGTGTGCTGGTGCCCATCTTTAAGAACAAGGGAGATGTGCAGAGTTGTGGCAACTACAGAGGAATAAAGCTGATGAGCCACACGATGAAGCTATGGGAAAGAGTAGTTGAAGCTAGGCTAAGGGCAGAGGTGAACATCTGTGAGCAGCAGTATGGTTTCATGCCAAGAAAGAGTACAACAGATGCAATATTTGCTTTGAGGATGTTGATAGAGAAGTACAGAGAAGGTCAGAAGGAGCTGCATTGTGTCTTTGTAGATCTGGAGAAAGCTTCTGACAGGGTGCCCAGAGAGGAACTGTGGTTTTGTATGAGGAAGTCTGGAGTGGCAGAGAAGTATGTTAGAGTGGTGCAGGACATGTATGAGGACTGTAAGACAGTGGTGAGGTGTGCTGTCGGAGTAACAGAGGAGTTCAAGGTGGAGGTGGGAGTACATCAGGGATCAGCTCTGAGCCCCTTCTTGTTTGCTATGGTGATGGACAGGATGACAGACGAGGTTAGACAGGAGTCTCCATGGACTATGATGTTTGCAGATGACATTGTGATCTGTAGTGAGAGCAAGGAACAGGTGGAGGAGAAGCTAGAGGCGTGGAGGTTTGTCCTGGAAAGGAGAGGAATGAAGGTTAGCCGCAGCAAGACGGAGTATCTGTGTGTGAATGAGAGGGACCCAAGTGGAAGAGTGAGGTTACAGGGAGAAGAGATCAAGAAGGTGGAGGATTTTAAGTACTTAGGGTCAACAGTCCAGAGCAATGGAGAGTGTGGAAAAGAGGTGAAGAAGCGTGTACAGGCAGGATGGAACGACCGGAGAAGAGTGTCAGGTGTGATGTGTGATAGAAGAGTTTCAGCTAAAATGAAAGGAAAGGTTTACAAAACTGTGGTGAGACCAGCCATGTTGTTTGGTCTGGAGACAGTGTCCCTGAGGAAAAGACAGGAGGCAGAGCTGGAGGTAGCAGAACTGAAGATGCTGAGGTTCTCTTTGGGAGTGACCAGGATGGATAGGATCAGGAATGAGGACATCAGAGGGACAGCACATGTTAGAGGCTTTGGAGATAAAGTCAGAGAGGCCAGACTGAGATGGTTCAGACATGTCCAGAGGAGAGAGAGTGAATATATTGGTAGAAGGATGCTGAGTTCCCCACTGCCAGGCAGGAGGCCTAGAGGAAGACCAAAGAGGAGGTTTATGGATGTGGTTAAAGAGGACATGAAGGTAGTTGGTGTGAGAGAAGAGGATGCAGCAGACAGGGTTAGATGGAGGCAATTGATTCACTGTGGCGACTCCTTAAGGGAAAAGCCGAAATTAAAAGAAGAAGAAGAAGAAGTTTATATACATGTAAACTCCTCCCTCTCTGTGTGATTTCAGTTTTGCAGTATCAACAGTAATTACGTTGCTGCTGGAATGCTGCAAATTTGGCTGAAAATCAGCAAAACAAAAGTTTTAAAGAAATTCAGCACTTTTCGGTCCTTACTACACTTTTTTAATCATATTGCTTCACAATATTTGCAAAATAATGATTCTGTGCTGAGATAAAGTAAAAATAAAAAGATTTCACAGTCCCACGTTGCAAAATACCAGAGTTTAAAAATACAGATATTTTATGTGAAGCACGGTGGAGGCAGCATCATGATGAAGCACGGTGGAGGCAGCATCATGATAAAGCATGGTGGAGGCAGCATCATGATGAAGCACGGTGGAGGCAGCATCATGATAAAGCATGGTGGAGGCAGCATCATGATGAAGCATGGTGGAGGCAGCATCATGATGAAGCACGGTGGAGGCAGCATCATGATAAAGCATGGTGGAGGCAGCATCATGATGAAGCATGGTGGAGGCAGCATCATGATGAAGCACGGTGGAGGCAGCATCATGATGAAGCACGGTGGAGGCAGCATCATGATGAAGCACGGTGGAGGCAGCATCATGATGTGAAGCACGGTGGAGGCAGCATCATGATGTGAAGCACGGTGGAGGCAGCATCATGATGAAGCATGGTGGAGGCAGCATCATGATAAAGCACGGTGGTGGCAGCATCATGATAAAGCACGGTGGAGGCAGCATCATGATAAAGCATGGTGGAGGCAGCATCATGATATGTCTTTGGTGTTTTTTACATCAGCATGTAAAATATTAGATTTTTCAGGTAATTATATCCTGTATATTAAATCTGTCCAGTCGATGAACATTTTGTTTATTTGTTTTCCATCATTTTTACTGATGTTCCTGCATTTCGTCTTCTCTGCTGCAGACTGGCTCCGTATGTGGGATTATTAAACTATTATCTGATTAATAAAACAGGTAAATCTGTAAAACAACGGTGAATTCTTCCAGTTGAACCCCTGAAGCCTCCATCCTTCTCCTGACTTTCAGCTCCTCCTCCTCCTCCTTCTCTCCCGGTTTGTTTGTTGCCAGCAGACGTTTGGCTTCCAGCAGCTTCACATCAATAAAGTCTGAGTTTCCCCGAATCACAGCTCTGGCGTCGACGTCCTGAAGTGACCTGAGCTGCAGCCTGACATCGCCCAGCTCTGTCTGAGACACTAAAACACCACCAGAGACCCGAGACAACGTCTGATTCACAGCAGATTTACTGAATGGAAATAAGAGAGAAAAGATAAAACGACAGCAGCTGTCCAGGATTATGCCATTGTTTCTAAAAGGACACCCCCACGTCTCCACAGGTTTGGTCCGGTCCAACCTCAGTCACTGAACTAAACATTTACTGGGAGTCCAAACAGACCGACAACGTGTCAGCGTGATAAAACAACCACATTACTGAACACAGAGACGCACTGAAACACACAGAGACACAAAACGACGACAAAAAGACACAAAACGACCAAAAAAGGCAAAAAATGACGACAAAAAGACACAAAACGACCACAAAGAGACACAAAATGATGAAAAAAGGCAAAAAACTGCCACAAAGAGACACAAAACGACCACAAAGAGACACAAAACGACCAAAGAAAGGCAAAAAATGATGACAAAAAGACACAAAACGACCAAAGAAAGGCAAAAAATGACGACAAAAAGACACAAAACGACCACAAAGAGACACAAAATAATGAAAAAAGGCAAAAAAACTGCCACAAAGAGACACAAAACGACCACAAAGAGACAGAAAACGACCAAAGAAAGGCAAAAAATGATGACAAAAAGACAGAAAACGACCACAAAGAGACATTGATCAAAGCTACATTCATTCTGACTGCTGAAGATAAAATCACTTCAGAATATCTTCCATTAGAATCACGCCTCATTTGGCAACGATCAGCAAAGAAAACTGTTTTCTCAAACCGGATTCTATGAAAAAAAAACTCAGAGCTCCTCAACACAAAGTCCAGATTGACCTCAACAATTGTGGAGAAAAGCAAAAAAACAAAAGGACCTGAAACTGTGTTGGTCAGAATCGGTGAAATCTGGATTATCTTCAGACTGACACACCTGAATGGATGTAAACCTGATCTGGGTCAGTTTCTACCACAACTCAGATGTTTCTCCTCCTAAATGTCATGGTTCTATCTGCTGTACCGATGAAGTTCTGAAAAAGTCCATTAAAAAGTGATAAATCTGGACCCTCCTCTGTGGACTTCAAGGACCTGGAACTCTGGAGATATTATAGGATGAAGGTAGAACTCTGATCATTAAATATTCTAGTCTCTGCTGCTGCACTTTGTTCTGTTTGACACCAGACTGTGAATCTGCAGCAGATGTTTCAGCTGTTTTTAATTATTCCTCCTCATTAATATTCATCATATTTCATTGGACGAGGTTGACCTGTAGCTCCGCCCCTCACCCAGTGAATAAGGCAGCAGGGAAAGCGTCTGTACGGGACCAGAGCCAGAACTGGTCTGGCTGCTGGTCCTGCAGGAAGTCCTTACCGTTGTAGGAGAGGCGGGGTTTGCTGAGACACATGATGAAGTGGACCTCCATCTCATTGGACGCCACAGACTTGGAGCAGACAGGACACTTGAATCCTGCAGAGAAGAACAGACCAACATGTTCACTCCAGGTCGATGAAAACTGCAGCCGCTTCATCGTTCAGATGTAAAATCAGGAGTGAATAAAGACAAACATGCATCTGTGAAGGTGATGGTCCTGGTCCACCATGAAGTCTGTGATCCAGGTTTGACTCTGAGAGCCACAAAGGCCAGCAGCAGCTCATAATTCAATGAATAAATCATAAAAACCTGGATCCTAATGAAGCAAACCGTCAAATATCGGGATATTGAGACACAATGAAGTATAAATAACGTGTATGTTAGTGCACCAAAGCATCAAAAACATGGATAATAGCACAACAAAGGAAGAAAACCTTAATACTGATGCACAGAAGCAACAAAAACCTGGATAATAATGTGCAAAAATGTCACTATCCTGGATAATAACGAACAAAAGTGTCAATAATCTGGATAACACATGAAAACATCAAAAACTGGGATATCAGCCCACCAAGATGTCCAAAACCTCGATGTTACCACACTAAAATGATAAAAACCTGGATTTTAATGAACCAAACTATCAAATATGTGGATATGAAGACATTTCAGCATAAATAACGTGTACATTAGTGCACCGAAGCATCAAAAACCTTAAAAATAGCACACAAAAGGAAGAAAAACCTTAATAATAATGCACAAAATAACAAAAACCTCATTAATAATGTTCAAAAATGTCAACAATCTTTATTTTAATGCACCAAAGTATAAATAATGTGTATTTTAAAGCATCAAATATCTGGCTATTAAGACACCAAAGCATCAAAGAGCTTCACATAAAGACGTTCGAACAAACTGAAGCTGATCTTTAAATGTTTTGATGTTTACAAGCTGATTAGTTCATCAGTCAGTGTTTAAACAGAGAAACGTGGTTCCAGCACCGCCTCACAGCTACGAGGTCCACATCCTGTCCTGCTTCTGGGATCTTTCTACGTGGACCCTAAACTGTCTGTAGGTGAGAATGTGAGTGTGAATGTCTATGTGTAGCCCGGTGACAGACTGCTACCTGTCCAGGTGAGCCTGTGATAGGCTCCGCCCCCTAATGAGGATTAACTGGTGTATAGATGATGGACTACATCTGCTGCTTCTGAGGCTCTGATTTAAGAACTGGTGGTTGTATTGTTAAAAAAAGACACACACACATACACACACACACACACACACACACACACACACACACACACACACACACACACACACACACACTGATGACCCAGTTCTCCTTCAGCTATTTTCAGGTTCTCCACTGAGACAGAAAGAAAACAAGTAAAAACGAAATGAAAAGGAAAGTTCAGGTGTGTGTGTGTGTGTGTGAGCGTGCACGTGCTCATGCACTCTGTCCAGCTGGTTTGTGTCAAATCAGCAAAATTTTCTTCAATATTTTCCTCACAGAACAGAAGCTGATGTCAGAGACTGGAACAAAACTGGAGGAATTTAGAAAATGTCAGAACATATGAATACATAGGATTAGAATACTGTTAATATAAAGGGTAGTTGTATTATGTGTAGTATTGTGTTATTAATGTTGTATTATGTGTAGTATTGTTTTATTAATGTTGTATTAGTGTGTATTATTGTGTTATTAACGTTGTATTAGTGTGTAGTATTGTGTTATTAATGTTGTATTATGTGTAGTATTGTTTTATTAATGTTGTATTAGTGTGTATTATTGTGTTATTAACGTTGTATTTGTGTGTAGTATTGTGTTATTAATGTTGTATTAATTGTGCTATGACCATAGTTGGTTATTGTGTTATTAATGTTGTATTAGTGTGTATTATTGTGTTATTAATGTTGTATTAGTGTAGTATTGTGTTATTAATGTTGTATTAGTGTGTAGTATTGTGTTATTAATGTTGTATTAGTGTAGTATTGTGTTATTAATGTTGTATTAGTGTAGTATTGTGTTATTAATGTTGTATTAGTGTAGTATCGTGTTATTAATGTTGTATTAGTGTGTATTATTGTGTTATTAATGTTGTATTAGTGTAGTATTGTGTTATTAATGTTGTATTAGTGTAGTATTGTGTTATTAATGTTGTATTAGTGTGTAGTATTGTGTTATTAATGTTGTATTAGTGTGTAGTATTGTGTTATTAATGTTGTATTAGTGTAGTATTGTGTTATTAATGTTGTATTAGTGTAGTATTGTGTTATTAATGTTGTATTAGTGTAGTATTGTGTTATTAATGTTGTATTAGTGTGTAGTATTGTGTTATTAATGTTGTATTAGTGTAGTATTGTGTTATTAATGTTGTATTAGTGTGTAGTATTGTGTTATTAATGTTGTATTAGTGTAGTATTGTGTTATTAATGTTGTATTAGTGTGTAGTATTGTGTTATTAATGTTGTATTAGTGTAGTATTGTGTTATTAATGTTGTATTAGTGTAGTATTGTGTTATTAATGTTGTATTAGTGTAGTATCGTGTTATTAATGTTGTATTAGTGTGTATTATTGTGTTATTAATGTTGTATTAGTGTAGTATTGTGTTATTAATGTTGTATTAGTGTAGTATTGTGTTATTAATGTTGTATTATGTGTAGTATTGTGTTATTAATGTTGTATTAGTGTGTAGTATTGTGTTATTAATGTTGTATTAGTGTGTATTATTGTGTTATTAATGTTGTATTAGTGTAGTATTGTGTTATTAATGTTGTATTAGTGTGTAGTATTGTGTTATTAATGTTGTATTAGTGTAGTATTGTGTTATTAATGTTGTATTAGTGTAGTATCGTGTTATTAATGTTGTATTAGTGTGTATTATTGTGTTATTAATGTTGTATTAGTGTAGTATTGTGTTATTAATGTTGTATTAGTGTAGTATTGTGTTATTAATGTTGTATTAGTGTAGTATTGTGTTATTAATGTTGTATTAGTGTGTAGTATTGTGTTATTAATGTTGTATTAGTGTGTAGTATTGTGTTATTAATGTTGTATTAGTGTAGTATTGTGTTATTAATGTTGTATTAGTGTAGTATTGTGTTATTAATGTTGTATTAGTGTAGTATTGTGTTATTAATGTTGTATTAGTGTGTAGTATTGTGTTATTAATGTTGTATTAGTGTAGTATTGTGTTATTAATGTTGTATTAGTGTGTAGTATTGTGTTATTAATGTTGTATTAGTGTAGTATTGTGTTATTAATGTTGTATTAGTGTGTAGTATTGTGTTATTAATGTTGTATTAGTGTAGTATTGTGTTATTAATGTTGTATTAGTGTGTAGTATTGTGTTATTAATGTTGTATTAGTGTAGTATTGTGTTATTAATGTTGTATTAGTGTAGTATTGTGTTATTAATGTTGTATTAGTGTGTAGTATTGTGTTATTAATGTTGTATTAGTGTAGTATTGTGTTATTAATGTTGTATTAGTGTGTAGTATTGTGTTATTAATGTTGTATTAGTGTAGTATTGTGTTATTAATGTTGTATTAGTGTAGTATTGTGTTATTAATGTTGTATTAGTGTAGTATCGTGTTATTAATGTTGTATTAGTGTGTATTATTGTGTTATTAATGTTGTATTAGTGTAGTATTGTGTTATTAATGTTGTATTAGTGTAGTATTGTGTTATTAATGTTGTATTATGTGTAGTATTGTGTTATTAATGTTGTATTAGTGTGTAGTATTGTGTTATTAATGTTGTATTAGTGTGTATTATTGTGTTATTAATGTTGTATTAGTGTGTAGTATTGTGTTATTAACGTTGTATTAATTGTGCTATGACCATAGTTGGTTCTTGTGTTATTAATGTTGTATTTCTGAGGGCTTCAGCCCCAGACCCTAACACTAACACTAACCCTAACCCTGACCCTAACATTATTAAATTATGAATACAAAGCCGAAGTGGGCAGCTGATGAGGGCAAGTAGAGCCAGGGTGGGGTGCCCTTCGGGGGGATGGACCGTGCACTACAGCCCCTCAGGGAGCTTATGGCTTCCTGGGGGGCCAGTGCCCTCTGTAATGGAGGGCATTCCCTTAAATCCAAACCCTATCTGGCTGTAGCTGCTGCGTTTCTTTCATTTCTTGCTCCGGATGTTTTCCTCTCGCTGATGCTCGCTGATCAAAACCTTCAGCGAATCAAAGAGGAGCGGCCGAAGCTGTGAAACGATAATTAACATCCAGTAGGATCAAAGCAGAATGAGCCGCTGGATTCCCTGCTTCTGATTGGTCACAGCGGACTACAGACCAAGAGAACAAAAGCTACGAGCAGGAAGACCACCCAGACGCTGCTCCTGTTCATTCAGCTCTGAATGTCAGTGGATCCAGCATATTCTGACTCCATCACCTCACCGTCTGTCTGTTTCCTGACATGAATATGTGCAGCTGACTGGGACGGACACAAAGTACAGAACAACACATAAAAAGGACGGATATCACTGCAGCAAAATGCCTGGATATGAACGATATGGATATGAAGTGGCAATAAACTGGATGTCAGTGCACAAAAGTATCAATAGATTGGACAATAACGCACACAATCATCAATAAACTGAAAATTAACAAATAAAACCATCAATAACTAGGACAATAACATAAAAACTGTCAAGAAAAACCTCAATAAACTGGATATTAACAAATAAAACCATCAATTCACTTGCTTTTAAAAGCATCAATAACCCAGACATTAAGATAAAAAACACCAATAAACTGGATATTAATGCACAAAAGTATCAATAACTTGGATAATATCACAACTTAATGTCATTCTGTAAAACTGTGAAAACAAACTAAGACTAATGTGGTTATTGAAGAACTGACCCCAGATCAGTTTTATTTCCGTCCAGACGTCACAGACTGAACACTGAATCTGGTTTCTGGTCATTTCTTGAAAGTTTACCCACAATGCAGTTTTTAAAGTTTTCTCCAGCTTTAGATAGCATTCATCGATTTAAAAAAAAAGATTTAAAAAAAAGATTTAAAAAAAAGATTTAAAAACTTGTTCCAAAGCGCATAAAAGTTGTGCAAACTCCCTCAAATTTAAAAAAAGGCTTGAAATATGTTTAAAATTAAGCAATGTTGTTCAAACGCTGTTTAATAACTGAAAAAATTACCCCAAGTTACCCAAATGTGTCCAAAACTAGTCAAACTGTGCCCAAGTGGACTCAACATTTGTTCAAAATCAGATGAAAATACGTCCAAAATTAGTTTTTATTTTACCTGAACTTGTTCTGACCAACCTCCTACCGCTCTAAGTTTACCCAGAACAACCTTTTCCCCTGAAACTTATCCAGAATGACTCAAAAATTGTGTGAAATGTGTCAAAAGACGACCAAAAGAACCCCAGAATGATCAGAAACGTCTCCTAAATTACTTCATTTTTGGCCAAAATGACCCAAAATTGTGAAAAATGTTTATTCTAAACAAATTTTGAAAGAACTTAAAAATAATTCTGGACATTTTTCAAGTTGTTTTTGATCATTTCTGAGTAATTCTAGACTATTTCTGTGTCATTCTGGACAAATGTTGGTTCCTTTCAGACAAGTTTTATCACATCAGACACATTTTCTGTCATTCAGGACGACTTTTGAACAAGTTTCTGTTGAACTGAACAATCAAAATGTGTGTAAATGGTCCTTTGATCGTCTCCAATAGTTCTGACCAGCCTCCTGCCAACATTAAAGTTCACCCAGAACCACCTTTTAAGTTTTATCTGGTGGATTATAAGAAACCAGAAACACATCCAGGAACCAATGATTGTTTCTGTAAACTGTTCACATGAGGATACATCCCATAATACTGATGATCCCTGTTGGATTCAAACATGAACTTTCCCATGATTCATTGTGATGAAAACGCGGAAGTCTGACAGTAGATAGTTATTAGCAGCTAACAGCAAGCACTTAGCAGCTAGCAGTTAGCCACTAGGGGCTAGCAGCTAGCAGTTAACAGTTAGCAGCTAGCAGTTAGCCACTAGGGGCTAGCAGCTAGCAGTTAACAGTTAGCAGCTAGCAATTATTAGCTGGCAGTTAGCAGCCAGCAAACACACCTGTAACTCCTCATGAAACAGGAAGAGGCTCCACCTGGTGGACCAACCAAGAACTCCAGCTGATCTACATCTACTGACATCAGGACCTCCTTCTACCTCATCAGTTCATGCACTTGGAACTAAGTTATTAACAGAAATGAATCGACTGATCACTAACATCTCTGAAGAATTCTCAGTTTCTGACCAAAAACACAGTTTTTCTGTGGAAAAGAATCTTAAATGTAAAGAAGAATGCTGCTTTCACAACATTAAAAACTACCATTTGTTCCATAAAAAGTCTCTATTTTATTTTTCCAGTGACTGTTTGACTTGATCTGACTGAGAAACGCCCGTTAGCTTCTTCCTTCCTGCCTCCAGCGCCACTTTGAAGCTTTTATCTCTCAGCCCTGAGTCATTCTGCCATCCTGATGTTAACACCTCAGGATTCATTCATTTATAGATCCAGATCCTACAGATCAACACCTCAGGATTCATTCATTCATTTATAGATCCAGATCATATAGATTAACACCTCAGGATTCATTCATTTATAGATCCAGATCCTATAGATTAACACCTTAGAATTCATTCATTCATTTATAGATCCAGATCCTGCAGATCAACACCTCAGGATTCATTCATTCATTTATAGATCCAGATCCTATAGATTAACACCTCAGGATTCATTCATTTATAGATCCAGATCCTACAGATTAACACCTCAGGATTCATTCATTTATAGATCCAGATCCTACAGATTAACACCTCAGAATTCATTCATTCATTTATAGATCCAGATCCTACAGAAGCTTCATTTCCAGCTGCACAAAGTTAACCTTGGTGTCGTCCTGCAGGTCAAATTAACCCATTTTAAAGTTCAAAATGCGGAAAAAAAAAATCTATTTTTCACGGTGAAAACAACAAAAAAATAGACAACGCAAGCAAGACAAAAAACACAAAATGACAAAAATAAGATGCAAAATGACAAAAATGAGACACAAATGAGTCACAAAACGACCAAAATAAGACAGAAAACGACACAAATGAGACACAAGTTGACAAAAACAGGACCTACTGAGAACGACTTTTACTGTTAATCCACCACAGATGTTTTAGAAGTTGGATTAGCTGCACATGCTAACATGCTAATGAAGTCCAACAGCCGCTTAAATTAAAGGTTATTAAAGGCTGATCATTGTCACTGAGCTGACGTAAAACACAGAAACGTGATTTGTGGATGAGAAACCAGGAAAAAGTAGCTGAACTGGCGTTAGCTGAGGCTAGCATTAGCTGAAGCTAGCGTTTAGCTGAAGCTAGCGTTTAGCTGAAGCTAGCGCTTGGCTGAAGCTAGCATTTAGCTGAGTCTAGCGTTTAGAAAACACTTCAGCCAGGCTTAAAAACGTTGATCAGCTCATCGTAACGGAGAATAACGTTCAGAAACAGACGACTTTAACCCAAACTGGTGCCTGACAGACGCCAGCAGACCTCCGTCCTCCGTCCTCCAGGTAAATATGTGCAGAAACGGACAGACGGATTTGAACTGAGCAGGAAAACGAGCATCTCAACAGTCTGGGGGCTGGAATGAATCATCCAGCAGTGAGGAGGAGGAAGGAGAGGAAGAGGAGAAGAAGCTGGATGAGGATGAAGGACGCTGAGGCCGTTAGCGTCGTCATTCAGAGGTTATTTTTCACCTGTTGTGTTTCTGCTTGACCCTGGTGTTGTCCTGCAACACCAGGTACAGGGTTCCAGGTCCTTGAAGTCCATGGAGGAGAATGTCACCTGGAGAAAGTTTCTAGAGTAGACCTACTGACAACTGTCTACTCTAGAACTTTCTCCACTTGTCGGTAGATCTGGTCTAGAACTTTCTCCAGTTGTCGGTAGGTCTACTCTAGAACTTTCTCCACTTGTCGGTAGGTCTATTCTACAACTTTCTCCACTTGTCGGAAGGTCTACTCTAAAACTTTCTCCACTTGTCGGTAGGTCTACTCTAGAACTTTCTCCACTTGTCGGTAGGTGTACTCTAAAACTTTCTCCACCTGTCGGTAGGTCTACTCTAGAACTTTCTAAAAGTTGAGGGTAGGTCTACTCTAGAACTTTCTCCACTTGTCGGTAGGTCTACTCTAGAGCTTTCTGCAGCTGTCGGTAGGTCTACTCTAGAACTTTCTCCACTTGTCGGTAGGTCTACTCTAGAACTTTCTCCAGTTGTCGGTAGGTCTACTCTAGAACTTTCTCCACTTGTCGGTAGGTCTACTCTAGAACTTTCTCCAGTTGTCGGTAGGTCTACTCTAGAACTTTCTGCAGTTGTCGGTAGGTCTACTCTAGAACTTTCTCCAGTTGTCAGTAGGTCTACTCTAGAACTTTCTCCAGGGGACGTTCTCCTTTCCTGCTTCCAGTCTTTAAGTTTAGTCTCACTTAGAACATTCCAGGTCCTTGAAGTCCATAGAGGTGGGTCCAGATTTATCATTTTTAATGGACTTTTTCAGAACTTCATTAGTCCAGCAGATAGAACCATGACATTTAAGCGAAGAAACATCTGAGATCTGATAAAAACTGACCCAGATCAGTTTAAATCCATCCAGGAGTCTCAGTCTAAACACTGAATCTGGTTTCTGTTCAGAACCATTTTTTTTCTACAATTCTATTCAACTGTTGAGTCAGAAATTGGGTAATTTTCAAACAATTTAGGTCAATTTTCATTTCATTTTCAACAAATTTCCTGTAATTTTGGATCATTTTTGAGTCGTTTTGGGTGAATTCTCACTCATTATGGACAATTTTCTGGTCATTTTCAACAGATTTTATGTCAGCTTGAATCTGTTCTCATTATTTTGATCATTTTTGTGTCTTTGGGATCATTTTCAGTCATTTAGGACAAATTTCATGTCATTCTGGACTCATTCTATGGAACCCTGTAAATATTCCCAGTATGAAGGTAGAACTTTGATCATTGATAAAACTACTGGAGATGAAGAACCAGATGTACTGAGGAGGTTCTTGGAGGATCTCTGTTCAGAATTCTTAGACGTATCTGGAACGTTTCTCTATGTTTACTTCATTGTCTGCAGCAGGAGATGCGTTCAGGGCTGCGTGGACGAAGCGGCGCTGCAGCAGACAGACAGTGAACAGATTAGACGTTTGTTCCTTCACGGCCATAAACGGCAGAACTGAAAACCGTCGGCCCGATTACATCACAGACTCTCCTCACCTTCCCAGAAACCGCCGGCAGTTTCCATGGCAACAGGACAGAGCAGAGGAGGAGGCGGTGTTTGTCTGAGGAGGTGAACAGTTAATTATAGCAGCTTCAGCAGGAGGAGACCCTGAACGCTGCATCAGAACCTCCAGAGGACAGGGGGACCCGACCAGAACACAACACAACACAACCGACACAGGACATCTGCTGCACACTGAAATAAATAACAGTCTCTGTGGTTGTTTTGTGTCTCTTTGTGGTTGTTTTGTGTGTCTTTGTGGTGGTTTTGTGCCCATTTGTGGTCATTTTGTGTCTCTTTGTGGTCATTTTGTGTCTCTTTGTAATCATTTCATGTCTGTTTAAGGTCATTACAATAAACTGGAGTTTATTTTGGCTCTGTTTACATCTTGCTGTTCCACCTGGTCCACTCCAGACCTGGTCCATTTCAGACCTGGTCCATTTCAGACCTGGTCCATTTCAGACCTGGTCCTCTTCAGACCTGGTCTTTCAGTAAACCTCATTCTGACTTGAGCCAAACAATAAACAGAAACCAAACCGCAATAAAAGAGGAAACACAAAACACCCCTGCTATGTGTATCTTCGTGTGTGTGTGTATCTGTGTGTGTGTGTGTGTGTGTGTGTGTGTGTGTGTGTGTGTGTGTGTGTGTGTGTGTGTGTGTGTGTGTGTCCTCAGACGCCTCCTCAGATCCAGGGAAACAGAACTAAATTGAGGCTGACCTACATTCTGATCCTGCAGCAGCACAGATGTTCCTCTTCCTGAAATCATGAGGCTGAAGCGTCCCCGAGCGTCCCGACAGTTGTCCTGCTCTCAGCTCCGTTATCTCTGGGCTGAACGGAGACGCTGAATGTGTCAGAGCATTATTAAATCAGAATAACCTGACGCTGAAACAGCAGCAGAGAAGCATTCAGCATCATCCAACACAACCGTTCTGTCTGACTGTCAGTGAACGCAGCATCACAGCTCCTTATGAACACAGACCGGAACACAGAGAAACGGGTTCACATGGAGCTCTGTCGTAGACGACATATCGTTACTATACGTGGTCTATAAATGTTAGTAGAGAATCCCTGACAGCTGCTGCAGGAACCGACAGAGACTAGAAGCTTCTCTGAGCACCGAGCTGCTTCAGTTTGGGTTATTCTGTGATTTATGGACCTGTTGTCTGTCTTTTTGTCATCATTTTGTGTCTATTTGTAGTTGTTCTATCCATCTACCTGTCTATAGTCTATCTACCTACTTATCTATCTATAGTCTGTCTGTCTGTCTTTCCAACTTTTCTGTATTGATTAAGCATTAATGAGGTATTGATAAACGGTATCGATAAAGAGGAGGGGGGACGACTGATGGACGGAATAATCACTGATCACACAATAACCTGTCTGTCTGTCTTCACGTTTTATAAATTAGCTTCGGCTAACTCTTTCAACTGTATATGAAAATCAAACTGTTTATGCAGTTAGAACAAGTTGATGCCTTCAGTTTACTATTTCAATCGTTTATCATTAGCTTTTAGCTTCAGTCACCCTTTGCTAATTGTTTTATCATTTACTAATCGTTTATCCATTAGCATTAGCTCACATTGGCTACTTTAAGCCATTTTTTTAAATCTTTTTTACTAATTACTTCTGGCTAACCCTTTCAATAGCTTCTGACTAGCCTCTAGCTAACTACTTCAACCTCGTATGAACTGCCTTTTGCTAACTAACTTTTTCCAACAGCATTTCAATTAGTTGCTGGAATTATAATCACTGACCATTAACTTTTAGCTATTTATTTATAATTATCTTAAGCAATTTCAACTTCTGACAAAACTTCTAATTAATTGTGTATATTGAATGTCTTTAGCTAAGTAGCATATTTCAAAAACTTGCCATTAACTTTTAGCTATTTCCATGTATCCTGAGCTTTTAGCTGACTGTTAATAGAATATCCTTATTAGTTACCATTAACTAACTCTTCCAACCATCTACCTATTATTACCAAATGTTTATCCGCTATTTTTAGTTATTAGCTAAAAACAAAAAACAATCTTACTCCTGCCAAAACTAGCTACTCTCACTTTTGGCTAATTTATTTAATCGTTTATCAAATGACTTTAGCTAAGTAGCCTATTTCAACTGTCAATTACTTTTAGTAATTTCAGTCCTTTCACAATAACATTTGGATATTCCAGTAGTTTATCTGCCGATTTGATCTATTTTGACCTATTACCACAAACCTTTAGCTTTAAAACACTTCATCAGTTACCATTAGCGAATTATTTTAACTGTTGATCTAAAATCCACTTTTCTCAGTCATTTTAAGGTTAATCCATTAATTATAATGCATTTTTTCACCCATTTTTCATCACTTTTACTCTAACAATGTCCACTGTTTAGCTGATATCTCTATCTAGCTAACTATACAATAAATAATAAGTCACAGTAACATCAGCGTCCCACCAGGTTACAGTTAGCTCACTTTTATGAATTCAGCTCCTGAGTGTTCAGAGGTGTTTAGCTGCTTCTATTCTGCACTTTATTCGCTGTTACGTCACAGTTCTGTCCATTCCTTTAATGATTCCTCCTCATTCTGCCACATCTGTCTGCTTTGACGTATTAATTACAGACTGCTGCCTCCGTGGCAGATCTCCAAGTTAAACCTTTTCAGACTGTCCAGCTCCTCGTTGACGGCAGATGTGGAAAACTGGCACTAATGAAAGAAAATAAGACTCTCTGAGCCTCCTACATAGGAGAGCAAAGAAAAGCAAATGTTATGAAACACAGCTTCTGTTAAATCACCTCTGGAAGTTAAATTTTAATGCATTTTAATAGCAGAGGAGCTAATGGAGGAGCTAACGGAAGAGCTAACAGAGGAGCTAACAGAGGAGCAAACGGAAGAGCTAACAGAGGAGCTAATAGAGGAGCTAACAGAGGAGCTAATGGAGGAGCTAAGGCAGGTGCTAACAGAGAAACACGGGCGGTACGAAATGACATACTAGAGGGGCTAACAGTTACAAGCAGAAGAACAGAGAGCTCACAGAGAAACAGAGGAGGTAGCAGAAGAGCTAACAGAGCAGCTAACAAAGGACCTAGCAGAGGAGCTAACAGAAGAGTTAACAGAGAAACAGAGTAGTTAGCACAGGAGCTAACCAAGAAACAGAGGAGCTCGCAAAGGAGTTAGCAAAGGAGCTAACAGGGGAACAGAGGAGCTAACAGAACAGCTAACAGAGGAACAGAGGAGCTAACAAAGGAGCTAGCAAAGGCGCTAACAGAGGAACAGAGAAGCTAGCAGAGGAGCTAACAGACCAGCTAACAGAGAACCACATTAGCTAACAAAAGAGCTAACAGAGGAGCTAACAGAGAAACAGAGGAGCTAACCGAGAAACAGAGGAGCTAACAGAGAAACAGAGGAGCTAACTCAGAAACAGAGGAGCTAACTCAGAAACAGAGGAGCTAACAGAGGAGCTAACCGAGAAACAGAGGAGCTAACCGAGAAACAGAGGAGCTAACAGAGGAACAGAGAAACTAGCCGGAGTTAACGCAGGAGCTAGCGGAGGAGCTAGCAGAGGAGCTAACGCAGGAGCTAGCAGAGGAGGTAGCAGAGGAGGTAGCAGAGGAGGTAGCAGAGGAGCTAACAGAGGAGCTAACAGAGAGGAACCACCTGTGGCCTGCTGATCATCACACATTTACACAGGAGGACTGATTTCAGCTCAGCGTCTCCAGAGAAAACAGCCCAGAATGAAGCTGGCGTTCAGACAAACAGATTCTCTCTGAGGGACACCTGGTTCTATGAGCCTCCAAAGCTAATGAGGAACGTCATAGGAACCCAGAAGGTGAGGAATCCTATTTTTGGAAAAGACAATAACAACATGTGGAGCAACAGGTCTGCAGCTGATTTCTACAAAGTTATGCATACATATATATAATATATAACATGTAAAATAAGTTTGCACATGTATGAAAAGTGAAATGGACTATCTGAGGACAGTGAATGTAGCATGAAGACGACTGTATCTGGAAGGTCCACTATGAAGACTAAAGAACACTAAGAGTCTCTGAGGAAAGGTTGTTGAAAAGCATCAGTCAGGACGATACAAGAACATTTCAAAGTTCCTGAAGATCTCCAGGAGTCTAGTTAAATCCATCATTAAGAAATGGAATGAAGATGAAACGTGAATAAATGTGACTAGAGCAGGACGTCCTCAAGACCTAAGAGACTAGAGAGGGAGGCCACCAAGACACATGTGACTGCCCTGAAGGAGCTAAATCTGGACCTGAGTTCACCAGAAGACATGCGGAGACTTTGAAGACACGTGGAAGAAGGTTCTTTAGTCTGAGGAGACCAGGATGGAGCTTTATGACCATCAGACTAGATGGTATGTTTGATGGACAAAACACTGAACATCATCACAAACACACCATCCCCACTGTGAAGCACGGTGGAGGCAGCATCATGATGTGAAGCACGGTGGTGGCAGCATCATGATATGAAGCAGACGAACCACCTTTCAATTGTCATTAACAACAAAGAAGGAACCAGATGCTAACACATGCTCAGAGGTTAAATGGAATTTTGGGGGCTAAATGTTAACACCGACATGCTAACAGGTTAATGCACGGGTCCACAGGCTGAGTTTAGCGTCGCTAGGCTAATGAAGCTAATTTCTGCTCATTCTGCATTGTTTCTCTGCTGCCAGACTGTGTTCCTTCACTGCTCGAGTAGTGCTCATGGGTTCTTCTTCGTGTCTTTGCAGCCGTTTTGCATCTCACAGTCCTTTTGTTGTCGTTGTGGTGATTTTATTTATTTATTTTCATTAAATCTGAATCTGTTTCTGTCTCTCTGTGCTCCATGTGTCTTTTTCTAGTCTTTGTGTGTCTCTTGGTTTTGTGTTTTTCTATCACTTTGCGTCTTTCATGCCATTTTTAATCTTCTCAAAATTCAGCCCACAGAGTTTAGTTTTGGGTTCCAAACACCAAATCCGTGAACTCTGAACAGGATCTGAGGCGGTGCAGGAACCCGGACATCAGAAATCCCAGGACTGACTGAGGGGCTTTTCCTTCTCTGGATGATCAAACTGAACATATTTGTGTTCTGACTGGAGCAAGGTGGATCTCAGCTGCTTCCGTTCCAGATGACTCAGTGTGAAAGTGAGAAATCTCCCAGGAAAGTGGGTGAAAACTGGACACGTAACTAAAGCTCTGCAGCGTTTAAATGACCTGAAGAATAAATACCGGATCAGAACCTGACGCATATCAGAAGAACTAAACATATAATCCTGCTGCTTTCTGTCAGCCTCATATGATCAATACCTGAACAGAGGAGTCTTATGGATCTATACCTGACCACAACACCAACATACGCCAACTCTACTGGGTCATTTTTAAGATCAAAACTCAATGTGACTTTTTGACCTTCTACATTTACCATATAAACAGAATGAGGACAGAGAAAATGTGGAACAACCAGAGACTCTTAGCTGATGCTAATTTTCCCATTTTTTCTTGTTTCTTGTATTTAAAGAACAACTTTGATGCTCCAGCTGTTTGGTAGTGTGACGTCACTAGGGCTGCAACTAACGATGCATCGACGAATCGTCTGAGCACGATACGTCATCAAAAGCGGAAGTGAGCACGCAATGCAACAGAAATCAGCGTCCGACCGGAGCGTGGAACACGGACCGACATCGGCGCTGCATGGTGCATATATTATGTATGCACGCTGCAGCATGTGTTGGCAGAATTTTGAAAAATTCAGATGTTTCAGATCTGAGAATTTTTCTATTTTCCCCTGAGAAAGCTGAGAAGCCATTTTAAAGGTTCAGTATCTCCAGAAATAAAACTACCATCCATGAAAAATGGTGAGATCAGACAGAATAGTTTCATCAGATAACAGTGATTGGATGAATTCAGCAGAGGACAGTTTAATTACTGGACCTTAAAGATACAAGAAAAGTCTAAAATCTCCAATCCAGGCTGGTTTAGTGTCTCAGTAAAGTTCATGTAAGTGTCTATTTATGGATGAAATCAGCCTCAGATGTTGTTAAATTAAACATGAATCAACATGAACCATCTTGTAACAGAACATCTATCTCCAACATCCAGACCCCCATTAACACCAACATCTAGACCTCTATGAACATCTAGACCTCTATGAACACCTAGACCTCTATGAACATCTAGACCTCTATGAACACCCAGACCCCCATTAACACCAACATCTAGACCTCTGTGAACATCTAGACCTCTGTGAACACCTAGACCTCTATGAACATCTAGACCTCTATGAACATCTAGACCTCTATGAACACCTAGACCTCTATGAACATCTAGACCTCTATGAACATCTAGACCTCTATGAACACCTAGACCTCTATGAACACCTAGACCTCTATGAACACCCAGACCCCCATTAACACCAACATCTAGACCTCTGTGAACATCTAGACCTCTGTGAACATCTAAACCTCCATGAACTCCAGGTTCTGGTTCCTACTAATGAGTCCACATCAACATTTAGTCTAAACATCTAAAAACTGGAACCTTGTCTGGTTAAACTTTAACTCATCAGATTCTACAGATGTTAGAGCCTCAACAGTTGGAGAAATGAGGACCAACGACTGTGTTTTAGTAGAAACATGGATCCATCCATAGATAAACACTGACAGGAATTTTATGGAGACACTAGACCAGTCTGGATTGGAGGTTTTGAATGTCTTTCCATTTTTTGTGGCCAATAACGATCCATTATTGTTAATTTGGTCAATTCTGAGTAACTGTGGACTCATTTTGAAGAGTTCTGGACAATTTAAAGTAACTCTTGCAGTGATTTTGGACCTTTTTGAACATTTTTGGATTAATTTTTTACTTGGGAGAATTTTGAGCCATTTTACACACATCTGATGTCATTTAGGAGAATTATGAAATATTTTATATTTATGGGTAATTTTACTTTCTGGAGCCACTACACCATCCTCATTTAAAAACTATGTTATTCATTATTGAGTCATTTTAGACAGTTTTTATTTCATTTTAAACAAAATTTGAGGATTTCTGGACAAATTACGAGTCATCCCAGACAGTTTGCAATTAATTTCGGTCCAATTTTAAGTTATTTAGGACCACCTCTGTCTTATTCTGGGCAATTTTTGAGTCGTCTAGGACAAGTTTCAAGTAATACTGGACAAAATCATCTCTACCTCTGGAGAAATGTGGACCAAAGACCGGATTTTAGTAGAAATATGGATCCATCCATAGATAAACACTTACAGGAATTTTATGGAGACACTAGACCGTCCTGGATTGGGAGGTTGACACATTTTTTCCATCTTCAAGGACCAGTAGTTCATAATTTTGGACAATTTTAAGTCATTTTGAGCCATCTTCAACTTATTTTTGACAAACTTCAAGTAATTTCAGATTTAAGTCATCTTTGGTGAAAATGCCGAACAAAGATTTTGCACTTTTTTCCCCATTTTCAGGGGCCAATAATTAGTCTTTTGGACATTTTTTTGTCATTTTAAACCAATATTTCTCTGATTTTGCACAAGTTTCAAGTCATATTGGAGCATCTTAATCATACTCTGCACAATTTTTAATTATTTTAGATTAAGTTTTAAGTCTTTCTTGATACCTTTGAGTCATTTTAGACCATCTTTATCTTGTTTTGAACAAATTTTAGACATTTTGGACAAATTTCAAACAATTTCAGACGAGATTCTTGTCCTCTTTGGAGAAATGTGGACCAAAGACTGTATTTTAGTAGAAACATGGATCCATCCATAGATAAACACTTACAGGAACTTTATGGAGACACTGGACCAGCCTTGATTGGAGATTCACTTCTTTCCATTTTTAGTGACCACTGATTAAGCTGTTCTCTGCTGGATCCATCCAATCATCGTGATCTGATGAAACTATTATGTCTTTTCTCACCACCTTTCATGGATGTTGGTTTTATTTATGGAGATACTGAACCTTCAAAATGGCTTCTCAGGTTTCTTTGTGAGAGAAAACAGAAAAATTCTCCAAATTCAGCTCAGATGTTTTACAGACTGTGCAGCAGTGCCGACAGCAGATGAACTCTGGGTTCTACGTCTGGTTGAACCCAGCAGAAGCTCTGAGCTGCAGTTAAACCAGATGAAGCTGCTCCAACAGACTTCAGGCGTTTTCCTGGCCTTTGCAGTGACGTCCTGCTGTTCGTCTCAGCAGTCGCCCTGAAATAAACGAGGAGCCTGGATGTGGTGACGCCACTCCATTGTTGCTCCAAAGCCTTCAGAAAAATCTCCTTGAGCTGCAGCAGTGAAAGGTCAACCAGTGTGTTCCTACAGCAGCAGAGATGTGACATTTGTGATCAGCCTCTGTCCACAGACTACAGCAAAGCATGATAAAGATGCTCCAACATGACTTCAAACTTGTCCCAAAAGACTTAAAATCTGTGCAAAATAAAGATAAATATTGGTCTTCAATGTCAAAAAAAGAGGTCAAAATGAATAATTATTGACCCCAGAAACGTGCAAAATCTTCAGTCTTTGGTCCACATTTCACCAAAGATGACTGGCATCTTGTCTAAAACTGTTTGAGACTTGTCCGAAATGACTAAAAAATAGTCCCAAATAAGATAAAGACAGTCTAAAATGACTCAGAAGTGTCCAGAAAGACTTGAAAGTTGATCTAAAATACTCAATAGTTGTACAAAATGTGACAAGGATGGTCCAACATGACTTAAAATTTGTCTAAAAGACTTGAAATTTGTGCAAAATAAGATAAACATAGGTCAAAAATGACAAAAAAATGTCACAATGAATAATTATTACCCCTTGAAAATGTGAAAAAAGTGCAAAATCTTCAGTCTTTGGTCTTTGGTTTTCCAAAGACGACTTAGGTCTGAAATTACTTGATATTTGTCAAAAATAAGAGGAGGATGGTTCAAAATTACTTAAAATGGTTCAAAATAATGACTTACTGGCCCTTGAAAATGAAAAACAGTTTTGAAACCTCCAATCCATGCTGGTCTGGTGTCTCCATAGAGTTCCTGTTTACCTATGGATGGATCCATGGTTCCACTAAAATAGAGTCTCTGGTCCACATTTCTCTGGGGATGATGGGAATCTGGTCTGAAATTGTTTGAAATTTTTCCACAATACCTAAAAATTTGTCTCAAATCAGATAAATACAGTTTAAAATGACTCAAAGACTTGAAACTTGATCTAAAATACTTACTTAATAAAGATGGTCCAACGTGATCCTTTGGCCCGCAGTCTGTTACCACCTTCCATCTCTTCACTGATAATTGGCATCTCTGTGCAGCTATTTCCCATCTTTTTGAACATATTTTGTGTCCCTTTTGCATCTTTATGAAGCTACCTTGCATTTCCTCAGATCTGTTTCGCATCTTTATTTTGCATCTCTTTGTAGCTATTTTGCATCCAATCCTACATATTTGCATAGCTTTGCAATTACTTTACATCTTTTTGGAGCTATTCTGTGTCTCCGTTTTGCATCCCTGTGTATTTTGCATGTTTTCCTACCTATTCTGCATGGTTTTGTAACTATTTTACATATGTTTGGCAACATTTTGTATCTCTTTATAGTCATTTTGCATCTTTTCTTAACTATTTTGCATCTATTTATGGTTATTACATTTCAGTGTAGTTGTTTTTCATCTCTCTTGAGCCATTTTGCATCTCATCCTAAGTATTCTGCATAGCATTGCAACTATCTTATACCTTTTTGGAACCATTTTCATCTCTTTTGAACCGTTTCGCGCCTCTTCACTAATATTTGGCATCTGTCTTTTTGGAGTAATTTTGCATCTTCACTACTTTAACTTTCCCCAAAGCTATTTTTCATCTTTGTGTTGCCATGCTGTATCTCTTCATTGCTATTTTGCATCCCATCCTACATATTGTGCATAGCTCTGATACTATTTTACGTCTTTTTGGTGATATTTTCAGTCTCTTTTGCATCTTTATGAAGCTACTTTGCATTTCTTTGGAGCCATTTCACGTCTTTTCACATGTTTTGCATCTCTACGTTGCCATTTTGTATCCCTTTGAAGCTATTTTGCATCATTTTTAAGCTATTTTACATGTTTTTGTTGATATTTTTCATTTCTACATTGACGTTTTGCATCTATTCATAACAACCTTGCGCGTTTGTGGCTATTCTGCATCTTTATGTTGATGCTTTGCATGTCTTCGCAGCTGTTTTGTGTCTTTTCATTGCACGTTTTTGTCGTTTTGCAGCTGTTTTGCATCGTTCTGTGCTAATGTTTTTACAGGCCCAGTAATCTTTCAGGCCCCCGGTCTGTTGATGGTGAAACAGGTGTTTCAGGTTTTAAAATGTGTGAACTTGGTGAAGTTCTGTTGCTGTTGCTGTAGTCCTGCTGTGGATCAAACCAGGTCATTTCGTGGTGAAAACGTTGCTGCCTTCAGTCACCTTTCCCTTCCCCTCCTCTGATTCCTGTTTTGTGTCACTGACCTAAAAGCCCGTCAGAGTTTTGAAGCTGTGGAGGTAAAAACAGTTGATGGGACTGGGTTCTCCACGGAGCTTCAGTAATGAGACTCCGGGGACGGACGCTGCCGCCGCCGTTTGTTTTTAATGTTCCTCGATTACTTTACTGCCGAGAACAAACAGAATCCAGCTGTGGACAGTCGCTGAGAAACGACTTTAGCTGGATAACAAACCACAAAAACCTGACGTTTGATGTGTGTGGGGAGAAACGGTTCGACTGAATGCACATTTGTGGGAACTTCAAAATAATGTCCACATTTCCCAGCTGTAGTTTTTTAAAGTTATTTACTGTCATCTCACAAATGTTCTGTTGAGTTACAGATAAAATCCAAGAACTGTGTTAATACAAATATGTTCACAACAGCCTGATGGAACCATTTCTTTACCACGTCTGATGTGAGTTTGGGCTCATTGTCTGGTTGAAACATCCAACTGTGTCCAGGATCAACCTTCTGCTGATGGTTTTAGGTTCTCCTGAAGAACGTGGAGGTGATCCTCCTTCTTCATTATTCCATTTACTTTGTGGAAAGCTCCAGTTCCACAGAGCATGATACTGCCACCTCCATGTTTGATGGTAGGTTTGGTGTTCTTGGGCTTAAAAAAAAGACCAAGACAGTCTGAAACCAGTCCTCAAAAATTCTGGAACCAGGACTATAATCAAACCTAAACCAGTTCAAAAAATGTTCAGAACCAGTCAGACATCTGAAACCAGTCCTAAAAATTCTCAAACCAGAACACTATCGTGACCAAAGCTGAACTTAAAAGTCCAAGACCCGCCCCAGACCATCTGAAACTAGTCCTCATCCAGGACCAGATCCAGAGTAATATACATCCTAGACCAACTTTAAATCACATCCAAAACCAGGAGAACCAAGACTGGAACCAAACATAAACCAGTCCCAAGAAAGTCCAGAACCAGTCCCACATCCAGTCTAGAACCATTCCAGAAGCTCTTCTAGAAAGCCCCAGAGCATGATACTGCCTCCTCCATGCTGGATGGTAGGTTTGGTGTTCTTGGGGTTAAAGGCCTCACCTTCAGTTTTTGTTCCATCTGACCACAGAACTTTCCTCCAGAACATTTTCTTTCTCCATGTGATGAGTGGAGCTTTAAGGTTCTGTTTCTAGAGGAAGAACTTCCTTCTTCATGGATCCTCGAGAACCCTGTGGACACTGACAGCTGTGTTCCAGCAGCTTCTCATCCATCCAGACCTGCTTTCTGATGATTCCTGGTTGACTCTTGACCATCCTGACCAATGGTCTCTCAGCAGCAGGTGGTAGTTTGCATTTTCTTCCTGATGGTGGCAGTAACACACCTGGACCATGGCTGTGTCTGAAATGGCATACTAACGTACTACTCATACTAAATGTGACGTCAAAATAAGTATGTAGTGCGTTCACATTAGATAGTATGAATAGATTGAGTACGGATGTATACTATTTCCGGAAAAATTTTAAGTATGCGCGGTGCCCACACTCGTCATACTCAACCGCCCCATAATGCTTTGCGCGCTGCCCACCGAAATGCAAGCCTCCGCGGGATACGTGGCCGGACCGGGGCGATTTTTATTTTATTTTATGTGGTTAAGTAGTCATCCTAATCACCCCACAGATTTGAGAAATAGGCGTTTTCTGACCAACGTTTTAAATTTGTCAGACGCCTCACAACGTGCTACTGAATGCTAGCAGCTAGTTGCAGCAGCTCGCTTTGCATACAGAACAAGTAGCAGCTACCTCCAGTAGCCTGCAGCTACAACTGAAACGATTCTCATAATCTGGCTAATAACTGCATGAGGAGTGCCGACTTGAAATTACCACATTAATTATGCGACTGTTTGTTAGCGTAAAATCGACCTGAAGCCGGCATTCAGCCGAGATATTTGATAGCCGTACTTCCGGAGTTTGTCGTCGGAGGTTTGAAATGCATTATGGGAAACGTAGTAGTATACTACAGTGTGAACGGTTGGCATTCTAATCATACTTATAGTATGTAGTATACAGCATATACTCATTGAGAAGGTGGTACGTTAGTATGCGATTTCGGACACAGCCCATGATCTTTATTCTGACAAACAGATGATTCTGGATCTGAAGCTGCTTTCAAATGTCTCCAAGTGACTTTCTGACTGGTTCTAGTCAATGATTTTTCTTCAGATCTTTGCTGAGCTCCTCAGATGTTCCCTGTGTAGAGTTTGAGTGTAATGAGTGGATCTAATGGTTCTATTTAAACTGATCAGAGGAGTCAGCAGCTGTAGTCGACTGGAATCACTAATAATGACTGACTCACTTGATTAATAGCTTTCCACATATTTTATGTGTTTCTTTGCTCATGTCAGAATATGATCTTGTCCTGAACCTCAGGAAGTTTCTGAGTTCAATCCAAAACAAATAGTGACTGAACAACTCGGTCACATTTTACTCTTTAATTTCACCATCTAGGCTCTTTTTGCCTCAATTTTGTGTCAGGCCATATTTATTTCTGTCTCATTTTGGTAATTTTACAACTAATTTTCGGCATTTTAGGATCAATTTACATTATTTCAGCTCTTATTGCCTCAGTTTTGCCTTATCTTATTTATTTTTGTGCCATTTTGTGCCTTGTTTGGTAACGCTACATCTAAGTTGGTTCATTTTAGCACCAATTTATGCTACATTGGCTCAGAAGAGTCAGCAGCTGTAGTCGCTTGTAATCATTCAGGAGAAGTTAAGAGGTCATGAAACTGAATAATACAACTTCATAAATCACCAAAATTGATAATTAAAGCTGCTGTTTGTATATTTTTGACCCAGAAAACTTTTAATAAATCCATGAAAGAACAAAATCATGATCGCCTTTGTGACGAGGATTCATGTTTCAGGGTTCCATCATAAATTCTGATTCTAGGAGTGATCAGAAACTCCAGACTGATGATGAACTCAGACTTTAGGGTGGATGGAACTGTTGTTTACGACTCCACCTGGCTGTGGCCTCCATGTACCTGTGCAGGTGTGTTCAGGTGAGCAGTAAGCTGATGCTCTAATCGCTCAGCTAACGGACTCAGTTCCAGATTTGGCATCGGGCTTATTGGTGTCATTTCACACGACGAGGACGGAGCTGTGCAGATGCTGCAGCCACAAACTGACCTCCAACGCCTTCTATCAATCACTGCTCAATACCTCTGATTCCAGACAGCTTCCTGCACAGAAATGCCACGCTCTGACACGCCAGCAGCTAACCTGATTTCATCCACTGTTACTGTGCAGTTTATCAGCACAGAGTGAAAACAAACACATAGATCTGATTACTTATGTCCAGATAAAGCTGCTCCTGCCCAGAAACACACCAGCGCTGTTTCAACAGCTGTCTGAGGACGATTTACCTGATCACTAATCAATACCAGATCACTGATCAATACCAGATCACTGATCAATACCAGATCACAATCACACAAAGTATGAACAGAGAGATGTCCACTTCCTGCTTTTTTCTGCTGTTTGTGTGCATTTTACCAACATGGGGTGAAGAGACGTGTTTAAGGAGCTCAGATCACAGAAAAAACATCACCGAGAACAGCTGATCAATACCTGAACAATGATCAATATATATACCAGATCAATGATCAATACCTGATCAGAAACAGAATAAACTGAGTGACTTCCAGCAGCTGATGGTCCAATCAGCAGGGAAACAAGGTGTGTGTGTGTATGCATGTATATGTGCGTGTGTGTGTCCATGTGTGTGTGTTTGCGTGCGTGTGTCTCACCGCTGTGCGCGCTGAACCAGCGGGGTGCTATGTGGAGGGGCAGAGTGTCAGCCAGCGACCCCCGGGACCCCAGGTACAGAACCCCGTCCGTGTGGTGGCCTCCGCCCCCCGGGTCCTGGTAGCCGGTACCGTGGGGGGCCGCCGTGGTGCCCCCGGACCCCCCTCCGGCTCGCTCCGAGTCCGTCCCCCGGGGGGTGTAGAAGCCGAAGGGCACGGCGGGGCTGTGCTCGATGCCCATCCCGGCCACGGAGCTCACCGAGCGGCTCCGCAGGCCCATGGTGCCGCTGGGCCGGTAGTGGCCGAAGTGGGCCGAGGGAGGCACCGCGCTGTCATCCGTAGAGACGCCGGGAAAAGCTCCCCGGGGCCGCCCCGCCGTGCTCTGCTTTCCCCCCATCCAAAGCGGGTTCGGTGGGGGTTCTGGTGATCCGGTGGTTCGGCTCGGAGCAGCTGTCGCCCCCTCCCTGCCTGTCTGTCTGTCTGTCCGTGTGTCGGAGGCTCGTCAGCTCTCTGCAGACGCAACAGCCCGGTTCCCCGCCGAGCGGAGCATGAGCAGCCCGCCGTCCGATGAGCTGAGCCGCGGGCTGCAGCGGCCGAACGAGCCCAGACCCGGCTGGAGGACCAGATGTTAGCCGGCCGTCTGATCCCGGCGGCCCGGACTCAGCAGCGCCGCAGTGCTCCTCCGCCGCTCCGCCTCATCTGATCGCAGACATCGTGACAACTGTTGCTGTCTGTCCGCGAACAGACGCTCCGCTCCGGACAAAGCAAACTACGACGTCCGGCCGCCTGCCGCTCCGGCTGTCCGGTGCTCCGTTGCTCCGCTGCTGCTCTCCCCGGAGGTCGCGCTGGGTGAAGCCGCTCCCTGCGCTGCGCTCTGCTCGGCGCTCCGCTCCGCCGCTGCCGCCGCCGCTGCTCCAGACAATGGAGGAGCTCAGTGCGCAGACTCGGAGCTGAGCAGACACAGCTTTAATTCCTCTACATGGGATTGGCCTGAATCCTCTGCAGCAGCTCAGGAGCTCCGGGAGAAACCAGGTAGCACGGTAAACACAGGTAATACAGGTAAACACAGGTAATACAGGTGATACAAGTAAACACAGGTAATACACGTGATACAAGTAAACACAGGTAATACAGGTAAACACAGGTAATACAGGTAAACATAGGTAGCACGGTAAACATAGGTAAAACCAGGTAAACACAGGTAATGCAGGTGGACCAGGTGAACATAGTAAACACAGGTGATTAAAACACCCATAATTTATTAAAAACAATGATCTAATCTGAATATTGCTAACAGTTAGCTAGCTAGCTAAAACAATCCATAGTAAGCTAAAAACAGCAGTTAGCAGATAAAATAAATAGTAAATTAAAAGTAGTAAACAGCTAATGTAATAAACAGTAAGCTAAAAGTTGTAAAACAGTTAGCTAATATAATAAATAGTAAGTTCACAGTTGTGAATAAAGTTTGCAAAAAATAATAAAATGAAGCAAAATTTTAGCCTGAAGTAACCCAAATGTTCAACACTAAATGATATTATTTTGTACAGATTATCTTCTAATCTACTGGTTTTACAGCACTGACAAAATTATAAATGATATTGAAGTGAATATATTCATCATAAATACTTCGGTGGATCATGAAATATTCTAAATTGTGTTTGACTAACAATAAAAACTCTTCAATATGCAGTAAATCCTGGAAAACACACCAATCCAGTGTACTAGTTAACTGTTGGGATCGCCTTGGCAATCTTAATCTGTTAATTAAGAAGCTGAGACACACCTGGAAGCTCCCCTCATTACCCACAATCCTCCTGTGATGACCCACAATTCCCCTCTGCAGTTATTCCAGCAGATTTTAGCACCATATGCTAAATTATTGGGATTACTGGCTCACATGTTAGCTGTGGATTACTGCTCTAATCCTGTGTGTGTCTGTTTGTGTAATTAGGTTGGTTTTATTGTGTTTGGCTCTTTGTATCTGCACAGTAACACACACAGACACACACAGACACACACTGCTGCCCGATAAGATAAACTAATGTATGGTTAGTGGAGGCATTGATCAGTCTGATGGTAACAGTACAACTATAAAGGTCTCTGTTCACCACAACAGACACATTACAAACTCATAACACAGACACGCAATCATTTGCACTGCTTCAAATATACAGTGTCAGATCAAATAAATAGACTAAATAGTTAGCTAGGAGTAGCAAAATATTAGCTATAAATAACACATGATGAGCTAAACATGATAAATGCCTAAAAACAATCCATAGTAAACTAAAAGTAGGAAACAGCAGATATAACCCATAGTGAGCTGAAATAGCTAACAGTTAGCTAAAAGAATTCATAGTAAACTAAAAGTAGGAAACAGCAGATATAACCCATAGTGAGCTGAAATAGCTAACAGTTAGCTAAAAGAATTCATAGTACGCTAAACGTGGCAGTTAGCAGATATAACCCATAGTGGGCTAAAATAGCTAACAGTTAGCTAAAACAATCCATAGTATGCTAAAAGTAGGAAACAGTTGGCAGATATCACCGATAGTGAGCTGAAGTAGCTAACGATTAGCTAAAACAAGCCATAGTACGCTAAAAGTAGCCAACATTTAGCTGCATTAAACCATAGTGAGCTGAAAGTAGCAAACAGTTAGCTAAAATTATCTGTAGGAAGCTAAAAGTAAGAAACATGTAGCAGATATAACCCATAGTGAGCTAAAATAGCTAACAGTTAGCTAAAACAATCCATAGTATGCTGCAAGTAGCATCATTTAGATATAACAATCCATAGAGGTATAAAAGTAGCAGTTCTTTGGGGCCCTAATGGCTCTTTGGGTGTCTTAATGATAGGGGGTTGTTCTGTAGGGTCTTGTTCCATGACCAGATGTCTTTTAATCAGGAAACATATGTTGTGACCTCATACTTGTCCAAAACATATAAATATGATCTCAGATTGCTGTTCGGAGATATTCATTTGGCCGGATTCTCCCAGACAGTCTCTCTGTCTGTACTGATGCTGTTCTTCCTTATAATAAACTTATTATTAAGCAGTTCAGTGTCAATAGACGTTTCTTCTCCGCCTGGACTTCACGAACATCAGAGAAACTATGACAACAGTATAAATAATTGATAGGAGTTAACATCTTAGCTAAAGTAATAAATAGTGAGTTGAAAGTAGCTAACAGTTAGAATTGGGTGTGGAGGCAATAGGAATTTGTTATTTTTTATTTGTTAATTTTTTATTTTTTTGCAGTTTGTCAAGTGTAAAGGTGTTCAGTGAAGAGCTGGTTTTTAGTCTTCCCTTACAGACTGAAATAAATGTTTCTCTAATCAGACCTGTTTGATCAGATGCTGCTGATGTTTGGAAAGATTTCTGTTTTATTACCTGACAGGTAGAAGAAGAGCTCACCTGTAGAGCTCACCTGTAGAGCTCACCTGTAGGAGCTCACCTGTGTTCAGGTTCAGAGTAAAGCAGTTGACATGAAATATTCTCTCATTAATCAGTGATGATGTTCAGCATCCAGAAGTCCTGGTGATCACATTAAAGTGTAGTGATGTTTGTGTATCTGTCAGACTATAAACCTCTGGATGTAGAATGTAGATTAATGTATTTATTAATAACTGATAATAAACTATAAACCTCTGGATGTAGAATGTAGATTAATGTACACTGACAGTCATTAAAAACTTTGAGACCATATTTTTCAACATAATTTTTATTTTGAAGCCCCAAACTGGATTTTCTTCATATGAATCATTTGTTTAGCATATTGGCATACAGAAACAAAAATCTAAAGTTTCAAGAATGATTTCAAAATAAAGAATTTCACAAAAGAAAACGGCACCTGCCAAACACAAAGTCACAGCAGTCAATACCGAGTATGGCCTCATTTGCTTGGATGCAGGCAGCAATCCGTCGGCGCATGCTTTGGACCAGGCTTCTGATTGTGGGTTGGGAACAGCCCATACGCCTGGATACATCACTGTAGCTCAAAGCGGCCTCCACCATACCCAGTGCCCGGAGACGTTGTTCATGTGATAGACGCGGCATGATGCTGTTCACTGGACTAACAATGGTGGCCTTTTTTGGGCCTTTATATAGGCCTTCAAACCCATTCTCACATTGTGCAGATACTCACTGAGTATTGCTTGGTGTGTATTTGGTTCACTTTTGCAAAGTGACCAACCCATGTGCAATGAATCATGACAAAATGACAACTCATCATTATCTCAACTACCAGGGCACTCGATCATCAGTAAATCCACAATGAATCATTACAACCCCCCTACAAGTAGAATTCTGCCTACAGTTCTACCTCAGAGTTTCTATGGACTGTCAGTATATTTATTAATAACTGATAAACTATAAACCTGTGGATGTTGGGGGACAAACAGCAGCTCTAGATGTAGAATGTAGGCTCATGTATTTTAGTCATGTTAATAATAAAACTGTAAACCATCCATCCTGTTTAGGAGCTATATTCAGATAAAACACATGCTCCTAGAAACAGTCCTGCATTATGAGGTGTCCTCCTGAAGGTTTAATACTTTTCAGTGATCAGTTTGTTAAATGTTTTTTTGGATCCACTGATAGAACTGAGAATGAGACGGTTCAGTTCAAACTACAGCTGTCATCAGTTCAGACTTGCAAACTCGGCGCTGAGAAACAGAGATGAGCTGCATGTTGAGACAGGAAGGATCTGATCTTCATGATGTTGTGAGTTAAAGACATAAATATCTGAAGTGAAAGACAACATCATAGTTTAGCAATAAGTAACTTTAAAAATACATGTAAACAGATAAAGTCAGCTAAAAGTAAATACCTAAAAAATAGCAGAATAAGCAGTTATAAATCTTTAAATATTGCAGTAAATGATCAGTTGAAGGCAGTTTAATAAATGATGGATTACTTTATAATTAAATATCAATGAATTGTTGTAAATAGGTCTGTTTTAAATAGTTAATATCTGTAAAGCTGATGGATAAACGGTTGAAGTGGTTGTGGAGGGAAATGTGAAGAAAACACGTCTGAAAGCTCCAAGTTCTGGCTGTAAGAGCAGATCATGGAAATTCAACCTGATCTAAACAAAGAAATACTAGAAAATACAGGATGAGCTGCTAAAAAGTTCACTTTCTGATGGTTTGATTTACAGAAAGTTTCCAGAATGAATCAAAGTCACACAAAGACTAAAACTTAGTGTTTGGATCAAACTAAAAGGTTTTCTTGCCTCCTTTAACTCAGTCTCCTGTGAACGTTCCACCTCCAGTAGAAGAACAGACCTGAGCTGTCAGAAATCCTCTGTAAGCATCAGCAGCATTTAAAAACTAAACCCAGCTAAGAAATATCAGCTTCAATAAGTCACATAAAGTTCACTGCAGATCACTGATCAAGACTTTATGGAGCAGTTTGAAACCAAATCTGTTTATTAATGAATAAACTACAGGTTTCCATCCATTATTTACTATTTAAATACCACAAACCCCAAAGCTTTTAACCTCTAACTGGTCAATAAAGCATCCATAAATAAATGATCAACATGAATAAAACCAGGATTAAAGCAGTCCTAGTTACAGCCAGTAAATCTCTGATAAAGACGACTTTTAATAAGGGAAATATGTGAGAAACTAAACTCCAAATGAAAAAAATAGACAGGAAATGTTTTTATTTTATGTATTGTTGGCTTTTAAAGCCTCAAATGTTGAAGATGATTGATTTCAGAGCCTCAGTTCTCACAGATCTATAAATAAGAACATGACAAAGTTCTAACACTGCAGACAGAATGAAGACAGACAATATAAAATAGAAGAAAAACAGACATTTAATAAATGTGTGAACAATCTGTAATCACTGATAATGGATGATGATGACAAGACTGAATCCTGGTGACAGAAATGTGGTTTGTTTTGTCTTTTTTTGGTCATTTTCATCACTTTCTGCTCATTTTACAATCATTCAGTCTCTGTGATCATTATTTCTAGAAGCTCTTATAAATCAATAACAAGGAAATAAACCGTCTACAAACTGCAATAAAGTTCTTTGATCAGATTTTATTGCACCTCTGAGGCTGTGAGGAGTAAAGCTTCATCCTTCATGTTCAGCTGCAGGAAACCCCTCAGACAGCTGGAGTTAGCTGTAGTCATGTGACTTCAAGGAAACAGAGAAGGAGCAGAACAGAATGAGGAAATGAACAGTTCAGACTCCATTTTACAGCCAACAGAGGAGGACAACAAGGTGAGTGTTAGTTTAACGTTATTCTTCTTCTGCTGTCAGAAAACTATTTATGGTCTGAGCAGCACAGAGCGCTGCCAGAACCTTCTAGGAATGCAGAGAACATAGCTGAGCAGCAGAATGGGCAGCAGTGACGTGCGGTCAGGTGAGACACGGCCTCACCTGTCATCATGACAAAAAAAAAGAAAAAAGAAAGTGTACATAAATAAATATTAATATTTTCCACTGTTCTGTGTTAAAAATGCATTTGCAGTATGACTACACATTTCTGACGTTTTATTGAGTAAAATTGCCGAATTTGAGTTTTCCCGATCAAATCTAGGGCAGAAACCCCGGGTGAGGCAGGGCCGATCTGTGGCTCACGTCTGACTGTATGATCCAGTACAAAGTGGGCTGCATGACGCGGGCCCGTTTCTGTTCCTCAGCATATCGCCAATATGAACTTGACAGAAATATTCGTTACACACCATGACTTTCTGCAGTCTGTGTAATGTCTTTTATGTATGTGTGAGAGAACTATTCCTGCTGATCGCACAATAAAGTGCAGAGAAAAGTCAGCAGGTGAGGCAGGCAGTACTCTGCCTCAACTCAAGGGGGCGTACGCAAACTGGCAGGGGCTTTCTCGCTGCGGTGCTGGCTTCAACAGAGGAAATCCAAAGTCGGCGTCAAGCTAAAGCCAGTAGGTCTGCACACATCTCTGTACTTTAATTTGTTTACAGTATATATGAATTGCTTAAGGGCTGCACAGCGATCTAGTGGTTAGCCCTGTCACCTTGCAGCAAGAAGATCACCGGTTCAAATCCCGGCCTGGGATCTTTCTGCATGGAGTTTGCATGTTCTCCCTGTGCATGCGTGGGTTTTCTCCGGGTACTCCGGCTTCCTCCCACAGTCCAAAAACATGCTGAGGTTAATTGGTTACTCTAAATTGTCCGTAGGTGTGAATGTGAGTGTGATTGTGTGTCTGTATATGTAGCCCTGTGACAGACTGGTGACCTGTCCAGGGTGTCCCCTGCCTTCACCAGAGTCAGCTGGGATAGACTCCAGCACCCCCCATGACCCTAGTGAGGATGAAGCGGTGTGCAGAGGCTGGATGGATGAACTGCTTAAAACACAAGATGGGTGCTCTATCAATAGCTATAAAAGAAAGTTCTGTAGGACAAATATGTTCCTGTGTAAATGTTTGTGTTGGTTTGTGAGTGTAATTGAAAGAGGAATGCTGATGGGATATGAAGCATTATCAGTAGTTGCATGCTGTTGGATGAATAGTGAAATAAGATGCTTTTTTCAGTTCTTACAATCATAAATCTGACTCTTGAGCAGTCAGTGCCTCACCAGCCATGAACCTCACCGCACGTCACTGATGGGCAGTGATAGTTGGTGCAGCATGTGGAGCATCTGGTCAATACAGGGAGGATATCCTGGTTCATCCATCCATCCATCCATTCTCTATCCACCGCTTCATCCTCACTCGGGTCATGGGGGGTGCTGGAGTCTATCCCAGCTGACTCTGGTGAAGGCAGGGGACACCCTGGACAGGTCACCAGTCTGTCACAGGGCTACATATACAGACACACAATCACACTCACATTCACACCTACGGACAATTTAGAGTAACCAATTAACCTCAGCATGTTTTTGGACTGTGGGAGGAAGCCGGAGTACCCGGAGAAAACCCACGCATGCACAGGGAGAACATGCAAACTCCATGCAGAAAGATCCCAGACCCAGGCCGGGATTTGAACCGGGGATCTTCTTGCTGCAAGGTGACAGTGCTAACCACTACTCACTGTGCAGCCCAGGTGAGTTAGTTTAACGTTATTCTTCTTCTGCTGTCAGAAAACTATTTATGGTCTGAGCAGCACAGAGCGCTGCCAGAACCTTCTGGGAATGAAAGGAATTATTTCTGTTTTCATTTGGACTTTTGAACGTCTAAAACACGTGAAACTCTGAACTCACATCAGGACCGGTGAACAGTTTGATATTTTAGGGGAACTGCATAAGTTTGAGTCAAAATGGCTCCATAGCACCACCTGGAAAACTTCAAACAGGAGCTCGGGCCAGTACATGTCACATACAGCTGTGAAATCTGGTCCACATCTGTAACTCATCAAGATGTTCAAAAACATCTCTGACAACCATGCCCAAAACACGACAGGAAGCCTTTTTGAATTATCTGTCACATTTTGTACAATTCTGGACCAATTTTGAGACATTTTTAAAGCTATGAACTCAAACAGGTTAACCCAGAGAGAGCTGAAATGTGTTTTGATCAAAAGTTATCAAAATGCTCCTCAACAGTCTGAGGACGTGGAAATGGAGGCTCCTGGAATTTTGACAGTTCAACATGAAACAGGAAGTGCTGTCTAACTGGTCTGTACATGCTCCAGTCTGTCTCAGACTTTACATGTGTGATCAGATTTTGGCCCTGATGACATACATAGGCATACATACTTTGACTTTTATTATTTCCTGAGCTCTCAGTCAGTGTTTCTGGTTTTCCTCTCAGATTGACTGAAGTCCACAAGATGAGTGATTCTAAGGAGGAGGAGGAGTTTCCATCCTCCAGCTATCTGTCCATGAAGAGTGACCGGTCCAAAGAAGAACCTCCAGACTTCAGTGAAGAACCTGAACCCTCAGATACAAAGTAAGAAAGTGTTTCTGATGGAAGATGAAGGTTTTAGGATGAAGGAAGATGCTCTGCTGAAACACTCACAATGGTCAGAATGCAGAACTCTTCCAGACTGAGATGGATCCTGGTCTGGGTTTTAGAAGCAGAACTTCTGATGGTGTTTCTGTGGTAAAACAGCTGAAAACCTGGATTTGACCATTTCCAGCCAACATTCAAACATCTTCAGCCCAATGTTGAAGCCTCTGTAAAGACTCTGAGAGTGAAAGAATGTTCTCCAGATGTGTAGCTGATGTTGTGGTTGGTCTTCATTGGTTCCTTCTCCAGATGATCCAGATGTTTAAATGAAAGCTGAACGCTGTGTGTCTGAGGCTGCTGCTCTGTCACAGTTTCTCCATGATTTGTTCTCTGAGTTAAAGTGAAGTGAGCCGAGCTGAGCTGCCAAAGTGAGTAAAGAAGTGAAGAACAGAAGCAGCTGTCTGTGATGGAAGGCTGTTACTGTGAAGCTGCTGCACAAAGTGTTGAGTTTGTATGAACAGCAAACTGCAGGCAGATGAGTGAGAGTTTAATCAGACAGCTGATGGGAAAAGAAGTGAGTGGAGTTCATAACAAAAGGAAGCAGCTTTTTATTAGCGACTGAACTCAGACAGAACAGTAGCCTCACTTTTACTGTTCTCTTCTGCTCTGTGGAGTCACATGTGGATGTTTTTCTCCAGATGATGTGATGAATAAATGTGTTGACAGAGTGATGGAGAGGAGGGGAGTTTGTGTGGAGGAGCAGCCGTCCTGCTGTGCTCGGTGTCAGGACGTCCTGAAGGATCCAGTCTCTAGCAGCTGTGGACACTGGTTCTGCAGACAGTGCATCAGCTCATACTGGGACCAGTCTGCTCCATCAGGACACTCCTCCTGTCCCCAGTGTGGAGAAAGAGCCAGAAGCAGCAGCTGTGGACAAAGTAAGACTGAACATCTGCTGGTGGACTGATGTGTGGAAACTGAGCTTGTTGTTGTGTTGTCCAGACATGAAAGATGTTTGTGTTTGCTGAGTCTGATTGTTTGTCTGGTCTGTGAGCAGGTGTTGGTCTGCAGGAGGTTCTGCAGGAACATAAGATGAGTCTGAGGAGGAGATGTGAACATGTGACTGAAGGAAGTGATGAAGCAGGAGGTGGAACCCTCCTCAACAGGATCTACACTGAGCTCTACATCACAGAGGGACACAGTGGAGAGGCTGATGTCCAACATGAGGTGGAGCAGCTGGAGACAGCTTCCAAGAAGAGCCTCCATGACACTCCCATCAGGTGCCAGGACATCTTTAAAGCCTTACCTGAGCAGCAGAGAGCCATCAGAGTGGTCCTGACCAACGGCGTGGCCGGCGTGGGAAAAACCTTCTCAGTGCTGAAGTTCACTCTGGACTGGGCAGAGGGCGGAGAAAACCAAGACGTCAGTGTGGTGGTGGTGCTTCCGTTCAGGGAGCTGAACTTGATCAGAGATGAGCAGCACAGTCTTCTCACGCTGCTCCATGTTTTCCATCCAACATTACAGAAGGTGACGGCAGAGCAGCTGGCTGTCTGTAAACTTTTGTTCATCTTTGACGGTCTGGATGAAAGCAGACTTTCACTGGATTTCACCAACAGGAAGGTTGTGTCTGACGTCAGCCAGAAGTCATCGCTGGACGTTCTGCTGGTCAACCTCATGGAGGGGAATCTGCTTCCCTCGGCTCTGGTCTGGATCACTTCCCGCCCTGCAGCAGCCAATCAGATCCCTCCTAAACATGTGGACAGGTTAACAGAAGTACGAGGCTTCACCGACGTCCAGAAGGAGGAGTACTTCAGGAGGAGGATCAGTGATGAAGAGCGCTCCAGAACAATCATCTCCCACATGAAGACATCCAGGAACCTCCACATCATGTGTCGACTCCCAGTGTTCTGCTGGATCACTGCTGCAGTTCTGGAGCACATGCTGACCACAGAGCAGAGAGGACAGCTGCCCCAGACCATGACTGAGATGTTCTCACACTTCCTGCTGGTTCAGACACAGAGGAAGAAGAAGAAGTACCATGAGGGACCTGAGACGAGTCCACAGGAGCTGACGGAGGCTGACAGGGAAGTTCTTCTGAAGCTGGGGAGGCTGGCCTTTGAACATCTGGAGAAAGGAAACATCATGTTCTACCAAGAAGACCTGCAGCAGTGTGGTCTGGATGTGACAGAGGCCTCTGTGTTCTCAGGAGTTTGTACCCAGATCTTCAGGAGAGAGTGTGAGATGTTCCAGAAACCAGTCTACTGCTTTGTTCATCTGAGCATTCAGGAGTTTCTGGCTGCAGTCTACATGTTCCACTGTTACACCAACAGGAAGACTGAGGTTCTGGAGAAGTTCCTGGGAGAAGAACAGAAAGATCTTTATGGTGATGAGGAGGAGGAAGAGGAGTGGGAGGAGGAAGAAGTGGAGGAGGAGGAGGAGGAGGAGGAGGACGAGTGGGAGGAGGAAGAGGAGGATAACACAGACATCTCATCCCTGGATGTTTTCCTGGACAGAGTCATGAAGAAATCCCTCAGAAGTAGAAATGGTCACCTGGACCTGTTTGTTCGCTTCCTTCATGGCCTCTGTCTGGAGTCCAACCAGAGGTTCTTAGGAGGTCTGCTGGGTCAGACAGAGAACCGTCCAGAAATGATCCAGAGAGTCATCAACAACCTGAAGAAGATGAACAGTTATGGAATATCTCCAGACAGAAGCATCAACATCTTCCACTGTCTGATGGAGATGAAGGATCTCTCAGTACATCAGGAGATCCAAGAGTTCCTGCAGTCAGAGAACAGATCAGAGAAGAAACTCTCTGAGATCCACTGCTCAGCTCTGGCCTACATGCTGCAGATGTCAGAAGAGGTTCTGGATGAGTTGGACCTGGACAAGTACAGAACATCAGATGAGGGAAAACGGAGACTGATTCCAGCTGTGAGGAACTGCAGAAAGGCTCGGTGAGTCCAGATGTGATGAACATGATCAGTCAGTGTTGATCAGTAGTTCAGTTCTTCACATGTTCTCACTAGAACATCTTATTCTTAATGTTCCACTTGTTTATTTCAAACATCATGTCAGCTGTGTTTAGTCTCAGATGTTCTTCTGCTGCTTCAAATGCTGTGAAAATGTGGATTTTTCATGTTCTTGTGTTAGAAGCTGATAAATGAATGAAGACAGTTTTTCTATTTCATTCTAATAATTGTTCCATCAGACAGTTTGTTCTTCTGAGGTTCTTCCATTGGAAACATGCAGATCTGCTGAAACTCATGAAGAGCTGTAGAGGTTCTTTATGTGGAAACATTTTACAGTTTTCAGTGAAGCAGTAAAGTTATTATCACATGAGGAGGTTCTGAAATCTTTTCTAATCAACAGATTTAATCAGATTATTTCTCTCCTCTTCAGAGTTTAACATCAGATCTGTGTCATTAACAAACATTTCTGAAGTCTGACAGAAATGATTGAAGGAATTCTTGCTGTCACTGATGTGAACTGAATCTGAATTAGTTTGAGTTCTTAGTTTTTATTTCACATTGTTTTAGGTTTTCCTTCATTAAACTCTACTGTTCTTTGTCATCAGTTACGTGTAATATTCAGTTTTTGTCCCTTTAAAAGGCTCAGAAGTAGTTTTTGAAATGTTCTGGATTGATTAAATATTGAACAGATTCCAACATAACTTTCTGTGACAGTGATGAGATGATATTGATGCTGTAACAGTGATTTGGTTTCTCAGGTAGAGAATAATCCTGAGATCAGTGCAATGATTGAGTCTCTTGTCCAACAGTTTGTATCTAAAGCTTGTTAACTTGGACATGAGGCTCCATAAACTACTGATCAGACAAAGACTGACGCTGCAAAGTGTGTTGGACTGAGTCATGGAGCATTTTATTGATCTGAACTCAGCTGTTGGTTCTAAAGAAGGAAGTGGTTCCAGAGTCCAGATGTGACATCTTTCCTGATGTTCAGTTCCTCACAGAGAAACTCTGGTGTTTTGTGTGTTGTTGCTGCAGAGAAGAGTGGAATCAGGAAATGCTCAGAGGTGTGAATATTTCAGAGCAGAATGCTAGAAGTCAGACTGTTTCCAGAGATGTGATGGACACAAAGCTCAGAGTTGTGTGTTTAACACTACAAACCCTGATAACATGTTTGTGAGACATTATGGTGGAAATAATTCAACTTTACTGCTTTGTTCTTTGTGTTTGTGCTCAACAAGTTTTTCAGAATCTCTCTAAAGAACGTTGAGGACTAAAGTTGACTCAGTGGTCTGTCATCACAGGAGAATATTTCCTGATGTTCATATTCATGGTGTTCAGGTGTGATCAGTTTGGTTTGTGTAGCGTTTGACAGCAGACTGTAAATGTTGAGTGATGGAGGTGAAGCTGACAGCAGCAGGTCCACAGCAGAGACATCATCATCTTTCTACTGGAACTGTTGACTGAACTCAACTCAGTCACAATATCCTGAGTCCAGTAAAAACAGGACAGAAACTGTTCTCCTGATCCAGATGTTCTCCTGAGAACTTTGTGGAGTCAGACGTGGGATCAGATCCCACTGACAGACTGTGGACAGTATGGAAGCCTGAATGGAAGTCCATCTTCTGTCCTCCATCTGCAGATGAAAGCAAAGAAAGATTCAAAGTGTGCAGGTGTGAGAGAGGCTGATGAGAATTCAGTTTGATGTCAAACAGTCAGAGAAGATGAGCTGAAGCACTGATGTGAAGAAGTAAATGTCCGACAGGACCAGTCCAGATGTTCTGCTGTCAAATGCATGAAGGAAACATAAAGTGTCCTCTCTCATAACAACATGTTTTATCATTTATGTTTCATTACAGACTTTCTAAATGCGGACTCTCAGAGAGTCACTGTGAAGTCGTGGCCTCAGCTCTGAAGTCCAACCCCTCCCATCTGATAGAACTGGACCTGAGTGGAAACAACCTGGAGGATTCTGAAGTGAAGCATCTTTGTGATGGACTGCAGAGTCCAAACTGTAAACTGGAGACTCTCAGGTCAGTTCACTGTTGATGGTTTATCAGTATATTCAGTTTAAATCTTGTTTTTGAAGTTTTTGTTGCTAAATTTAGAGTATTTTCCTGAAAACAGTGTGAAGATGTTTGAGATTGTTGAAGTGTGAATAAATGCCCTGATCAGCTGACTGCAGAGTTCCAGATGGAGGACAGAATCCACAGTCCTGCTGTGTGTCTGAATGTAAAGCTGATGTGAAAGTGATGTGAGGCTTCAGCAGTGTGACTTCCACACATCCAGTCAGTATGTTTGTGTTTCCACAGTGTTTGTGCTGAGCTGCAGTGGAGCCTCAGGAAGTCAAAGAGGAGTTTAGTTGTCAACAGTGTGGAAGTTGATTAGTGTGAGTCAGAAGCTGAAGCTTGATGTTAGTGTGAGCTGAGCTGATGAAGTGATTCCTTCCAGTGGAGTTGTGTTAGGAAGAGAGCAGTGGACAGTCAGTGTGGACAGCAGGAATCAGAATCCCTCTGTAATGTACAGATGACATGTGACTGTTGTTGAAGACACACTGGAAGATGTGAAGGAGACAAAGCTAGCAAGCTGATTTCCACAGAAGAAGAAGAAGAAAGTGATGGAATAAATGAAAGAATGAAGAGATTTGATGTTGATCCTTTGATGAGAGAGTGGACTGAGGTCAGCAGATGTTACTGATGTGTGGACATGAATAGGTGGATGAATGTTGTGCTGACATGTGGATGATGTGTGTAGAAGGCTGACATGATGATGATCCACAATAAGAGAAGGACAAAGTCACTGTGCTGCTTTTAGAGAAAAGCTGATTGATGAGGACAAAGTAATGTTGATCTGCACATTCAGAACCTGAACACATCTGATGGATCATCAATGATTTTATACACATCTTTGATTCTTTACTCAGATTGGAGTACTGCAGGTTGTCAGAGATCAGCTGTGATTCTCTGGGCTCAGCTCTGAAGTCCAACCCCTCACATCTGGAAAATCTGGACCTGAGCTACAACTGGACCCTGGAGGATTCAGGAGTGAAACATCTGAGTGGTTTTGTGGAGAGTCCAGACTGCATCCTGAAGACTCTGAGGTCAGACTTCATGTTTTCTTTGTGCTCTGAGATGAATGTGATGTGAAGTTGTGGTGACTCTGAACTGCAGCCATCAGGCTGATGTTCTACTGATCCACACTGAGGATCTTCATGGGAATGTCTGTTTTCTTCTTCTCTGCTGTAGTCCTTTGACTGTGGCAGAGAAATGTTGAGCTGCACATTTCAAAGCTGAATAGAAGCAGAAAAATCCTCCAGTGAATAAATGACTGTGAAACTCTGACACACGTGATCTTCAGCTCAGATCTGACCTCATGTTTTTCTACACTTCAGACTGAAACCAGGCAGCAACTCAGGATTATTTTCTGCTTTATTTTCCTGTCAGTGATGTAAATAAAGTCTAAAAGGTAGAAACAGGGAAACTGTTGATCCACTTTGTCAGAGTTGAAGGTGACGTCTTCAAATGTCTGGTTTTGTTCCAGCAACAGTCCAAAAGCACAAATATTGAGTTTAATGTGACAGAAAGCAGAAAGTGTTGACAGTGGACAGACTGGAACCAGTTTGGTGTTTTACTGGATCAGTGACTCCAACCATGATGGAAATGTTTCTGATGTTTTGTCCATGGACTCATCAAATAGTGGACTGATTGTCTGAGCTGTAATTGAAGCAGTTTTTCATCCTGAGAGACAGAAACTAATATTCATCATCTGCTGGTTCAACACTTGGATGAAGCCATGTGATGTTCAGAAAGTGAGATGTTGAAATCCAAGATGCAGCCGTTTGATTTATCTGCTGATGAAAGGTGAAGCTGATCCATCAGTTGTTGAATGAGCAGAAAATCCAGCAGCAGAAGTTGTGAGAGTTGATGAAGAGTTGAAGTCATTTATCAGGAGCAACGGGAAGATTTTCTGCTGGAGTTTCTGCTGATTTTCTTCTTTTCTCTGGTTGGAGTCATTAGAAAGTGAAGATGTTTGTGTTTGAGAAAAGAGTTTGAAGACGTCACCTGGTCCTCTGAAAACTGTGATGAACACTTTCCACCATCAATGACAGATGGATGAAGAATGAAATGATGTGAATGTAGAGTCCTGATTGAAAGGTCTCCATGGTTCCAGAACATGAAGATCTTTTAGAGTCTGGAGCCTCATTTTGTCCACGTTTCCTTCTTGTGTGTTTGTGTGACTGTGAGCAGAAAGTGAAATAAATGTGCGAGTGTTTTTTCCTTGTGTTTGTTGCTCAGCATGAGTTTTTGTGGATGGAGCCACTGGTGGAGCTGCAGAGTTTCAGAGCTGAAGTCACTCCGTCTTTATTGAAGCAGCAGCATGTTGTCATTAATATTAATGAGAGCTCTTCTTCACTGCTTCTGTTGGACTGTTTGAAGCTGCATCCTGTTGGCTTCAGCTGCTTGGAGTTTCCATTTTCTAAACTTTGACCTTCTGAAGCTTCTTCAGCTCTGAACTGATGATGAAACTCTGAATGATTTCAAGCTGGAACTTTGTCTCCTCAACTCACATCTTTTATTCTTTATTCAGATTGAGGGGCTGCAGTTTGTCAGGGATCAGCTGTGATTCTCTGGTCTCAGCTCTGAAGTCCAACCCCTCACATCTGGAACATCTGGACCTGAGCAGGAACAACCTGAAGGATTCAGGAGTGAAACATCTGAGTGGTTTTCTGGAGAGTCCAGACTGCATCCTGAAGACTCTGAGGTCAGACATCATGTTTTCAGTGATTCAAAGTTCTCATCTTTGGCTGAATGTTTCTTTTTTCTCATCACTTTTAATGACTGCTGTGAATCATCCACAGAGTTTTTCTTTTTAAATGTAGTAGGGAGTCATAAAGTCTAGACTCAGTCCAGAGTCAAAGCTAAAGTGTCCTTAAAGTTCTCTGTGCTGAGCTGATAGAAGTCAGTGAGTAGAAGAACTCTCCTCACCTGTCAGCACCTGTTGTGTGTCACATCACTGCAACACTTTAACTGGAAGCTCACCAGTGGCACAAACTCTCTCCTTCATCCTTTCCAGCATTTGGAGCTGTGAGATGACTGAAGTAAAGACAGTGGCTTTATCTGCTGCTCAACCTTTAGATGCTTTTCACCTTTCTGTCCTGGAAGCAAATGTATTTGTCCTCTGTGGTCCAGCAGCTTCTCCTCTGGTAGAATAAATGAACAGATCTCATTGATGAAGCTGCACGTATGAAAAGAAGATTTGAAGGAGATTTAAGGTTGACTTGATGCAGAGAAATCCAGATTTCTTCAGCTCTGAACTCATGATGAAACTCTGAATGATTTGAAGCAGGAACTTTGTCTCTTCAACTCACATCTTTGATTCTTTATTCAGATTGGTGGACTGCAGTTTGTCAGAGATCAGCTGTGATTCTCTGGTCTCAGCTCTGAAGTCCAACCCCTCCCATCTGGAACATCTGGACCTGAGCTTCAACGACCTGAAGGATTCAGGAGTGAAACATCTGAGTGGTTTTGTGGAGAGTCCAGACTGCATCCTGAAGACTCTGAGGTCAGTTCACTGACTGTCTGTTACTGCTGTAGATCTGATGTGTTTTTACTGACAACTGAAGCTCATTTCTGTTCAACAGAACTTCCATCCATGAAGCTGTAAATCTGCTCTGGTTCACATTTTCTGTTTTTTTTCCCCTAAATTCAGTTTGTTGTGACAAAAGTGGAGTGTTTGTAGCAGAAAGTGTCTAAAATGTTGAGTGTTAGTTGTTAAAGTAAATGAATGTTTGAAATTTGAGCTGAAGAGTCACATCTGGATCCAGAAGATCCTCTGAACTCAGATCAGTTTGAAGAGACAAAGTTTAGTGACTGAAGTCTAAATATTTCTTTGGTTTGTGTTGAGTTTTATTTGACTGATCCTGTTGATGATGCAGCATGTTACTGATGTGTGGACATGAATAGGTGGATGAATGTTGTGCTGACATGTGGATGATGTGTGTAGAAGGCTGACATGATGATGATCCACAATAAGAGAAGGACAAAGTCACTGTGCTGCTTTTAGAGAAAAGCTGATTGATGAGGACAAAGTAATGTTGATCTGCACATTCAGAACCTGAACACATCTGATGGATCATCAATGATTTTATGCACATCTTTGATTCTTTATTCAGATTGGAGAGCTGCAGGTTGTCAGAGATCAGCTGTGATTCTCTGGTCTCAGCTCTGAAGTCCAACCCCTCACATCTGGAACATCTGGACCTGAGCAGGAACGACCTGAAGGATTCAGGAGTGAAACATCTGAGTGGTTTTGTGGAGAGTCCAGACTGCATCCTGAAGACTCTGAGGTCAGACATCATGTTTTCTTTGTGTTCTGAGATGAATGTGATGTAAAGTTGTGGTGACTCTAAACTGCAGCCATCAGGCTGATGTTCTACTGATCCACACTGAGGATCTTCATGGGAACGTCTGTTTTCTTCTTCTCTGCTGTAGTCCTTTGACTGTGGCAGAGAAATGTTGAGCTGCACATTTCAAAGCTGAATAGAAGCAGAAAAATCCTCCAGTGAATAATTGACTGTGAAACTCTGACACACGTGATCTTCAGCTCAGATCTGACCTCATGTTTTTCTACACTTCAGACTGAAACCAGACAGCAACTCAGGATTATTTTCTGCTTTATTTTCCTGTCAGTGATTAAATAAAGTGTCACAAATGTGGGGTGGAGAACCCAAGCACAGGCACAAACAGACAGGCAGCCAGCTATAATGATAAAAATGAAAGGTTTATTAATCAAAAAGCTACAAACTGAAAGCGAGACTGAAGTGGCAAACAGAAACTAAACAGGGATAAACGGCTACAAACAGATACTCAAACAAGGGGAAACTAGACTGAAAACAAACTGAAGTCCATACCAACAACTGAATTCAAAAGGGGGTAAATCTTAGTGATGTTACGCTCGAGCCAGTTTGCTCGACACGGTGCCGAGCTTTTGAAGCGAAAGTTTTCTGAGACGGTGTTTGGATCCCTGCTTCATCACGCCCACAATCACGTGACTATCGAGAACGAGGCCTCGTTACGTCACATCGCGTGTCGCGGTGCTTTGCGTGAACTTTGAAGGGGTTGGACATTTCAATCTGTCCAGGTCTTAAAAGGCAAAGGGGTCTGATTCAATCCTCAAACTGTGGGTTTATGAGAGGAGGAGATCACGCTAGTGCATTTGCCATTTGTCATTTTGAGAGAAGTTAGGGAGAGTATTTAGTTAGAATTTGGTTTAGATATATCTAGTTGCATTTCATACATTAAATAACACACAGATACATACGCATAGATTCACTCATACACAACACACATTCATTCATAGAAACACACTACACATATATGCACACAAACATACATATATAACGTTTTAAAACATTTATTACAAGTACAAAGCAGTGTGAGACAAGCAGTCCTGAGGCTTTTTCATTTGTTTCCACTTGGATGCAGTTCTGACACAGGACCAGCAGATGTCACTCTTCTGGTTGTGTCAAATGCTTTGAAGCAACGTGTCATTCCTGAAGCAGATGTGTCAAAGCGGTTCATTGCTTCATGAAGCTTCGATTTCACCAACACTAGTAAATCCACAAGGGAAGCGAAGCGAAGAAGTCCAAAAACAGATAAATCCAGAGAAGGGGAAGCAGAGTCTGAAACTGCATGTGTCCACAATGAGCCAGCAGACTGAGGGGAAGAGCAGAGCTTAAATATCAGAGGAGGGGAGCAGGTGAGTGGAGTTGGCTGATTAACGGCAGCTGAAGCTCATGCTGCAATCAGGTGGCAGAGCCAGGGGGCGAGAGACCAGGAGAGAGAGAGGAGGAAAAGGATGACAGACAGGGGGAGACAGAGGAACAAAACAACAAGGGAGGAAAAATGGAAAAAGGACAAAAGGGCAGAAACTGGGGCAGAATCTTAACATAAAGTCGAAAAGGTAAAAAGAGTGAAAACTGTTGATCCACTTTGTCAGAGTTGAAGGTGACGTCTTCAAATGTCTGGTTTTGTTCCAGCAACAGTCCAAAAGCACAAATATTCAGTTTAATGTGACAGAAAGCAGAAAGTGTTGACAGTGGACAGACTGGAACCAGTTTGGTGTTTTACTGGATCAATGACTCCAACCATGATGGAAATGTTTCTGATGTTTTGTCCATGGACTCATCAAATAGTGGACTGATAGTTTGAGCTGTAATTGAAGCAGTTTTTCATCCTGAGAGACAGAAACTAATATTCAGCATCTGCTGGTTCAACACTTGGATGAAGCCATGTGATGTTCAGAAAGTGAAATGTTGAAATCCAAGATGCAGCCGTTTGATTTTCCTGCTGATGAAAGGTGAAGCTGATCCATCAGTTGTTGAATGAGCAGAAAATCCAGCAGCAGAAGTTGTGAGAGTTGATGAAGAGTTGAAGTCATTTATCAGGAGCAACGGGAAGATTTTCTGCTGGAGTTTCAGCTGATTTTCTTCTTTTCTCTGGTTGGAGTCATTAGAAAGTGAAGATGTTTGTGTTTGAGAAAAGAGTTTGAAGACGTCACCTGGTCCTCTGAAAACTGTGATGGACACTTTCCACCATCAATGACAGATGGATGAAGAATGAAATGATGTGAATGTAGAGTCCTGATTGAAAGGTCTCCATGGTTCCAGAACATGAAGATCTTTTAGAGTCTGGAGCCTCATTTTGTCCACGTTTCCTTCTTGTGTGTTTGTGTGACTGTGAGCAGAAAGTGAAATAAATGTGTGAGTGTTTTTCCTTGTGTTTGTTGCTCAGCATGAGTTTGTGTGGATGGAGCCACTGGTGGAGCTGCAGAGTTTCAGAGCTGAAGTCACTCCGTCTTTATTGAAGCAGCAGCATGTTGTCATTAATATGAATGAGAGCTCTTCTTCACTGCTTCTGTTGGACTGTTTGAAGCTGCATCCTGTTGGCTTCAGCTGCTTGGAGTTTCCATTTTCTAAACTTTGACCTTCTGAAGCTTCTTCAGCTCTGAACTCATGATGAAACTCTGAATGATTTCAAGCAGGAACTTTGTCTCCTCAACTCACATCTTTTATTCTTTATTCAGATTGAGGGGCTGCAGGTTGTCAGAGATCAGCTGTGATTCTCTGGGCTCAGCTCTGAAGTCCAACCCCTCACATCTGGAACATCTGGACCTGAGCAGGAACAACCTGCAGGATTCAGGAGTGAAACATCTGAGTGGTTTTGTGGAGAGTCCGGACTGCATCCTGAAGACTCTGAGGTCAGTTCACTGTCTGTTACTGTTGTAGATCTGATGTGTTTAATGACAACTGAAGCTCATTTCTGTTCAACAGAACTTCCATCCATGAAGCTGTAAATCTGCTCTGGTTCACATTTTCTGTTTTTTTTCCCCTAAATTCAGTTTGTTGTGACAAAAGTGGAGTGTTTGTAGCAGAAAGCTTCTGAAATGTTGAGTGTTAGTTGTTAAAGTAAATGAATGTTTGTAATTTGAGCTGAAGAGTCACATCTGGATCCAGAAGATCCTCTGAACTCAGATCAGTTTGAAGAGACAAAGTTTAGTGAGTGAAGTCTAAATATTTCTTTGGTTTGTGTTGAGTTTTATTTGACTGATCCTGTTGATGATGCAGCATGTTACTGATGTGTGGACATGAATAGGTGGATGAATGTTGTGCTGACATGTGGATGATGTGTGTAGAAGGCTGACATGATGATGATCCACAATAAGAGAAGGACAAAGTCACTGTGCTGCTTTTAGAGAAAAGCTGATTGATGAGGACAAAGTAATGTTGATCTGCACATTCAGAACCTGAACACATCTGATGATCATCAATGATTTTATACACATCTTTGATTCTTTATTCAGATTGGTGGACTGCAGTTTGTCAGAGATCAGCTGTGATTCTCTGGTCTCAGCTCTGAAGTCCAACCCCTCACATCTGGAACATCTGGACCTGAGCAGGAACAAGCTGAAGGATTCAGGAGTGAAACATCTGAGTGGTTTTGTGGAGAGTCCAGACTGCATCCTGAAGACTCTGAGGTCAGACATCATGTTTTCTTTGTGCTCTGAGATGAATGTGATGGAAAGTTGTGGTGACTCTAAACTGCAGCCATCAGGCTGATGTTCTACTGATCCACACTGAGGATCTTCATGGGAACGTCTGTTTTCTTCTTCTCTGCTGTAGTCCTTTGACTGTGGCAGAGAAATGTTGAGCTGCACATTTCAAAGCTGAATAAAAGCAGAAAAATCCTCCAGTGAATAATTGACTGTGAAACTCTGACACACGTGATCTTCAGCTCAGATCTGACCTCATGTTTTTCTACACTTCAGACTGAAACCAGGCAGCAACTCAGGATTATTTTCTGCTTTATTTTCCTGTCAGTGATTAAATAAAGTCTAAAAGGTAAAAAGAGTGAAAACTGTTGATCCACTTTGTCAGAGTTGAAGGTGACGTCTTCAAATGTCTGGTTTTGTTCCAGCAACAGTCCAAAAGCACAAATATTCAGTTTAATGTGACAGAAAGCAGAAAGTGTTGACAGTGGACAGACTGGAACCAGTTTGGTGTTTTACTGGATCAATGACTCCAACCATGATGGAAATGTTTCTGATGTTTTGTCCATGGACTCATCAAATAGTGGACTGATAGTTTGAGCTGTAATTGAAGCAGTTTTTCATCCTGAGAGACAGAAACTAATATTCATCATCTGCTGGTTCAACACTTGGATGAAGCCATGTGATGTTCAGAAAGTGAAATGTTGAAATCCAAGATGCAGCCGTTTGATTTATCTGCTGATGAAAGGTGAAGCTGATCCATCAGTTGTTGAATGAGCAGAAAATCCAGCAGCAGAAGTTGTGAGAGTTGATGAAGAGTTGAAGTCATTTATCAGGAGCAACGGAAAGATTTTCTGCTGGAGTTTCTGCTGATTTTCTTCTTTTCTCTGGTTGGAGTCATTAGAAAGTGAAGATGTTTGTGTTTGAGAAAAGAGTTTGAAGACGTCACCTGGTCCTCTGAAAACTGTGATGAACACTTTCCACCATCAATGACAGATGGATGAAGAATGAAATGATGTGAATGTAGAGTCCTGATTGAAAGGTCTCCATGGTTCCAGAACATGAAGATCTTTTAGAGTCTGGAGCCTCATTTTGTCCACGTTTCCTTCTTGTGTGTTTGTGTGACTGTGAGCAGAAAGTGAAATAAATGTGCGAGTGTTTTTCCTTGTGTTTGTTGCTCAGCATGAGTTTGTGTGGATGGAGCCACTGGTGGAGCTGCAGAGTTTCAGAGCTGAAGTCACTCCGTCTTTATTGAAGCAGCAGCATGTTGTCATTAATATTAATCAGAGCTCTTCTTCACTGCTTCTGTTGGACTGTTTGAAGCTGCATCCTGTTGGCTTCAGCTGTTGGAGTTTCCATTTTCTAAACTTTGACCTTCTGAAGCTTCTTCAGCTCTGAACTCATGATGAAACTCTGAATGATTTCAAGCAGGAACTTTGTCTCCTCAACTCACATCTGTTATTCTTTATTCAGATTGGAGCGCTGCGGTTTGACAGAGATCAGCTGTGATTCTCTGGTCTCAGCTCTGAAGTCCAACCCCTCACATCTGGAACATCTGGACCTGAGCAGGAACAACCTGAAGGATTCAGGAGTGAAACATCTGAGTGGTTTTCTGAAGAGTCCAGATTGCAGCCTGAAGACTCTGAGGTCAGACATCATGTTTAAATTCTTCTACATGAGCCTAATTTCAGCTGCAAGTAATAAAACTGATGGTTAAAGTCTCACCTCCATTCAGATGAAGTGTGTTGGTGCATCTTTTTAACCATTTTTGTCAAAGTTCATCGATGTTCAGCAGGTTCAGGAAGGTTGCTTGGAAGAGATTTCAAAGAGGACAAAGGTTGGCTGGAGAGGGTCAGATTGTGGTGAGAGAGGACAGGACATGGGGTAGAAGTGATGAGTGTATCCAGACGGTTCGTTAGTGGATGACGTAGGATGGCTTAAAACGGCACAGGTGATGGAGCTAGGTGGGTTATTGGTAGCATAAGGCTGGTGGAGGCTGACAGACTGGAGCCTGTTGGTGAAATGAGTGTAGGGAAGTGCTGTGAGTAGATCCACTGCTGAATCTGCCCTGCTGGATGAGTGTGAGGTGAGCAGATGAGCTGCAGCAGATAGACGGAGCACCACACCAGCACAGACATGGCAGAGCTCCAGATGCACAGAGAACCATTTCCTGAGAGTGTTCCAATGAAATGTTCTGTGGAGGCATTTATGTGAGTTCTTGATGATAACTGGGCTGAACTGATGCTCCTCCGGCCAGCAGGGCAGATTCTGCTGTAGTCATTGTGGCTGTGAAAGTAGAACGTTCTCCTTCTCTGATTCAGTCCCTCTCTTCCTGACTGACGTGAAAAATTGTAAAATTGTAGCTTCTGTCAATAAGTGGATGTTCCACAAGTAAGGAGTTTATTTTTTGCACAAAGTTTAGGAATGATTATAGACGACCTCCAGGAAAACACATTCTATGTTTTCAATTTCTGTATTTACAAACATCATATCTGAAGTGACTGACTTCAGTGAAAATATCATGCAAAGATTCCTATCATCTATCCATCTCTCCATCTATCCATCCCTCTGTCCGTCCCTCCGTCCGTCCGTCTGTCTATCTATCTATCTGTCGGTCATCATTAACCTGGCAATAGGCAGATTAATAATTGTGTAGTACTTGATAGTACGCCACAATATCAATCTGGGACCGCTCCATGTAAATCCGTTCGGAGGAAAGAGGCACGGATTGGACAATGCAACAGTATGTCCCGCCTCTGACAGGTTTGTTTTTAGCCAATCGCGGGATCTTCACAACGAGCGGAGCCAATTGGTAGATTAAACTCTTACCAAAACCCGTAGGTAAAAAAGCACAAACATCTTTACCATCCAGAAATGCACAAAGCGCCTCTCATTGTTCTTCCTTCAAAGAAGCGATAGGAGATTCAGCTAAAACTGACTTAATAGCAGCATCTACACGATCGTTGTCCTCCGTTGCCGTGTTTGTTTTGATCTACTGGCGCTTGGTGTCGTCTTCACACCCGGATATCCCGCCCCACACACGAATACTGCTGCGTGATTGGCCCGAACCAACTTGGTTCTGTATGAACAGTGAATGCGGGAGCGGAGCAAGATGGTTTCTTGAGAGATTTGTGAACTCACAAATATCGCGAGAAATCAACTTGCTGGCAAGGTTAGGTCATCATCACTGTTCGGTTCAATAACTCAAGCAAAGTCAGACTATTTCTCACTTTCCTTTCCTGTTTTTGTGCTTTTTGCTGCAGAATCAATGGCAGAGTGTTTAAAACGTCCAGAAACAAAACCTGTGAGTACAAAGTCCTCAATAAAACTAAATGATCGTGTGTTCATTTCATCACAATAATACTTATACAATAAATGATACACTGTTTCTGGGGAATCTGCACGTGCTGAAAAAGTTTTAACATCTTAAAGGACTTTCTGAAGGGGATTGAATTATTCCTGATTAATTAATAAATGATGCAGAGGCTCACACCAAGACATCATTTAACATGACACTGAACAACTTCAGCAAGAGATTATTAGAAGTTTTACTGTTCAAAGATAAGGAAAGTTCATACAAATATGATCACAACAGCCTGATGGAACCAATTCTTTACCACGTCTGATGTGTGTTTGGACTCATTGTCTGGTTGAAACATCCAACTGTGTCCAAGATCAACCTTCTGCTGATGGTTTTAGGTTTTCCTGAAGAACGTGGAGGTGATCCTCCTTCTTCATTATTCCATTTACTTTGTGGAAAGCTCCAGTTCCACAGAGCATGATACTGCCACCTCCATTGTTGATGGTAGGTTTGGTGTTGTTGGGGTTAAAGGCCTCACCTTCAGTTTTTGTTCCATCTGACCTCAGAACTTTCCTCCAGAACCTTTTCTTTGTCCATGTGATGAGTGGAGCTTTAAGGTTCTGCTTCTAGAGGAAGAACTTCCTTCTTCATGGATCCTCTAGAACCCTGTGGACACTGACAGCTGTGTTCCAGCAGCTTCTCATCCATTCAGACCTGCTTTCTGATGGTTCTTGGTTGACTCTTGACCATCCTGACCAATGGTCTCTCAGCAGCAGGTGGTAGTTTGTGTTTTCTTCCTGATGGTGGCAGTAACACAACTGGACCATGAACTTTATCCTGACAAACAGATGATTCTGGATCTGAAGCTGCTTCATAATGGCTCCAAGTGAATTTCTGACTTGTTCACATCAATGATTTACTTTTTCAGTCGTGAACAGAGCAGACTCTACCATTATGATGTTTGTGGCTGCATCTAATGTTCCCTATCCATATTTAAATTTGCTCAGAGGACATCAGCTGTAGTCACTCCAGAGAAATTAGCATGAAAATTTGATTAACACAATTTTCTACTTCAGCACTGATAATTCAGTATGCGGTATGTGTATCTTTCATTCAGCAGATTTAGTCATATTTGAAGAAAAACTTTCATAAATCTATGAATGAACCAAAAAATATGTTGTTTTTTGTAACAAAGATTCATATGATTCAATGATTCATCATAAAAAAAATATAGGAATAATTGGAAACTGAAGACTGACAGGTTTTTCCAAGTGTCTGAAAACTTTTGTTTCCAACTATAAGTGACTGGAATAAGAGCATGAACATCTGTAGCTCTGATGAGATCATTAGCGGCTCATTGTGTCGGCAGCTGAAGATGTAATGGGAACGTGAAGAAGAGTGGATGGATGTGGGGGTCAGGTGGGAGGGTGTGAGGTCATCTGGTGGACAGGTGGAGGATGATGGGAAAAGAACAGACCTGAAGCATGGATTATCATGAGCATGGACCCCAGACACAAACTTACCACAGACCCCTACCTATCCAATCAGGTAGCAGGCCTACAGACACACTGTGTGGCTTCACTAAGGACAGAGTTTGGTCTGAAATAACAGAGGGAGACCTGCAACCACACTGTTTACCTTTGAACCTAATGCGTCCTGATGCACAACCAGTAAATATGATGGTTTAAGACAACTCCTCAGCAGATAATTCCATGTGTCCAGTCAGGTTTCTGATGCTGTTGGTGTTCTTCCATCAGGTGTCTCTGACGTTAAACTGGAGCCAAACACAGCCGACACAGAGCCGGACCTTTCTGAGGACGACCCAGAGCTGATGAAGGTGAGAGAAAAATGACTATACACTGATATTTCAGACAGTTTTCAGGGCTCAGCGTACAGCAGGTAACAGAAAACAGCTCAGATAGTCGTGTAGCAGTGGCTCTGGTCTGATCAGCCATTTCCAGTTTGAGAGCTTCCAGATTACAGAAACACATTGATGGTCTCTGTCCACCAATGTGTGTCCATTACGGACTGGTTCTGAGTTCTGATATTAATTGGTACCGCTATGGGATTGGGTCAGTAATTCAGTACCGTTAGGCTCCTTGACAAATGATGCAGTTATTGGTCTTTGTGGCATGTATTGTCCAACGTTACTTCATGCTAATGTAGACCCCAACCGTACCCTAATAATGATGAAGCTACCGGGATTAGGTGAGGAGGAATGACACTGCATTGTTGTTCTGATGAGAAATTTATGGTGGAAGACTTAGAACCCTTTCACTACAGTGGAGTCTAAAGAGTTTAGGTCTGTCAGACAGCTGTCTGTAGGTCTGCTAAGTAAATGATGAAGTTGTGTTCAGGCCTCCTCAACAACATCAGACAGAGTTTTCTCCACAGCAGGGAACAGTTAGAACAAAAACTGTTGATGGGTGGGATAAATAATACAGGAGAGAAAGTCTTAAGTTCTCTTCTCCATTGATCTGATTAGTTTTTCTTTCTTAACCATTTCTGTTTGCTTCAGAAAAGCTGATAGTACAGATCAGTGCTTCTGTTTTGTTCCCAAACTATACAGTTCACTGAGTTTGTGCTGCTCAGCTCAGTCTAAGAAGCAGCTGCATGATAAGTCACACAGGAGGCTCTGTCAGTTTGTGGAAATAATCTGTCAAAGAACATCTGAATGACCAGAGTCAATGAGAAGCTGTACAAGATGTTGTTTCCCAGATTGTGGCAAAAATCAATTAATTTTTTTCAAAGCTTCTTTTATCATGTCTTGATTTTCTGCACCAAAACTGTAAATTTCTATGGAAACTTCTATGGAAATATCTGTTGTATCTTGATGGTTCACTTCGTGTCATTTCAGAGGTGATGTTGCTCTGCTGTCTCAGATTTTAGGGGTTTTAGTGTTTATGTATTTACTATTTGGAACGGAAAACTGAACAAAAATATTTTTTTGAGAATTTTTAGAATTTTGCATATTTTCAAACCTGGACTTTTTTCTATTTTTACCCCCCAAAAAATTAATGTTTCCCTGTGAATTCATTTTAAAGAGTCAGTATACAGGGGGTCCTCAGTTTATAACGTCCTCGACCTGCAGCGTTTTATCGTTACATCAGAACTGGTTACATGGAACTAACTGACGAGTGGAGCGGATGAATACGTCGTCATGTGGCGCTGTAAGATGACTTTACATTCACCGGTTGTACTCCACCTTGGATTTTCAGACTCTTCTGATGCTTCAAAGCCAAGGACAGCCGCCTCCATGGAACTGAAATTAGACAGAATAAAACGCTGGGAACAGAAACACCAACGAACATCAGTCAAGTTGTTAAAACAGGTCAACATGCTGTAGTGACCCTCTGTGATGAATGAGTGAGACTTTATCTGGTTCTCTGCTGGTTTATTGAACCTTAACACAGGCTACTGAAACCTCAACATCAACAACAAAATCAGTCTTGTAGAAGGACTCATACATGCATAAAAGTCATTGGTTTTCATGACTTTATGAAGAACTGATGGATATTTTGATGCACGTTGGAGTTCTAACTTATGGTGAAAACTGACTTCCGTTGATCCATAAGAACGGAACTCCAGCGTAAGTCAAGGACCCTCTTTATACAGCAATATAATCCCCACAGCCATGAAATTTGGTTAAGAAACACATAAAATGAATTCCAGGAGTTCCAAATGATTGACCTCCTGGCTCCATCAGAGGCTAAATCTTTAATTACCGGCACTTGAAAAAGGAAAAAAAAGAATTTTCAAACAAGATCAGTGTTGAGGTCTGTTGAATTGATAGCTGATGTGTGTATGGCAGAACAAGGTTTTTGATTTTTCAAAATTCCAAAATGGTTAATGAGTGTTATTTGTAGGACGACCAGATCTGGTGTGTTTAGGGGTCTGTATATTGGTATTGTATGTTCAAAGTCACAGCTTGTTTCCATGCTGTCTTCATGGTGATAATTAATAACGTATGAGACATATTTACCAATTTATTTAATAGAAAAAATAGAATAATAATGAAAGACATTATTGCAAGTCATTTCATTTCTTTTTTTTTAGTCATTTATTTATTCTTTTCCATGGTAATGCATGAAAAATCAACGAATGGATACAATTTATAAAGCACAGAATACACACATCCCATGTACAAGAACAGGAGTAGGATGAAGAATAAGTCTTTTTAACTCCTACCCCAGTCTTTTTTCCAAACTCAAACAGAAAAACAAAAAGACAAACATCAGATGGCCACAATCAATCTACAGATCAATCACATCATTGTTATTGCTCCTTTGCATAAATGTTCAATATTTTTTCTTTAAACTTACATTTAAACTGCAAAATGTTTGAACATTGTTTCACGTCTTTTTCTTGTAGTCATATACTGTATATTAAATTCATCACCTCAGTAAAGTGTGGACAGACAGAATATGTGTTGGCTTTACACACCTTGGTTATTTGTCATAAAACACCTCATGTTTGTTTCTGAATTCCAGATTCCATCAGTCTTCACACCTGAAATGCAAACAGAGTCTGAACAAATCTCATACAGGTAATAAACATATTGAAATACTTTATACTGTTTGAGCTGCTTTCAGTCTGTCACTCTTAGCAAAGTTTTCTTTTAACCACATTACTGGTTCCTCAGTAAGATGTGGAACGTTACCTCACTGGTGAAGGAACCTGAACTGGTGCAGGAGGTAGAGCGGTATGAACTTGATATAGTTGGGCTCACCTCCACGCACAGCAAGGGTTCTGGAACCAAAATCCTGGAGAGGGATTGGACTCTCTTCTTTTCTGGAGTTGCCCAGGTTGAGAGGCACCAAGTGGGTGTGGGGAAACTCAGGAACCCCCAGCTAAGCCCCGCTTTGTTGGAGTTTTCCCCAGAGAACGAGAGGGTCGCCTTTCTCAGACTTCATTGCAGAGGGGAAAACTCTGACTATTGTCTGTTCTTATGCACCGAACAGCAGTTCAGAGTACTGGGCCTTCTTGGAGTCTCTGAGTGGTTCCTGGAAGCGGTACCGCCTGGAGACTCCATAATTCTCCTGGGAGACTTCAATGCTCACATGGGCAATGATGGAGAAACCTGGAGGCGGTGATTGGGAGGAACGGCCTGATCTGAACCTGAGTATTGGACTTCTGTGCTAGCCATAGATTGGCCACAACAAACACCATGTTGGAGTTTAAGGTTGCTCATAAGTGTACTTGGTACCAGAGCACCTTAGGCCAAAGGTCCATGATGGATCTTGTAGTCGAATCATCAGACCTGCAGCCGTATGTCTCGGATATTCGGGTAAAGAGAGGAGCAGAGCGTTCAACTGATCACAAATCACAACTGGTGGTGAGTTGGATCTGATGGAAGACTGCTGGACAGACCTGGAAAAACCCAAACATGTAGTGAGGGTGAACTGGGAACATCTGGAGGAGGACCCTGTCTGTGGGGTTTTCGACTCCCACCTCTGGAAGAGTTTCTCCTGCATCCCGGGGGAGGTTGGGGACATGGAGTGTGAGTGGTCCATGTTCAAAGCCTCCATTGTAGAAGCAGCTGTTAGGAGCTGTGGTCAGAAGGTCACTGGTGTCTGTCATGGTGGAAACTCAAAACCCACTGGTTTTTGGTGAGGGAAGCCATCAGCCTGAAGAAGGAGGCTTTTCGGGCCTGGCTGGCTCGGGGGTCTCCTGAAGCAGCTGACAGGTATCGGTCGGCCTAAAGGGCTGCAGCTGTAGAAGCTAAAACTCTGGTGTGGGAGGATTTTGGGGAGGCTGTGAAGAAGGACTTTTGGTCAGGCTCAAGGCAGTTCTGACAAACCATTTGACACCTCAGGAAGGGGAGATACGGCTTTGACCAGGCTGTGGACAGTCTAGGGGGAAGAACTGTTGACCCATACTGGGGATATTGCCGGGTAGTGAAAAGAAGACTTTGAGGAACTCCTGAATCTAGTAAACATGTCCTCTATGGAGGAGGTAGAGCCTGAAGACTCGGGGGAATCTTCAGCCAAATCCATGGTAGAGGTTGCTGAGGTAGTTAAGAAGCTCCTCAGTGGCCCCAGGTGTGGACAAGATTTGTCCTGAGATGCTGAAGGTTCTGGACATTGTTGGACCATCGTGGCTGACACGTCTCTACAATGTGGACATCGGGTACGGTACCTGTGGAGTGGAAGACCGGGGTGGTGGTTCCCATCTTCATAAAGGACGACCAGAGAGTGAGTTCCAACTACTGGGGTATCACACTTCTCAGCCTCTCCAGGAATGTTTACTCTAGGGTGCTGTAAGGGAGGCTCTGACTGATTGTTGAACCACAGATTCAGGAGCAACAATGTGGATTCCATCCTGGTCGTGGAACGGTGGTCAGATCTTTACTCTTGTGGAGCTGCTGAGGGGGTCATGGGAGTTAGACCTGCCAGTCTACATGTGTTTTGTGGATCTGGAGAAGGTCTACAACCATGTCCCCTTAGGGACTCTGTGGGGGTTCTGAGGGAGTATAGGGTACCGGGCTCTCTGATACGAGACATTCGGTTCCTGAACAACCAAAGTGAGAGCTGTGTCCTCATAGCACAAAGTCAGACTGGTTTCCAGTGGGTGTTGGACTCCTCCAGGTCTGTCCCTTGTCTCTGATCCTGTTTGTGGTCTTCATGGATCTCAAGGATCAGCCGGGTTGAGGAGGGTGTCTCTTTTGAGGACCTCGGGATCTCTGCTTGTTGCAGATGATGTGGTTCTGTTGATTCCTCAGACCTTCAGCAGCACTGGAGCGGTTTACAGCCGAGTGTGAAACGGTGGGGATGTGGATCAGAACCTCCAAGTCTGAGGCCATGGTTGTCTGATGGAAACTGGTGAATTGCTCCCTCTGGGTTGGGACAGATTTTCTCCCCCAAACAGAAGAGTTCAAGTGTCTCGAGATCTTTCTCACGAGTGATGGGACAATGGAGCAAAAGCTGGAAAGGCGGATCGGTATGGTCGCAGCAGTAATGTGGGCATTGTACCGAACCGTCGTTGTGAAGAGGGAGCTGAGCCTCAAGGAGAAGATCTCAGTTTACATCCATCTACGTTCCAACCCTCACCTATGGTCATGAGCTCTGGTTAGTGACCCAAAGAATGAGATCGTGGATACAAGCGGCTGAAATGAGCTTCCTCTGTAGGGTGTCTGGGCTCAGCCTTAGAGATAGGAGAAGAAGATCAGACATCTGGAGGGAGCTCAGAGTAGAGCTGCTGATCCTTCACCTCTGAAGGAACCAGTGGAGGTGGGTTGGACATCTGATTCAGTTCCTCCAGGGAGACTTCCTTTGGAGGTTTTCTGAGCATGTCCACCTGGGAGGAGACCCCGGGGTAGACCCAGAACTACCTGGAGGGATTATATATCTCGTTTGGCCTGGAAACACCAGGAAGAGCTGGAAAGCGTCACCAGAAGGAGGAAAATCTGGAATGACCTGCTTTGTCTGCTGCTTCCACGACCCGACCCAGATAAGAGGAAGAAGATGGATGAATGGATGTGTATTGTGAACTGTGAAGTTGCTGAAGATGAAAACAAAAAAATGTTGCAGGGTGGATGGAAGAGAGAGAATGAGCATACGGACTGGCTTTTATAGACTTTAACACACAGTGACATGAATCAGCAGAAGACCCTTCTGTGTCAGACAGTTCTTTGATGTAGGTTAAGGTGGGAGGAGAAGTGTCACACAGTATCAAATCAGGACCACTTGTCACAACAAAATGACACATCTTAACCAAAATCCAGGACAAATAATCTTAACTACAGTACAACTGTAGCATCCACTGACACATTGTGTACTGCAGTTTGCAGCAAACTTACTTTCAAAGCTACATTATCTCCAATGGTTTCTGTTCTGTTGTTTTCCTAAAGTTTTTGTCATTTTTTCTCTCATCTGTCAACATTAAATGGAGTCTGATTAAGATCCAGAACCGTGGTAATAAAGTGTTTTCATTTCAGGGTTCCACAGGTTTGCTGCAGTTTTTCAGAATTCTTTGTCCTGCAGGTTCAGGTGTACTGGTCCAGGTGTGTTCCAGTGTGCTGAGACTGGAGTGGTGTTTGATATGACTCAGGAGGCGGAGCTGATGTACGGGATCGTTCAATGGGATGAGAGTCGCCTCGAACCGACTGGCAGAGAAGCTGCAGGACCGCTGTTCAACATCCAGTGTTCTGAGGATGCAGTCCGTCGGCTCCACTTCCCACACTGTGAAACAAAGGATGGTAAGCAGTGTGCTCTCTAGCTGTTATGCAGTGAATCACTAACTTAACATCTGTATTATTTCTGGTACTTTGTTAAGTTTGTTGTATTTAGTAGAAAGCAAAACAAGACTGTCATGGAGTTTATCTATAGTACCAAATGCACCCATCAGACAGATGAATGATAGGATGGGGTGGACTAGAGATCCTTGGCATGTTCTGAAATTAATATCAGCAGATTCATCTTGTTACGACCACCAGTACTGGTGTACCGTTTTGTTCCGAGGTGGTGTCCTGTTGGGCCTTTGTGTGGGAGAAAACTAAGTGTGGGTTCAGCTGTGGTTATTGCAGAGTCTTTGGAACCCCAGCTGCCAGCCGTTTCAGCTGATGACACAGAGCTGATGATGACCTGCACTGCAATCTGGTTCTCCCCGCCCTTCGACCTTCTGGATTGGGCTACTCTCCAGCTCCTCCTCCTCGGACCAATCAGAGGCAGCCAGGCACCACACCTGCAACCTATATAGCTGCCACCATGCCATTAGTTTGGTGGCTGGTACTTTGACCAGTCCACCCTGGTGCCTCTCTGTGTGTGAACTTTGTTTGTACTTCATTGTGTTTCGGTCTGCAGGTACGGTGGTAGGTTGGTGGGTACCGCAGACACTTCGGTCGGTAGATACTCCTGGTGGGTTCTGCCAACACTTTGGGTTTCTGTTGGTGGCTGTCACCTTGGTGTGGAGCCTACTGTTGAGTGGGGACTGAGGCTCCCACTAGGAGCCTGCCACTTAGTGAAGAAGCCGCTCTGTCCTCAGAGTCTTTGTGAACTGTGAAATCAATGAGTGTGAGGCACCAGTTTTGTTTGGTTCGTTTGTACACCCTTTGTGTTAGTTTTTGTTGCTGGTGGTGGGTGTTGCTCCTGTAGTTCGGTTTGGCTAGGGAGTTTAGTTGTTTTCTTTGTGTTTAGCTTAGTTACAAACTCTGTTAGCCTTTGTTATGTTTTATTCCGTTCTTTGTTTTAGCAACACCCACCAGTCTTATGTTTTATTGTCACTTTTACGTTCCTTTGCTACTAAGCAATAAATCCCTTACCTAAACCAATAACACCTGATATTTTTGTTGCATCCAGCCAACCCCTAGCGGTTGGATCGTAACAATCTGTAGTGAAAATAATCAGGCAGAGATAAAGCAGTCTGAAGTTGAACATTTCTGTGCTCCTACAGCCCTGCATATCGATGGACTGCTGTCTGTTGCCCACTTCACTGATGATGGAATGAGCATCTTGAAGCCGCTGCAGATCACTGACACTCATGTGGTCGTGAAGGTCGCTCACCTCTCTCTCTTTGGTGTCGTCTGTGATGCTGTTAAAAGGTGGCTCTCACCCACAGTAAAGGGCCAAATAGTGCTGTTCCTCCGGCCTCCAATCAGAGGTCCTCAGACACTTGATGTGTTTCTGCTGCAAAAGAACGTCCCTGTAAAAGAGGTAAAGTGATCAGATGTGTGTCTCATGCTGTGGTTGTAATCAGAACCCAATTGAACTGTCAACCCCGTCAACCTTCTCTATCTTTACTGGCTACCAGTTGCTATCTTGCCTCTGTTCTGGTGTCCTGGTCTCTTCTAACTGGTAACCAATGACCTACTACTACTTCCACTCTCTTCCTGCTTTCCTGGTAGGATCCCGGGCTGATCAGACATATTCTGTAATTCCCATCTATAGAACTTTGGACAACATCCAAGGTTCTAAATACCTCTATACTCTATTTATAAATAAATAGAGCAGACTACTTGATCATTCACACTATGATAAATGTGTTCTTCTGTTGAAGGTTGCTGCCCAACAAGGAGATGCAAAAAACATCAAGATCTCAGCTGACTGTTTTCTCAGCTTTGGTCGGAGTTACAGTGTCCACTGTGAACAGGAGGGCTTGAAAATACAGCCGACGGTACGTGAAATCTCACATGGTTATGAAGAAAATGATATTGGAAACTAATTCACAGAAAGGGAGGGGTGGATAAACGTTTATTTCTGCTGTCATAGTGATGTGTTTGTGTTGGTTTTCAGCGTGCACACTTTTGTTCAGATTTTGGACCCGATTTCCACCCAACATTTGAGGTTTTCTTGATGACAAATCCAGATTTAGTGACTTTGATGGTCCAAGACCAAGAGGAGACAGAAGTCTGGAAACGTGATGTTCATCTGAAAGGTAAAGGCTTCACCCTCCTTCAGCGGCAGAAATGACTTCTTCTGCTACAGAGATATGGGATCTTTATTCCCTTCCTTTTTGTACAAAACTGCTGCCAGGGTGTTTCAGTGTGTTGTTAATAATTTGGTGTTTAAAAGCTTTGACAGCACTCTTTTGCAGATGTGTACACAGTCAGCTGCAGACATTACATGTGTGGTTGGTGCTATTGTACTACTTCATAGTCTGATGGAGTCATTGTGGGACTCTGTTGTAGACGTGTACAGTTGGTTATCTGCCTGTTCTGAGCATGTGCACTATTGCAGCGTCGTCATAAACTCAAAGTCATAAACACGTCTAATGCTGGTGTAATGAGGAAGAAAACTGTCCATGTGGAAGCATCAGAAAAACAGACAAAACTTTTTATCTCAGTCGACTGGAGGGGCGTGTTCCTGTTAGTTTGATTGACAGCAGTAGGAGGGGCGTGTCCCTGTTAAATGATTGACAGCAGTAGGAGGGGCGTGTCCCTGTTAGTTTGATTGACAGCAGTAGGAGGGGCGTGTCCCTGTCATAAACTGACCTTTATGTGTTGTTCAGTCTGTGGCTCCGCCCACTCTACTTTTACAACATTGACTTCACTGTTTAAAGCAGTGGGATCCAAATGTGGTCCTCAGCTACACTGCCTGTCCAAAAAAAAGTCTCCATATGGATTTAAATGAGAAAATGGATCAGATCCTTCCATTGGATAATTACTGCAGTAATGAATACATTTCAGCTGATGAAAGAGGAGCCTCTCATTTCTTAAACAACCATGTTGGAAGACATATCCTGTGGTCATGGAAAGGATGTTAATCGGTCTCAGAATGATCAAATTATTGGCCTGCATCTAGCAAAGAAAACATCTCAGGAGATTTCTGAAACTATTAAAATCAGGTTAAGATCCGTCCAATGCATCATTAAAATCTGAAGGATAGTGGAGAACCATTAGCTTAGAGGAGGAAATGTGGTTGGAGCAATGCGGATTCCGTCCCGGTCGTGGAACAGCGGACCAGTTCTTTACCCTTGCGGAGCTGCTGAGGGGGTCATGGGAGTATGACCTGCCAGTCTACATGTGTTTTGTAGATCTGAAGAAGGCCTACGACCGTGTCCCCCGAGGGGCTTTGTGGGGGGCACTGCGGGGGTATGGGGTCCGAGGCTCGTTGTTACGGGCCGTTCGGTCCCTGTACAACCAAAGTGAGAGCTGTGTCCGCATACTCGGCATTAAGTCAGACACGTTTCCGGTGGGTGTTGGACTCCGCCAGGGCTGCCCCTTGTCTCCAATCCTGTTTGTGGTTTTCATGGACAGGATTTCAAGGCGCAGTCGTGGTGGGGAGGGTTTTCGGTTTGGGAGCCTCAGGATCGCTTCTCTGCTTTTTGTGGATGATGTGGTTTTGTTGGCGTCCTCAGACCGTGACCTCCGGCACGCACTGGAGCGGTTTGCAGCCGAGTGTGAAGCGGCAGGGATGCGGATCAGCACCTCCAAGTCCGAGGCCATGGTTCTCTGCCGGAAACCGGTGGAGTGCTTCCTCCGGGTTGGGGGGGAGTTGCTTCCCCAAGCGAAGGAGTTTAAGTATCTCGGGATCTTGTTCACGAGTGATGGGAAAATGGAGCGAGAGATGGACAGGCGGATTGATGTGGCGTCAGCAGTAATGTGGGCGTTGTACCGAACCGTCGTGGTGAAGAGGGAGCTGAGCCGTAAAGTGAAGCTCTCGATTTACCAGTCCATCTACGTTCCAACCCTCACCTATGGTCATGAGGTTTGGGTAGTGACCGAAAGAACAAGATCGCGGATACAAGCGGCCGAAATGAGCTTCCTCCGTAGGGTGGCTGGACTCAGCCTTAGAGATAGGGTGAGGAGCTCAGACATCCGGAGGGAGCTCGGAGTAGAGCCGCTGCTCCTTCGCATCGAAAGGAGCCAGTTGAGGTGGTTTGGACACCTGATTCGGATGCCTCCAGGGAGACTTCCTCTGAAGGTTTTCCGAGCACGTCCGTCTGGGAGGAGACCCCGGGGCAGACCCAGAACTCGCTGGAGAGATTATATATCTCGTCTGGCCTGGGAACGCCTCGGGATCCCCCAGGAAGAGCTGGAAAGCGTCGCTGGGGGAGGGACGTCTGGAACGACCTGCTTCGCCTGTTGCCCCCGCGACCCGGCCCCGGATAAGCGGAGGAAAATGGATAGATGGATGGAACAAACTTTTGGATGATTGTCATCAAAGATCACTCAAACATTTGGTGAAATCATCAGTAGAACTCACAGCTATGTTTAATAGTGAAAGTAAAATATTTCCTCATGAAGGGAACTCAAAGAATTGGGACTAAACAGCTGTAGCGCTAAGAAAACCACTGATCAGTGAGGATGATCAGAAAAAAAGGCTTCAGTTTGCTGTGGAGCATAAAGATTAGACTCTAGATCAATGGAAGAAGGTCATGTGGTCTGATGAGTCCAGATTTACCCTGTTCCAGAGGAATGGTAACCTGGCAATAGCCAGATTAATAATTGTGTAGTACTTGATAGTACTCCACAATATCAATTTGGGACCGCTCCATGTAAATCCGTTTGGAGGAAAGAGGCACGGATTGGACAATGCAACAGTATGTCCCGCCTCTGACAGGTTTGTTTTTAGCCAATCGCGGGATCTTCACAACGAGCGGAGCCAATTGGTAGATTAAACTCTTAACAAAACCCGTAGGTAAAAAAGCACAAACATCTTTACCATCCAGAAATGCGCAAAGCGCCTCTCGTTGTTCTTCCTTTAAAGAAGCGATAGGAGATTCAGCTAAAACTGACTTAATAGCAGCATCTACACGATCGTTGTCCTCCGTTGCCGTGTTTGTTTTGATCTACTGGCGCTTGGTGTCGTCTTCACACCCGGATATCCCGCCCCACACACGAATACTGCTGCGTGATTGGCCCGAACCAATTTGGTGCTGTACGAACAGTGAAGGCGGGAGCGGAGCAAGATGGTTTCTTGAGAGATTTGTGAACTCTCAAATATCGCGAGAAATCAACTTGCTGGCAAGGTTAGAGGATTGGGGGCACCAGGGTAAGAAGAGAGGCAGATGAAGTGATGCCCTCATCATGGCTAGTGTCTACCAGCCTGTGGGGGTTAAGGTTATGATCTGGGGTTGGTCAGGTTCACCAATGTTATGTTCCCAAAGAATGAGGTCAGCTGATACCTGAAGATGCTGAATGACCAGGTCTTTACGTCAGTGGACGATTTCTTCATGTTCCAAGATGATGATGTCAGGATTCATGGGGTCACACTGAGAATGAGTGGATCAGGGAGCATGAGAGGGATTGTCCTCCACAGAGACCAGACCTCAACCCCACTGAGAACCTTTGGGATGTTCTGGAGAAGACTTTAGTCTCAAATCAATAGAAGATCTTGGTAGAAAATGAATCCATCTCTGGACAGAAATAAATTCTGGGACGTTGCAGAAGCTTATTGAAACGATGCCACAGTGAATGAGTGTCATTCTGAAAGCTGAAGGTCCAATGAAATATTAGAGTGTGACTTTTTTTAGATGAGCAGTGTATGTAGAAGGACACAAACGAGTGTAGAACTAAGATCATGAAGCCAAAGAACATAACTTGTGTTTGATTCTGTGGTAAAAGAAGAACAGAGAACAGGACAGAACACATCTGGATGCTGCAGCAAACCAAAGCACAACAATGATGATTTAGAAATGCTAGTTTGTCATTAAACATGTTTTTACCCGTTTTCTTCCAGATCACAGAAGGGACACAGAGCAGAGTGTCCAACCGCAGAGAGACCAACCACAGAGAGACCAACCACAGAGTGTCCAGCCACAGAGTGTCCAGCCACAGAGTGTCCAACCACAGAGAGACCAACCACAGAGAGACCAACCACAGAGTGTCCAACCACAGAGAGACCAACCACAGGACTGGCTGTTATCAGTTCGGACACGGTTGATTCAGGGATTGTCAGATGTTCCTGTCAACCAACTCCTGGACAGACTCTATGACCAGAATGTTCTCAGCAGTGAAGAGAAGGATGTCATCAGAGCACAGATCGGAGCAGATAAAGCTCGGGAGCTCATCGACCGGGTTCATAGAAAGGGACCTGATGCGGTTTCACTTCTGAGAACTGCTCTTAGTGAGGTCGATCCATTCCTTTTTAACAACCTGAACCTGACGTAAAACAGTAAAAGAACTGAGATGAAAGAGCCGGGTTCAGCTAAAGGTTTCTTCCTGTTAAAGGGTGTTTTTCTTGCCACTGTGTCCTTAGGGCTGCTCTGGGGGTCAGGCATTTGGGTTCTGTAAAGCGTCTTGAGACAACTTGACCTGTAATTGGCGCTACATAAAAAAAATTGTATTGAACTGAATAGATGGTTACCTCCTGTCAGAACTGGCCTGTGGACACTCACATCACCTTTAAATGACAGGCTCTGCTGTTTAAAGACTTTGACTCTGAAACTGATTTAGTCTCTGTAATCCAACTAAACCTGGACGGCTTCTGACATGTTGAGCAGGTTCCACTGAGCAGGTGTGTCTGCAGGAAGTCGGTCTCTGGATTCAGCAAAGATGAAGATGAGGTGGTTCAATCAAAGATGAGACTCAGAGTTTTTGTTTCTGCCACTAGATGGAGACGGATCACTGCTGCATGAGCAGGGCTTAAAGAGTTCCGTTGCCACGACGGAATTCCGTCAGTTGGAAAAATTAAGAAAAAAAATACGTATCATAAGCGCATATTGACTGGGTGCCTCTTTTTCTGGCTTGCGTGCTTTGTCAATGAAGTTGTTTCATTCATTTGGTCTAAAATGTCATATGCGCAAGGTTACAGGCTTTGTTGTTGTTGCACCTCGTCACAATAAATCTATCCTGATAGCAAGAGTACATAGAGACTTTTATTTTGTAGGTGATGTGGGAAGTACATGTACATATTCACATAGGCTTGAATTTACAGCAGAAGAAGAGTTTCTCCGCTGTAAGGAATACATTTATCATTGCGGTTTTGAAGACATGACCTGATTTACACAATCTATAAGAACAATGCAGCGTTAAAAGCACACGGGACAGCAGGAGCTACTTATTCAGGCTAGCTCCAGCCGGGGGGAGGACAACGCGGGAGTCAGAGCGTCTCCTCGGGGTCTGTGACCCAATGCATGGAGGCCGTCCGTTTTCAGGCCCGCTCAAGTTAAAACTCGGACTCCTAGCTAAAGGTTACATCATGTCAAGGGACTCAGAGGGCTTGCCTAGGTGATGCTCAGGTCGGAGAATGTTACTGTGGCCTCAGCACATGATTGGCAGATGGGAGGAGAGATTTGACAAGAAAACACGTTCTTTTTTAGCTAATTTAGCTAACGGCTCAGCTTAAACGACTCAGCAATTACGGACGTGCTTTTTGTGGAGGAAGGTACAGCATTGGGAAACATCGACACAGGAGTTAAAAATAGATGGAGATGGGCATGGCTCAACGAAAAAGGGGAAAATGGCTTGCTTTATTGATCGTGGTGTAAAAAATTAAACAGCCAGGTGCGTGCATGTGTGTAATATGCCATAAAAAAATTCAGTATGGAAGTAATGGTAAAAAAAGTCCTGGCCCGCCACCAGTCAGAACCCACACACAAGGCTGCAGTTCCTTCTCTTGAGCACACCTCATGCCTACCTGGGACCTCGGCGCTTTGAATAAACTTGTAATTTTTGTTATGCTTTTGATGCTTTATACCAACTTATGTCGATTTTAATATCAATGCTGTTTGTTATAAAGGACATTGTTCAAATTTAAATTGAGAAGAACGCACAAAGTTTCACTTAAAAAAATATTTTGAAAGTTTTCAGTCAAATGATTTTTTTTTACTTTAACCCCTGTGCATGAGGCAGGAATGAAAGCCAGAGAAACAACACAAAGACATGAGTGCAGATTCTACACCTCATCCTGACAGAGATTCTGCTCAAATCTTTGTTTTCTTCTCTAAAATCTGTTTTTACATGGACACTGGTGGTGCAGTGACTGTTTTAGAACAGAAATATGCTGTGTTAGGACTTCTTCAGACTGGAGGACTTTTAATCCTACTGTTGTCTTCTATATGGTTTTACCTCTTTAGGGTGAAATAAATATCCAGAAATCTGCAGCTACTTGTTCCAAAAGAACAGAAGCAGCAGCTGTATAGTCACTGCAGACAGTTTACAGCCGTTTACTGTTTCCACACTGAATATGTTGTAGATTGTAGAATTCTAAAGGTCCTTACATGTAGCAATAGGAATTGCTTATGTATTGTTTGTTCCTACCCGGACGCAATTGAGTGACGCACCTGATGAGAAATGTGCCTGCTGAGTTGTGTAGCTGCAGTTAAATAAAAGTTCCCTGTGAGCAAGGGTAATGCTCAACCGTCCAGTTTGTATAGTCAATGTGAGACAGAAAAAGCTGAAACATGGTGGCAGCGGTGCGTTTGGAGCTGTAAATGGACAGTAAGGTACCGTTTTGAATGAAGCTAAAAGAAGCTAACGGACGCTAGCATAGCTGTGCGCCACCGGCATAGCTAATACTGGAGAAAATACGAGCACTACAAGTACAAAAATGGATGGATTAAAACCTCCTCAACAGTGGTGTATGGACTCAGCTAATCTTGCGAAGTCATGGAAGTCTTGGAAGGAAGAATTTATGCTGTATATCGAGTTAGCAATGCCAGATGCAGAGGAAAAGGCGCGAGTAAAACTGTTCTACTACCTCATCGGAGAACGAGGCAGAGAGCTCTGTGGTACGTTAATAGGCTCCGATGCGAGAGTGACTGTTAGCAGTTTAATGGCTAAACTGGATGAACATTGTAATCCCAAAGTAAATGAAACTGTGGAAAGGTACAGATTTTTTGCACACAACCAAGCTCCAGGAGAAGCTATTGACAAATATGTGATGGACTTGAGAACGCTTGCCAGCAGCTGCAATTTTGGAGATTTAAAAGAGTCACTGATAAGAGACAGGATTGTTTGTGGAACATACAGTTCGAGTTGGAGAGAGAGACTACTCAGAGAGGACAATCTGGATCTGGATAAATGTCTAAAGATTTGTAGATCGATGGAGATCTCAGGTGAATACAGCAGAACAATAGAAGGACATGGCGCAGAAGACATACATGCTTTTAAACATTCAACAAGGAAGGCTGAGATCAGTGGAGTATCTTGCAGGTACTGTGGAAAAACCCATGAAAGGCTCAAGCAAAAGTGCCCAGCTTTTGGAAAAAAATGCAGGAAATGCGGCAAAGACAATCATTTTGCAGTGACATGCAGAAGCAAAGCTGGTGGGAAAGAGCACAAGAAAACAGTTCACACAGTAGCAGAGACCGATTCAGAGTCATGTGAGGACATAATGACAGTCACAGCAGTAACATCAACGGCAGCAGAAGTGAACCAAATCAAAGAGAAACAAAACAGCAACACTGAGCAACTATTTGCTGGGATGATGATTAACAGAAACCTTGTGAGCTTCCAGATTGACTGTGGTGCAACCTGTAACGTCATTCCCATCAACCTGCTGAATCCAGATGTGAAGTTGGAGCACACGGACAAGGTACTTGTGATGTACAATAAGTCAAAGCTGTGTTCTCTAGGCAAGTGCAAGGTTAAAATGACAAACCCAAGAAATCAGAAAAAGTACAGAGTTGAGTTTCAAGTTGTTGGAGATGACTGTAAAACACCATTACTAGGCCGCAGAGCTAGTGAAGCAATGAAACTCATTGAGGTCCAATACGACAACATTTATGCAGTAGACAGTATTGTGACAAAGGAGCCAGTGAATACAGACACTTGGCAGGTGGAAGACATAAAGACAGAGTTCCAAGATGTGTTTACAGGCGACGGCTGTCTACAGGGTGCTTATAAACTGGAAATTGACACAACTGTGCAGCCTGTCAAACTACCTAAGCGCAGAGTTCCAGTATCAATGATGAAACCACTCAAGGAAGAACTCACAAGTCTTGTGGACAGACGGATAATAGCACCTGTGGAAAGCAGCACAGAATGGATCAGTGGTATGGTATCAGTACAGAAGCCCAATGGCAGACCGAGGATCTGTATTGACCCAAGACCACTTAACAAAGCCTTAAAGAGAAGCCACTTTCCACTTCCAACAATAGATGACATCCTACCAGACCTGGCAAAAGCAAAAGTTTTCACAGTTTGTGATGTGAAGCATGGCTTCTGGCACGTGAAGCTGGATGAAGATTCGACCTATCTAACAACATTTGCAACTCCGTTTGGTCGTTTTCGGTGGCTGAGAATGCCAATGGGCATCAGTCCAGCCCCAGAGGTTTTTCAGCGTAAGCTAACTCAGGCGCTAGAGAATCTGCCAGGCACCTACATCATTGCAGATGACATTTTGATCACAGGAGAGGGTGACACAAAACAGGATGCCATCAGAGATCATGACAAAAACCTAAGACTTTTTCTAGAGCGGTGCAGAGAGAGAAACATAAAGCTGAATGCCTACAAACTCAGGCTTAGGAAACAGGAAGTCCCGTACATTGGTCATTTGCTCACAGCAGAGGGACTCAAAATTGACCCAGAAAAAGTACGTGCAGTTACTGAAATGCCTGCACCAACAAATGTGAAAGGGGTCCAAAGACTAGTAGGACTAGTAAACTATTTGTCCAAGTTTTACGAGCACCTGTCAGATGATTGTGAGTTACTGAGACAGCTCACACACAGAGAGAATCTGTGGGAATGGACAGATGTGCAGGAACAAGCGTTCAGAAGAATCAAAGACAAGATAACACAAGTCCCAGTGCTGAAATACTACTGCCCAGAACAAGAGTTGACATTACAATGCGATGCAAGTGAAACAGGGCTAGGAGCAGCTCTAACACAAGAAGGAAGACCAGTGGCATATGCAAGTCGTGCGCTGACAATGACAGAAAGAGGCTATGCACAAATTGAAAAAGAATGTCTGGCTATAGTCTTCGGCATGGAAAAGTTTCACCAATACACCTATGGCCGACTTGTCAGAGTCCAGTCAGACCACAAGCCTCTAGAGAACATTGTCAAAAAACCACTGATAAATGCTCCTAAGAGATTGCAACGCATGCTACTGAGATTACAAAAGTATGATCTGAACATCACATATGTTCCTGGACGTGACATGCTACTCGCAGATACTTTAAGTAGGGCTTATCTGCAAAACGCCGACAAAAGTCAGACTGAGTTGGAGACCGAATGTGTCAACATGGTTGATTATGTGCCAATCTCAGCTGAAAGAATGGACAACATTTGCACAGCGACAGAGTCAGACCCCAAACTACAGACTTTGATTAAAACTATCCAACAAGGGTGGCCTAAGGATAAAAAAGATGTACCTGTTGAAATAACAAACTTCTATTCTTTACAGGATGAACTGAGCACCCAAAATGGACTGGTTTTCAGAGGCGAGAGAGTTGTGATCCCAGACTCACTCCAAAAGGACATCACTCAACGGATTCACTCATCTCACCTGGGGACAGAAGGATGCCTCAGGAGGGCAAGAGACTGCGTTTATTGGCATGGTATGAATGACCATATCAAAAAGCATGTTGCTAAATGTGACACGTGTCGATCTGTGGACATAAAACAACAAAAAGAGACACTACAGCCACATGAGATTATCACCAGACCATGGGCTAAAGTCGGAACGGACTTGTTCACGTTTGACAACAAAGACTACTTACTGACTGTGGACTACTACTCCAATTTCTGGGAGGTGGACTACTTGCCAGATACAAAGTCAATCACAGTAATCCGAAAGCTGAAAGCTCACTTTGCGCGTCAAGGGATTCCAGATGTTGTCTTTTCAGACAATGGACCCCAGTACAGTTCAGCAGAATTCTCAAATTTCAGTCACAGATGGGACTTCAAACACAAAACTTCCTCTCCTGGATATCCGCAAAGTAATGGCAAGGCAGAATCCGCTGTCAAAACTGCCAAACGGCTGATGAGGAAAGCAAAAATGGCTGGACAGGACCCGTATCTCGCCATTTTGGATCATCGCAACACTCCTACCCAAGGTTTGGACACGAGCCCTGCACAAAGACTCTTGAGCAGGAGAACAAGGACACTTCTGCCGATCAGAGAGAGCCTACTGGAGCCGAAGGTGATCAACAACAGTTCAGCACTCAGAAGGAATCAACAGAGACAATCAAAGTACTACAACCAAACAGCCAAGGACATGGACTCATTAAAACCAGGTGATGTTGTGCGAGTGCAGCCTTTTGAACCGAACACCTTGTGGAGAAAGGCTACGGTGAACACCTCGCTTGGTAACAGATCCTATGCAGTCGAGCTGGACACAGGCGGTGTTCTCAGACGGAATCGCCGCCATCTGAGGAAAGCTGTGACAATACAACCAGAAATGTCAGAACAACCCCAAACTAAGACCAGGCTTGACCCAGTGTCCCAAAACACTGCTAACCCACAAACTACTACGAGGTCGGGACGTGTGATACAGCGTCCAAGACATTTGAATGACTATGTGTGTACTTCGCTTCAGTGATAAAAAGGGGAGAAGGAGACTGAAGTTTAAGCAGTAAACTTTTGAATAAAATTAGTGAATGTTCATGCTGTTAATGTTCAGGCAAATAAGCTAAAGCTATATTGTGTTTACAATGTTGAGAAAAATATGCAATATTTTGTTTAAAGCTGAAGTAATAGAAAAAAAACGTTGATGCACTCTGAAACTTTATGGTAAAATATTTGGTTTGCACGTTGAGCTAAATAAGTAAGTAATAAGTAAGTATCAGATTTTTGAGGTTTTGAAAGTAAGTTTAAATTTGACAATTTTTGGAAGATATTTACAGAGCATGTTTTCTTTTGAAAAGAAAAGGGATGTAGCAATAGGAATTGCTTATGTATTGTTTGTTCCTACCCGGACGCAATTGAGTGACGCACCTGATGAGAAATGTGCCTGCTGAGTTGTGTAGCTGCAGTTAAATAAAAGTTCCCTGTGAGCAAGGGTAATGCTCAACCGTCCAGTTTGTATAGTCAATGTGAGACAGAACAAGCTGAAACATTACACACCGGGAGCGATGTGAATAAACAATGCGAAATTGCGAAATATTCGGATGCGAGTTTTGACGCACCTGTCCATACATATCAAGCACGATGCGTTTTTGCGACTTTCCGAAGGGGAGGAAGACGTTGCCGTAATGTATTTCCACCTCTTCTTCTGTTTTCCACCTGCCTGGCCGCTCCTCGTCATTTCTCCCTCCTCTCTCTTCTTTCTCACGTACGTGTCCCTCAAATTCCTCCACATCTTCTTCACTTCTTCAACTATAAAGTATGAACAATAATAATATCTACCATATGCCACAGATACTAAAAGCAGAAAACACAACACCGGACGGATTATTTTCAGTTCTGATTAGATGCGTTGCGATGTCTTTCTGTCTTGATATCATGTACTGTGATGTGAGTCGGGGCCAGTACCGGGTAAGCACAACATTAAACTATAATCCATAAACGTAAGGTAACAACCGAGACCTAACTGATGACCGTGATATCAACGCAATTGACAGTGAAAAGTATGTTGTATGCCGGTGAATGGGACGTCGCAACAACACGCAATCTGATTGGTCAGAAGTGGTCACAAAGAATGCTAAACTTTAGAAAAATCGACCATGATCCGAAAAAATAAATGCAGCAAAATCGCTGAGCGAGAAAACGTTGCCGATGTGAACGCGTGTATTGACAGGATACAGGTTCGAAAAAAAATATTGACGTCCGAAAAAAACGCACGTAAAAAACGCACCCGGTGTGTAAGGACCTTAAAGCTGACATTTTAGCAAACACTGCTGATAAAAAGCTGATGGTAAAACACACTTCATCTTTACTTTGAATGGTCTTTAGGAAATGAAATGTTAATAAAATGTTCCCCAGTAGTTCCTTGTAACAGAGACTGCATTCTGTTCTTCTGACTGACTAAAGAGTCTATATTCTGCTCATGTTCAGCTTCACACTGCTGTTTTTGTCTCTACTACAGTAACTTTACATGCTGTAATATTTAAACACATTAAATGTCTGAAACGTTCTGTTTTAGTTCCCTCCCACCTAGAAAGCCCAGTCTGCTCTGATTGGTCGGCTGGTCCCAACAAATCCAGGTAATGTGAGAACTGAAGAGTCCTCTGAGATGAAGGTGAAACATCGACAAGAACCAAGAAGAAACTGAAGCTTTTTGGGTTCCCATGACCTGTTTGACTGAGAATCTACACAGACGTCCTGTTGTGGGTTTTAACTTCAATATCTGAATTCTTCCAGGTCAAACTTTTCTTTCAGGGAAGGAAACTTTTTTCATGACTAACAGACGTGATGAATGTAGAAGAACTTGGTCCACAAACTGGTTTCTGCTGCAGATTGAACTGGTTTCAAAGATTTTCCACAAGTTTGTGAATCATGAAAGAGGAAGAAAGCAGGTGGTCTGATCAAGAAGAATCAGTGTGGATTCTAGAAAATATTCTGAACAGGTCAGTGTTTTTCTCTTTTACCGTGTATGTTAAGAATTAAAACTTTAAGGCCTGATTTAAACAGAAATGTTTCAGAACCAAGTAGTTTGGGTTGTTTTGTGTTTCTTTGGAGCCTTTTTTTGTCTCCGTCTAATTGTTTGCATCTTTTTGTGGTTACTTTTTTAAACTAGTTTTGTGTCTCTTTGTGGTCATGTTGTGTCTCTTTGTGGTCATGTTGTGTCACTTTGTTGTCATGTTGTGTCTCTTTGTGGTCATGTTGTGTCTCTTTGTGGTCATGTTGTGTCTCTTTGTGGTTATTTTCTGTCTCTTTGTGGTTATTTTCTGTCTCTTTGTGGTCATGTTGTGTCTCTTTGTGGTCATGTTGTGTCTCTTTGTGGTTATTTTCTGTCTCTTTGTGGTCATGTTGTGTCTCTTTGTGGTCATGTTGTGTCTCTTTGTGGTCATATTGTGTCACTTTGTGGTCATGTTGTGTCTCTTTGTGGTCATGTTGTGTCTCTTTGTGGTTATTTTCTGTCTCTTTGTGGTCATGTTGTGTCTCTTTGTGGTCATGTTGTGTCTCTTTGTGGTCATGTTGTGTCACTTTGTGGTCATGTTGTGTCTCTTTGTGGTCATGTTGTGTCTCTTTGTGGTCATGTTGTGTCACTTTGTGGTCATGTTGTGTCTCTTTGTGGTCATGTTGTGTCAGTTTGTGGTCATGTTGTGTCTCTTTGTGGTCATGTTGTGTCTCTTTGTGGTCATGTTGTGTCTCTTTGTGGTCATGTTGTGTCTCTTTGTGGTTATTTTCTGTCTCTTTGTGGTCATGTTGTGTCTCTTTGTGGTCATGTTGTGTCTCTTTGTGGTCATGTTGTGTCTCTTTGTGGTCATGTTGTGTCTCTTTGTGGTCATATTGTGTCACTTTGTGGTCATGTTGTGTCTCTGTGGTTATTTTGTGTCTCTTTGTGGTCATGTTGTGTCTCTTTGTGGTCATGTTGTGTCTCTGTGGTTATTTTGTGTCTCTTTGTGGTCATATTGTGTCACTTTGTGGTTATTTTCTGTCTCTTTGTGGTCATGTTGTGTCTCTTTGTGGTTATTTTCTGTCTCTTTGTGGTCATGTTGTGTCTCTTTGTGGTCATGTTGTGTCTCTTTGTGGTCATGTTGTGTCTCTTTGTGGTCATGTTGTGTCTCTGTGGTTATTTTGTGTCTCTTTGTGGTCATGTTGTGTCTCTTTGTGGTCATGTTGTGTCTCTGTGGTTATTTTGTGTCTCTTTGTGGTCATGTTGTGTCTCTTTGTGGTCATGTTGTGTCTCTTTGTGGTCATGTTGTGTCTCTTTGTGGTCATGTTGTGTCTCGTTGTGGTCATGTTGTGTCTCTCTGTGGTCATGTTGTGTCTCTTTGTAGTCATGTTGTGTCTCTTTGTGGTCATGTTGTGTCTCTGTGGTTATTTTGTGTCTCTTTGTGGTCATGTTGTGTCTCTCTGGGGACATGTTGTGTCTCTCTGTGGTCATGTTGTGTCTCTCTGTGGTCATGTTGTGTCTCTTTGTGGTCATGTTGTGTCTCTTTGTGGTCATTTTGTGTCTCTTTGTGGTCATGTTGTGTCTCTTTGTGGTCATTTTGTGTCTCGTTGTGGTCATGTTGTGTCTCTTTGTGGTCATGTTGTGTCTCTCTGTGGTCATGTTGTGTCTCTCTGTGGTCATGTTGTGTCTCTTTGTGGTCATGTTGTGTCTCTTTGTGGTCATGTTGTGTCTCTTTGTGGTCATGTTGTGTCTCTGTGGTTATTTTGTGTCTCTTTGTGGTCATGTTGTGTCTCTTTGTGGTCATGTTGTGTCTCTGTGGTTATTTTGTGTCTCTTTGTGGTCATGTTGTGTCACTTTGTGGTCATGTTGTGTCTCTCTGTGGTCATGTTGTGTCTCTTTGTGGTCATGTTGTGTCTGTTTGTGGTCATGTTGTGTCTCTTTGTGGTCATGTTGTGTCTCTTTGTGGTGATGTTGTGTCTCTGTGGTTATTTTGTGTCTCTTTGTGGTCATGTTGTGTCTCTTTGTGGTCATGTTGTGTCTCTGTGGTTATTTTGTGTCTCTTTGTGGTCATGTTGTGTCTCTTTGTGGTCATGTTGTGTCTCTGTGGTTATTTTGTGTCTCTTTGTGGTCATGTTGTGTCTCTTTGTGGTCATGTTGTGTCTCTTTGTGGTCATGTTGTGTCTCTGTGGTTATTTTGTGTCTCTTTGTGGTCATGTTGTGTCTCTCTGTGGTCATGTTGTGTCTCTTTGTGGTCATGTTGTGTCTCTTTGTGGTCATGTTGTGTCTCGTTGTGGTCATGTTGTGTCTCTCTGTCGTCATGTTGTGTCTCTTTGTGGTCATGTTGTGTCTCTGTGGTTATTTTGTGTCTCTTTGTGGTCATGTTGTGTCTGTTTGTGGTCATGTTGTGTCTCTTTGTGGTCATGTTGTGTCTCTTTGTGGTGATGTTGTGTCTCTGTGGTTATTTTGTGTCTCTTTGTGGTCATGTTGTGTCTCTGTGGTTATTTTGTGTCTCTTTGTGGTCATGTTGTGTCTCTTTGTGGTCATGTTGTGTCTCTTTGTGGTCATGTTGTGTCTCTTTGTGGTCATGTTGTGTCTCTGTGGTTATTTTGTGTCTCTTTGTGGTCATGTTGTGTCTCTTTGTGGTCATGTTGTGTCTCTTTGTGGTCATGTTGTGTCTCTGTGGTTATTTGTGTCTCTTTGTGGTTATTTTGTGTCTCTTTGTGGTCATGTTGTGTCTCTTTGTGGTCATGTTGTGTCTCGTTGTGGTCATGTTGTGTCTCTTTGTGGTTATTTTGTGTCTCTTTGTGGTCATGTTGTGTCTCTTTGTGGTCATGTTGTGTCTCTTTGTGGTCATGTTGTGTCTCTTTGTGGTCATGTTGTGTCTCTTTGTGGTTATTTTGTGTCTCTTTGTGGTCATGTTGTGTCTCTTTGTGGTCATGTTGTGTCTCTTTGTGGTTATTTTGTGTCTCTTTGTGGTTATTTTGTGTCTCTTTGTGGTCATGTTGTGTCTCTTTGTGGTCATGTTGTGTCTCGTTGTGGTCATGTTGTGTCTCTTTGTGGTTATTTTGTGTCTCTTTGTGGTCATGTTGTGTCTCTCTGTGGTCATGTTGTGTCTCTTTGTGGTCATGTTGTGTCTCTTTGTGGTCATGTTGTGTCTCTTTGTGGTCATGTTGTGTCTCTTTGTGGTCATGTTGTGTCTCTCTGTGGTCATGTTGTGTCTCTTTGTGGTCATGTTGTGTCTCTTTGTGGTGATGTTGTGTCTCTGTGGTTATTTTGTGTCTCTTTGTGGTCATGTTGTGTCTCTGTGGTTATTTTGTGTCTCTTTGTGGTCATGTTGTGTCTCTTTGTGGTCATGTTGTGTCTCTCTGTGGTCATGTTGTGTCTCTTTGTGGTCATGTTGTGTCTCTCTGTGGTCATGTTGTGTCTCTTTGTGGTTATTTTGTGTCTCTTTGTGGTCATGTTGTGTCTCTCTGTGGTCATGTTGTGTCTCTTTGTGGTCATGTTGTGTCTCTTTGTGGTCATGTTGTGTCTCTCTGTGGTCATGTTGTGTCTCTTTGTGGTCATGTTGTGTCTCTTTGTGGTGATGTTGTGTCTCTGTGGTTATTTTGTGTCTCTTTGTGGTCATGTTGTGTCTCTGTGGTTATTTTGTGTCTCTTTGTGGTCATGTTGTGTCTCTTTGTGGTGATGTTGTGTCTCTGTGGTTATTTTGTGTCTCGTTGTGGTCATGTTGTGTCTCTCTGTGGTCATGTTGTGTCTCGTTGTGGTCATGTTGTGTCTCTCTGTGGTCATGTTGTGTCTCTCTGTGGTCATGTTGTGTCTCTTTGTGGTCATGTTGTGTAACTGTTGCTCCTCTGTTTTAGTAGCTCAGGTTTTGCTGTCAGACCAGTCCATGTTTTATTTCCAGTCTTCTTCCTAACAGTCATTTTTTACAGTGTATCTCCTGGTCCTGTATTTTTTCATCTGTTCCACGCTGTAAAGAAAACGTTGATGTGTCAGAAAACACCTTGACCTGCTGAAATGTGCTCTCATGATGATATCAGCCAAGTGTGAGTTTAGTTTTTCTGAGTTTGTTTGGTGGTTTCATATAAATTCACTGCCGACATGCTGTGACCTCTGACCTCTTCATCATTCAACCAACACATCAGGACTCTGTGGGATTAAATAGAGGGGAAAAGTCACAAGAGAAAGGGTTTGTCATGTTGTTGATTGACCACTAGATGGCAGCAGTGACTCAGGCACAAATCTCTGTCCGTGCAACCGATCAATAATCAATAAGAATACTGGCACATTATCAACCAGTCAATAATCTGACCCTCATCAGACTGAATGGACTCATTATGAACCAAAACAGTCAAACTGTCAGAATTTTCTGACTTTATCAGACAGTTTAAATGATTTTATTTTGGTAAAGTCACCTCTAGTATCTGATCTGATTGAAAAATAAAAGCCTTTAAATGAGCCATAACTCAGTGTAGTTTGTTCAGATCAACCCAGATGTTGGATCCACGCTGCAGAGGTCTGGAGAGGACGTCTGGAAGAGGATGAAGATCTGAAACATGCTCTCTGTCCTTCACTCAGCCTCCATCTTTGTGCTTCATGTCTGAGCCGTTTTCCTTTGCTCACATCAACACCACTGGTTGAAGATCCGTCCAAGCGTTCACTTCCTGTCCCTGCATCTGGGTCGTATCTTCAGCAGTCTTTACATGGCTCACATCTGCTTCTCCCCTGGAACCACCTCCACTTCTTCAAGGACACAGAGTCGAGTCCAACCCAGTGAGACACATCATCTCTCCAACGGTCCTGGGTTTGCCCCGAGGTCTGGTCCCAGTTGTAGAAGCCTCAAAGCCCTGAACTGGGAGGCATGAAGACCACATCCTCCACAGATCCTGAAGCTCCTCAGCTGGCTCCTTGTAATGTGGAGAAGCAGCCAATCATGACTGACTCAACACTGATCCACAATCATTTTCACAGCAGGAAATGTTGGGATTTTACCTTTCAGCTCGTCAAAATATTTGATTTTAAAATGATTGTGGAGAAAACCAGCAGCGCCCCCTGCAGGTAAAATAACAGCCACTTACAGGATCTAACCCTGATCATTAATGATGTTTAGTGGTGACTGTTAGGAGGGATTCTGCTGAAAGTGGAGGAAAAATGAATCTAGAATATTTGTATTAGACAAAACTAAAAATCTGTTCTTGCAGCGTTTTCCTTCCTGGACATTCAGTCTTTCAGGTGTAACTTTTAAACTTGATGCCTCGCGGTTCATAAATGCTTTAGTTCTAAATGTGTTCATCGCTGTAGTTCATCATACTGGAGGCTCTTTGCCTTCATGTCTAAATGAGTCTGATTCATCTCCATCATTTCTAACCTTCATATTTCAACATGTCAGGTTTCTCTCTATGATCAGTAATGCTGTAGAGTCTGAACCTCAACATTTAAACGGCTTCATTTCATTTGTCAAACCATCGGATTTATCTGCAGGAAAACGTCTGTTTTTATTTGATGTGTTTTATGAATGAGGCTGACTTCATTAATAATCAGCAGAGCTCTCGTGTGTCTGACATGAAAATAAATCTAAATATATTAAAGAATGACAGTAAAGTAAAGCAGACAGCAGAAAACCAAGCCAGCGACCAGCCTCCACACTGTAATTAGATATGAATTAACCAGTTTATGTGGAACAATGAACTGATTTTATCAACACCACAGCTACATGCTGCTATTAACTGAGGTTTGCTGCAGTTTTTTATCTGTAATCATTCATTTTTACTGCATTTTCCACCTGTAATAGTTATCATTTACTGCAATATTTTACCTGTACAATTCATCATTTTCTGCAGTTTTAACTGCAGCATCCACCATTTACTGCAGTGTTTACCTGTAATACCCATTACTGACTGCAGTTTTTCACTTGTAGCATCCATCATTTACTGCACTAATTTACTACAATGTTCATCCTTTTCTGCAGGACATCACATGTAGTATTTATCATTTTCTGCAGTATTCCACCTGTAATATTTATCATTTACTGCAGTATTCCACCTGTAATATTTATCATTTACTGCAGTATTCCACCTGTAATATTTATCATTTACTGCAGTATTCCACCTGTAATATGAATCATTTTCTGCAGTATTTTACCTGTACCATTCATCTTTCAGTGCAGTATTTATGTGTACTTTCCATCATGTATTGTAGTTTTTTAGCTGCAGTGTTCAACATTTACTGCAGTATTTTACCTGTAGTATTGATCTTCTACTGCATTGTTCCACCTGTACTAGTCATCATTTACTGCAGGATTTTACCTGCAATATCTGTCATTTCCTGCACTTTTCTACTTGTCATACTCCTCAGTACTGCAGTATTTACCTTTAATGTTTACCATTTACTTTAGTATTTACCTGTAGCATTCAGTGCAGTTTTTACCTGTAGTTTCCATCATTTTCTGCAGTATTTTAGCTGCAATATTCGTCATTTACAGCAGCATTCACCCTGTAATATTGGTCATTTACAGCAGTGCTGTGCCTCCTAATATTTATCATTTACTTCAGTTTTCTCCCTTAATATTTATCATTTCCTGTTGCATTGGCCATTTGCTGCAGCATTTCACCGGTAATATTGATCATTTTCTGCAGTAAATCATGTAATATTTGTGATTTACTGCAGTATTCTCCTGTCGTCATTTACTGCTGTATTTTTACCTGTAATATTGATCGTTTATGGGATATATTTTCACAGTGAAACTTCTGATGTTCACATTTTTGGGAATTTTTTGAACATTTTTTGGTGGAGAAAAAAAATGTTTAAAATGTTTCTTATGAACATTCACACAAAAAATCAACCAGAATTTTAGCTGATTTTTTTGTGAATATTCTTTAAAAATAGAAGTTTTACTGATATATATGGAATCACTTTAGATATTTTTAGGATTTTTTTTGGAAGATTTTTACTCATTTTTGTAAAATATTTACAAGGATTTTGCCAAATTTCAGGGATTTTCTTTTTTTAAACTTTTAAAGGAAACTTTTAAGGAATTATTGGAATTTTCTACCTGAAGTTTTGGCAAATTTTCTGGGATTTGGGGATTTTTTTGCTGAATTTTTGGATTTTTTTTCAGACAAGGAAACAATAATTTTTGGTGCCTGTAAATGAGGACAACAGGAGGGTTAAGACACCTGAAATTAGGAGGTTACATGAAAGTGAAAATCTATTTATGAATGAAAAACTGTTTCTTCTTTTTTTGTTTTAGCATATCTGGCTCATTTTAGACATCTAAGCGTGACAATCCTGGTAAAATAGAACTTAAAATAAGTTTTCCAGCTAATTTTTAGATCTCCATCTTCTAAATATCAGATCTTCGACATTTTTCACTTGTTCTATTGGCAGATTCTTTTCACTTATTTCAAGATAAAAGTTCCTTGAAATCATTTTTTCTTTCTTGTTCCGAGAAGGCATTTTTCCAGTGAGGAATGATCAGGAGGCAGTGAAGAGAGGAGCAGGGAGATGTGGGATGGCTGGTTAGTTTCTGTGAACAGACGAGCTGCTGGGTGACCTGCTAGCTCAGAAACAGGATTACAGTCCAACTGCTTCCTGTCCAACCATCTGCTGCAGGTCTTTCCTAAACTCTTCTCCCCACGTTTCCTGTCTCTCTCTCTCCTCTAGAATGAAAGTTAAAAAGACCCAAAGAAAAACAAGTTTAAAAGAGGAGCAGCTGGACTGTGTGAAGGGGGTTCAGAGAGGACTGATTTAAACAGGTAAAAAGGCCTTACAGTGATGTAAAGGAGATGAAATAAGAGTGTTTAAAATCATCTCCAGTCTCACTGTGGAGGCTGTGGACGTTTACCAAGCTGTGCTGATCACATGGAAGAATAGAGATAGAGACTGGTCAAGAATCACAGCTGGATTTCTAACAGAAGGTCAAACACATTCTCTCCATGGCCCAGTATGCTGCTCAGTGGATGCTGTCCATTTTCACTTTAAGAGCTTCTGTTGAAGTGAAGGCGGCTATCAGACATCCAGATGTTAATGGGCTACAGACGGTCATTTAAAACTGCTCATAGGTAATAATTCACAAGTTTCATTTTAAACCAGAAGCTTTAGAGAAAAAATGACCAGAATGAAGGATTTTTGGCCGTTGATCAGAGTTTTCCATGAATATGGCTGTATAGAATCGATAGCATCTCAGCTGCTGCAATGAATAATAAGGGTGAGATAGGGCAGCCCTGCTTTATTCCCTTATTAACTGAAAATCTAGGGGAAGTGCCCTGTGGTAGTATAACGGTGCTGTTAGTGTCCGTATATGTCAGTTTGACGAAATCTATAAAGTAATTTCCAAAGCCTAGCATTTCTAGTGTTTTAAACATGAACTGGTGCTCTGACATATCAAAAGCTTTAAAGAAATCTAGAAATAAAATAAAACCGTTGTCGTTAATTAAATCCTTGTAGTCAATCAAGTCCAGAATAAGTCGTGTATTGTTGTGAATCGAACCTTAATGAATCCAGACTGAGTTTCTGATATAATGTCAGCGATACCTGTTCTAAGTCTGTTGGCAAATACATGAGTTAACATTTTGTAATCGTTGTTCAATAGAGTGATTGGTCCAAGGTTGTCAGTTAGTTTTGGGTCCTTACCAGGTTTGGGGATTAAGCTAATAACACCTTGTTTCATAGTATTTGGTAAGATTAAAGTTGTTAAGATCTCTTTTAGCAGACTGAAAAATAAGTCTTTTAGATTAACCCAGAAGTGTCTAAAATGAGTTGTTAAGCCGTCAGAGCCTGGTGGTTTATCGAGTGAAAAGCATTTTAGAGCTTTTTCAGCTGCATCCATTCGAATCTCTGCGTCACAGATTGTTCTAAAACACTCATCAACCTTAGGTATTTGTTCAGCAATAGACTCCAAAAACTTGTCTGTGTCTCTTTGTGAACAGGAGGAAGAGTTGGCTATAAAACTGAAAGATTTCTTTGGAGATCTGAATAGGATCATCACATTCTTCACCATCGATTACTAAAGTTTTGATTGCATTTCTTTCTTGTCTTCTTTTTTCTAGTCTGCAGAAACATGCTGAGCTTCTCTCTCCTTCCTCAATCCACTTTGCTCTGGACCTGATAAAGGCTCCTTTGGTTGGTTGATGTAAATGTTGTCCAAGGAAGAGTGCAGTAAGATTCATTTTTGTTTTTCTTGTTCACTCAAAGAATGTTTATTGCAAGTATTATGAATTTCTTGTATAATATCAATTTCTTTTTGTTTATTGGCTCGGTTTATAATTTGGCTATGAGATACGGATATCTGACGTATTTTATATTTTAGAAATTCCCATTTTTCACTGTAACATTGAAGTGCAGTATCTTTGGAGATATCTTCTATAGTTCTTATTACAGCCTGACAGTAGTGTTCATTTTTTAAAAGATTTGAATTAAATTTCCAACAGCCTTTATTCCTCCTACTAGCATTTATCGGGGAAATAGTTAATTTAACCATACAATGGTCTGTAAGCGCTGCAGCAGTAACTGAGCAGTTGATCTTAAGAGCAGGTGTAAATTCAGAAACAAGCCAAAAGTCTAATCTGGATTTGATGGTTCCATCTGGTTTGAACCATGTAAAGGTTTGTTTGTCTGGATTTTGTATTCGCCATGTCGTTTAGTTGGAAATCATTACAGAATTGTGACAAAGTGCAATTAAATTGATGATTTTGAAATGTTGAGGGCTGCCTGTTAAGCCATTCATCCATTACCATATTATAATCTCCACCTAGAATAATTTTACAGTTAATATAAGTTTGAGATAGTTCTGTCAGTATGTTAGTTCTGTAATCAATAGTTTATTCTGGCTGAGGTTATTATAACCATAAAGGTTTCCTAGAATCAAGAATTGGTTGCTTGTTTCAAAAATGTAAACTATCCAGTGATCTGAAGAATCCTTTTTTGTAGAAATAACTTTTCCAGGAAAGTTATGTAGGAGTATGGCGACCCCTGCAGACCTATTTGTGCCATGACTCAAGTATATTTTTTCACCCCATTGGTTGGACCATATTTTCTCATCTGTGGGTTTCCTGAATTAAATAGCAATGTGCTTTTTCATTTTTGAGAAATAAAAACGTAGCTTTTCTCTTAATAGAGTCTCTCAAACCCCTAACATTTAGAGAAACAGAAGGAAAAGTTGCATTGAGCAAAGACATAAATAAAGGATAGAGTAATAAGAGAAAAAGTGTTTAGTGAGTTTTGGGTGTTAAGTATAGAATAATGAGCCCCTTGAATAAACTGGTAAGTTATTAACTCATAACTGTAATTCTAACTTCCATATAATGTAGCAATAGCTTATATGTGATGTTTTTTCTATAGCATTGAAAAAATTAAGTAGAAATAAATTCTGCAGAGAATGTAAACTTTGTAGTATAAGAAAGTGACAGTTTAAAATAAACTGACCTTCATATATTTACCTGGGAAAGGTAGTAAAAAGGATAGGTAGGATTTGTTCGTCGTCTTTTTCCTTTATTCCGTGTATCTTGAGATTCCACCGCCTCTTGTACCTTTCCAACTCAGTGACCCTCTCTTTTAGCTCCTTGTTTTCTTGAACAAGTCCGGGGATGTCTTTATCAAACCTCTGGATTTTGTTTTGGCATTCCTTTATATCAGCGGTGTTTATTTCAACAAGCCGAGTGATGCTAGCTACCATGGTGGCGGTTTCTCTTAGCTGTATCCCGAAACCATCCACTTTATCGGTTAGCTTAGCAATAGCTTCAATCAGGTTATCGTAGGACTGTTCTTGAGCTGTCTTCATCCTAGCCAGTGGTGGTGCACCCGTTTTTGTTGGAGTGGCAGGTGGGTTCTTTCTCTTAACAGCAAGGCTTGCAGAAGTGTTCTTCGGAACGTAATCGTGATCCGTAGTAGCAGCGTTAGCAGTTAGCTTTGGGCTAGTGCTCGGTTTCCGGCCGGACATCGTTTTTAGCTTCAAATGAGTTTACCGGGGCAGTTTCTTGCGTTCGAGCACAACAGACAACTATACCTATATCTCTATCCTAGAGAGACAAGTAGAAAGTCATGTGGGTATGATTGTCACTCCACAAGAGGTATATGAAGATGTCTCTTTATTAAAGAATAACAAATCCTGTGGTTTGGACGGAATTACGTCTGAACATTTGAAATTTGCAAGCCCAAGACTGTACCCACTATTGGCCCTCAGTTTTACTGGATTTCTGGTCCACAGTTGCCTGCCTGAGTCCCTTTTATCAATTATGCTGGTCCCTGTGTTAAAGGATAAGTTGGGTAAGCTTAGTGACATGAACAACTACAGACCTATAGCCCTGGCAAGTTCTGTGTCCAAGGTGCTAGAACGGATTCTCTTGACTAGACTCGAACCATATCTTTATACTACTTCAAACCAATTTGGCTTTAAGAAAGAACATGGCACTGACATGTGCATTTATGCTCTGAAAGAAGTAATAGATAAATACAATACCGCAGGATCCACAATGTTTACATGCTTTTTGGATGCCTCCAAAGCATTTGACAGGATCAATCACGATAAGCTGTTTATGAAACTTGTACAAAGAGGGGTTCCTGGATATTTGATTAGAATACTAATTTTCTGGTATTCCTATCAGACCATGAGGGTAAAATGGGGGGATTCCATCTCCAACTCATTTAAAGTGAGTAATGGTGTTCGTCAGGGAGGTATTCTGTCCCCGCTTTTGTTCAGTGTCTATATGGATGATCTGTCTGTGCAGTAAAATGGTTGTAAACCTGGTTGTGTTGTTGGTAATATCTTGTGTAACCACCTGATGTATGCTGATGACTTAGTCCTGATCAGCCCTTATAGTGCGAGTATGCAGAAGCTCTTAAATATATGCTCTTCATATGGGGCTGAGTATGACATCAGGTATAATGCTTTAAAAAGTCAAATGATGATTGTAAGAACAAAACATGATAAACACGTCTTTTCCTGACTTCTATCTCAGTGGTAATGCACTCCATACAACTGACGAGGTCAAATACCTTGGACATTACATCACATGTGACCTATCAGATGACCAAGACATCCACAGGCAGAGATGTAAGCTTTATGGCCAGGCAAATGTTCTGGCTCGAAGGTTCTATATGTGCTCTCCACATGTTAAATGTATGCTTTTTCGATCTTTCGGCGCTCCTTTGTACACTGCTCAGCTATGGTGCAGATACAAGAAAAAGAGTATGCAGTCATTACAAGTGGCAGATAATGACTCCTTACGATTGTTGCTGAAAATCCCTAGACACAGCAGTGCTAGTGAGATGTTTGCCTATTGCAATGTCAGATCCTGTGCAGCTAATGTGAGACATTGTATATTTTCATTTATGTGTCGTCTTCTGGGTCATCAAAACTGCACTGTTCAATCCTTGGCTTGTCCCAGGGTAAGTTCTGCCAGATTTACATCAAAAATTTGGCAGCAATGGCGCCTTTGTCTGTATGCCGTTTAAAAGCGTGGTAGCTTTATCTTTATTTTATCTGATTTCTATTCTTGTTTTATTTACCTGTATATGTTTTATATCTTTTTTTTTTTATCTATGGACCATCTTTGTGTCCTTAATAAAGTTGAATGAATGTATACCTTTCTTGCAGTTGCTGTTCTGCAAATATTTTCAGTCTGAGTATGAGTTTATGTTCAAATTTCGGGGCTGAGGAGTGCGGTCTTAGAAGAGCGAGCTGATCACTGCCGCCATCCCGGAAGTGCTCAAAACTGCCGAAATGCAGCTTCTCTGAAACCTGACCGATTTTACCTGGAGGCTAGTTTCCGTCTGTGGCCACTAGAGGGCAGAATGACCCAAACTCTGCTCCGTCAGAGTGTTGGAGCTCCACCTGGATCAGTGGTTAGCACTGAGGCCTCACAGCTGGAAGGTTCTGGTTCTGCTCTCCCTGACTCTTGTAATATACTTATTAAAGGTCTTATGGATATAAAACAAAACCTGCCAGGTCATAAACAGGCAAACACCTTCACATGGTTCTTCTGGTTTCAATCTGCTGGTTTATCTTTGACTCCTCTGGACTGAGTTGGTTCAGTTCCGCTACATCTGTCCTCGTTCTGACTTGGTTCTTCAGGTTCTTGATGGATCTAAGTCAGGACGTTGGGGAGACCAGTCCAGAGCCTTCATTCTAGAACCTTCATTCTAGAACCTTCATTCCAGCTTGATGGAACCATTTCTTTACCACGTCTGATGAGTGTTTGTCTGGTTGAAACATCCAACTGTGTCCAAGATCAACCTTCTACCGATGATTTTAGGTCTTCTTCACTATTTCATTTACCTTTTACTCCACAGAGCATGATACTGCCACCTCCATGCCTGATGGTAGGTTTGGTGTTCTTGGAGTTAAAGTCTAAGACCTGCCTAAACCAGTCTGAAACCAGTCTTTAGAAAGTCTGGAACCAGGATCAAATTCAAACCTAAAGCAGTCCAAAAAATGTTCCAAACCAGTCAGAATACAGTCTGAAACCAGTCATAAAAAGTCTAAACCAGCACAATATTGGGACCAAAACCAAATGGAAACCAGTATATATAGATATATATATATATATATATATATATATATATATATATATATATATATATATATATATTCTACACTTTTATTATGGCTGCAGACAACAATATAACAAAATTTTGGTGTTACTCCCTTAGTTGAAGTACACTAAAAGATACGATAAACTGGAATAAAGTAATTAAAATACTCAGTATAAAATTTTTATAAATAATATCTTGGAAGTTTAAACACACAATGAGGCAGTGTAATATGTGGGATCTCTATAAATTAATATAAATTAATTTGAAGCTTTAGAATATATACAACTAGCCTCCAGAATATATATATATATATATATATATATATATATATACACACACACATATATATACACACACTCACACACACATACATATATATATATATATATATATATATACATATCTACTATATATACTATACTTTTATTTAAAGCCTTAGAACCCAGTAGAGCCCAGTAGAGGGTGATCAGGCAGTGGTCCAGCTCAGTTAAGACTTTCCTTCCTACTATATATATATATAGTCCTACTATTTACACTATATATTTATTTGAAGCTTCATAACCCAGTAGAACCCATTAGAGCCCAGTAAGACCCGTTACAACCCAGTAGAACCCAGTGGAGGGTGATCAAGCAGCGGTCCAGCTCAGTTAAAACCTTACTTCCTACTGACTCTGTTCTCCAAACACACTCCACCAGCCTCTGCATTCCGCTCTATTCGGCCGCTCATTGGTCCACTGCCACGTCCGTCATCTTCTCCCGGCCCAAACTCACGTCTGATTGGCGAGGGGGACACTCACGGCGGTAACGCGAAGGCGATTGGCCGAAAAACTAGGTTAGTGGTCCGACAGGCATGACGGTGGAGAGAAACTGGGTCACAGATTGAGGACCGTTTATGTCACACTTGTGTTTCTGTTACAGCGAAGAAAAACCTCTCAATGGACGGACTCCTCTCACCGAAGCTCCCGTGAGTATTAACCGACCACCGCACCGACCGCCGCCGTGTCGAAGCCGCCCGTGTGCGGCCGTGCGGGGATTTAATTCTGTGATGGATACCGTCGATGTTTTCCAGTGCTGCGGTCATGTCAGCGGTTTGTGGGGCAGCGGGACGTTAGCTGGCCGGGTCTGACAGTTAGCTCCGGAGCTAACAGCTGGATGCTAATGTGAGCTAAATGCAGCGGCGGATAAACGCTTAGGAAGCCGAATATAGTGTGTGTGGGCTAGTTGTAGCCGCCGTGGGGCTCCGGTGCCGCTCGGTAAGTCCCGGTTCGTGTGTTTGCTAAATGCTAAACGAACGTGACCGAAGTGCGAACGGCAGAGTTAGCATGCTAGCTATGTAAACAGGCCGCGGCGGGTCTCCGGCACACGGCCGCTTCCACAACAAGCCGCCGTTAGCCCCGCTGAATGTGGGTAGGAGCCTTCACCGACGCTCTAAACGCTCCGTGTCCGAACCGCGGGGGTCCGGGTTCGGTTACGAAATACCGTGACACGGTGCTGGCAGCGGCGGTGGAAACGAGGCGACCGCTCGTTGTCTGGGGCTCGGTAGGGGGTTTACCTGAGCAGGGCTCCGGGGTTAGCAGCAGCAGGGTCCCCGGTGGGCTCCAGGCAGGTCAGAGGGGGCAGATTTTATTGGTATTTAGCCTTTATGTAACGGTTAGTCTAATTATCGGTTATTTCCTAAGTAATCGGTTAATTGTTTGGTATAAAAATGTTTTAAGTGGTGAAAAATGTGGATCAGAGTTTTCTCAAATGTCTTATTTTGTCCAAATATATTCAGTTTATTGTCATAAAGAAGGAATGAAACCAGAAAATATTCACCTTTAGAGAGGCTGTAATCAGAGCATTAACCAGGTTCGAGCAGCTAATCAATAAGTTTACATAAAATGTCTGAAAATAGTGGAAAAGGTCATTCAGTTTTTCCAGAAGCCCAATTTGACATCCTCAAGTGTATTGTTTTGTCCAAATATATTCAATTTACTGTCACAGAGGAGGGAATAAACTGGAACATATTCACAATTTGAACAGCTGTAGTCATAGAAATGAGACTTTCTCTCTTAAGGAATATATTTAGGCTGTAATATGTCAAAAAAAATATGGATCAGTGTGTCCTCAAGCGTCTTTTTTTGTCTAAAGAGCTTCAGTTTACTGTCAGAGAGGAAAGAAACCAGAAAATATTCACTTTTAGAGAGGCTGTAATCAGAGCATTAACCAGGTTCGAGCAGCTAATCAATAAGTTTACATAAAATGTCTGAAAATAGTGGAAAAGGTCATTCAGTTTTTCCAAAAGCCTAATTTGACATCCTTGAGTGCCTTGTTTTGTCCAAATATATTTAGTTTACTATCACAGAGGAAAAAATAAACCTTAAAATATTCATTTTTAAAGAGCTGCAAATGTAGAATTAAGATTTTTTTCTCTCTTTAAAAAAGTGTTTGGGCTGGAATATGTCAGAAAATGGTGAAAAATGTGGATCAGAGTTTCCTCAAATGTCTCGTTTAGTCCAAAGATCTTCAGTTTACTGTTAGAGGAGGAAATAAACCAGAAAATATTCACATTTAAGGAGCTGGAATCACAGAATTTTACCTTTTTTACTCACAAAATACTCAGTAGATGCTGAAAATACTGCATGATTTCAGAAATCTCTGATATTACAATCTTTTCTTTTCCTGTGATATATATTATGATATAAAAAATACAGAAAGACTCACATAACTTGAATTAATCGGTCTAGAAGAATTAGGGTTGAAACTATTAATATATTTGTTAATTGAGGCATAAAATGTCTTTAAATGGTGAAAACTGGGGATCAGAGTTTCCCCAAATATCTAGTTTAGTCCAAAGATCTTCAGTTTACTGTCAGAGGAGGAAATAAGCCAGAAAATATTCACATTTAAGGAGCTGGAATCACAGAATTTAGACCATTCTTATCTACAGATTAGTTCTAAAATCTGCTGGAGGTGACCAAACGTGGAGCTAATAATCAGGATTCAATCTTAAACGTTCTTCGTTTGGTTTTAGGTTTGAACTTTTTTAATGGAGTTTGGGTTGGACTGCAACGAATGAATATTAAATCTATAAAATGCCAAATAGTTGGTGAAAAATGCGGATCAGAGTTTCCTCAAATATCTAGTTTAGTCCATAGATCTTCAGTTTACTGTCAGAGATGAAAGAAACTAGAAAGTATTCACATTTAAGCAGCTGGAATAACAGAATTTAGACCTTTTTTTCTTAATAAATAGACTAATTTCCATAGTTTAAGGCTGTACGACATTGTACAAATCTGACATTGCAATATTCATTTAAATTTTTATCATATTTAAATCATAGATTTATATTTGTGAGATTAAAAAATACTGTAATTTTTACTGGCTGATGTAAAGAGCTATTTTAATGCAGTCTAAAATGATTTAAGAAAATGACAAACGAGAAACAAAATGACAAAAAGCAAAGAGACAAAATATTACAAAAATGAGACACAAAACTACAAAAATGAGACAAACGACACAAAGTGAAACGAGACAGAAAATTTGATAAAGTTACAAAGCAACAAAACGACCAAAAAATAGACAAAAAAACAACAAAACCAAGACAGAATATTACAAAAATAAGATATGAAGCAAGAAAAATTAGACAAACGACGCAAAACAAAATGGAGACAAAAAATTACGCAATGAAAGAAATAAATGAAAATAAGTTAAAAAAAATATTTCCACACAAATGGTTTGTGTTTGCAGCCACATCTGGAGTGGAGCCTGAAATAACTCTGTCTTTACATAAAGTAAAAAAGAACAACTTGTGTAGATTAATGATGGAAAATGAGAATGGTGTGAGTTTATGGGTTGATCTTCACGGTGCTGGAACGATCCAGAACGCTGATTAATTTATTAGTCCACAGCCGTTTAAGTAACGTCTTTTCAAACAGGGAAGACTCTTTATGATCTATTGAAGACTCCCTTTAGTTTTATGCTGACTTTGAGAGGTTTTTGTTGCATTTTATGTCCATTAGATCAGAGATGTCAAAGTGATCTGAGTCCAGCTTCCACATTCAGCCCAGTCTGATCTCCAGTAAAACCAGTAAGACCACAGCAGAATAACCACAACTGCTAATGGTTCCTTTGTTTTAGTGCAAAAATGTTCACATTTAAGGAATTATCTTTTTACTAAAGATCACGAACAATCTGACATTTATAAAGAAAAATAAGTTCAGTTTCATTAACATTCAGCCTCAGTTTATCATTTCCTCATTACAACTTCCAGCAAAACACAAAATGACACAAATAAGACAAAAAACACAAGCGATACAAAAGGAAACAAACACAAAACATGACAAAAACATGAACCAAAATCTTAAAAATATGAGACACAAAACAACGGAAAGGAGAAACAAAATGAGACAAAGGACATGAAACAAAAACTGACGACAAATGAGACAAAAAACAACGAAAATAATAGACAACACAAGCGAGACAAAAAGGAAAGACAAACATGAGACAAATGACAAAAGAACAATCTAGTATTTTACTTGATCAGAACAACTTGTCGTGTTCTAGACATTATTGTAAATTTATAGTTTTACTAATTTACAATCTGCAGTTAATGTCTTCTCTGTAATTTTTACACTTTTGAGGGCCGGATTGGACCCTCTGGAGGACCACTCTTGGACCACGGGCCTCATGTTGGACAGCCCTGGTCTAGATTGTTAGATGTTCAGGCTTTTGGACTCCTGTTGGTCGTTAACCTCTTAACGAACCGCTGACAGGCAGTGATTCTCCATCAGAGTTTAATCTGCTGAGTCATTCTGAGCCTCTTCATCAGAGGAGCTTCTTCATTCATCTACTGGAGCTCTGATGTGGAAAAACTGGGATTTTTCTCACTAACAATGCATTTTAGGCTTCACTTTCATATTTATTGTGTAATTTTTCTACTCTTTTGGGGCATTAATAGCCTCTAATGAGGTACGTAAATCCTCTTTCAGGGTATTAAAGCCTCTTTTGGGATATATATTTGTGTGTATATAATATATATATATATATATATATATATATATATATATATATATATTATATACACACCCTATTTGGGGGTGCTTAAACCCTCTTTCTGGACAGTTAAAGCCTCTTTGGTGGCATTTAAACCCTCTTTTTGGTGGCGTTTAAACCCTCTTTTTGGTGGCGTTTAAACCCTCTTTTTGGTGGCGTTTAAACCCTCTTTTTGGGGGCGTTTAAACCCTCTTTTTGGGGGCGTTTAAACCCTCTTTTTGGGGGCGTTTAAACCCTCTTTTTGGTGGCGTTTAAACCCTCTTTTTGGTGGCGTTTAAACCCTCTTTTTGGGGCGTTTAAACCCTCTTTTTGGGGCGTTTAAACCCTCTTTTTGGTGGCGTTTAAACCCTCTTTTTGGTGGCGTTTAAACCCTCTTTTTGGTGGCGTTTAAACCCTCTTTTTGGTGGCGTTTAAACCCTCTTTTGGGGCGTTTAAACCCTCTTTTTGGGGCGTTTAAACCCTCTTTTTGGGGCGTTTAAACCCTCTTTTTGGTGGCGTTTAAACCCTCTTTTGGTGGCGTTTAAACCCTCTTTTGGGGCGTTTAAACCCTCTTTTTGGTGGCGTTTAAACCCTCTTTTTGGTGGCGTTTAAACCCTCTTTTGGGGCGTTTAAACCCTCTTTTTGGGGCGTTTAAACCCTCTTTTTGGGGCGTTTAAACCCTCTTTTTGGTGGCGTTTAAACCCTCTTTTTGGTGGCGTTTAAACCCTCTTTTTGGTGGCGTTTAAACCCTCTTTTGGGGCGTTTAAACCCTCTTTTGGGGCGTTTAAACCCTCTTTTTGGGGCGTTTAAACCCTCTTTTTGGGGCGTTTAAACCCTCTTTTGGTGGCGTTTAAACCCTCTTTTGGTGGCGTTTAAACCCTCTTTTTGGGGCGTTTAAACCCTCTTTTTGGTGGCGTTTAAACCCTCTTTTTGGTGGCGTTTAAACCCTCTTTTTGGTGGCGTTTAAACCCTCTTTTGGTGGCGTTTAAACCCTCTTTTTGGGGCGTTTAAACCCTCTTTTTGGTGGCGTTTAAACCCTCTTTTGGTGGCGTTTAAACCCTCTTTTGGTGGCGTTTAAACCCTCTTTTTGGTGGCGTTTAAACCCTCTTTTTGGTGGCGTTTAAACCCTCTTTTGGGGGCGTTTAAACCCTCTTTTGGGGGCGTTTAAACCCTCTTTTGGGGGCGTTTAAACCCTCTTTTGGGGGCGTTTAAACCCTCTTTTTGGTGGCGTTTAAACCCTCTTTTTGGTGGCGTTTAAACCCTCTTTTTGGTGGCGTTTAAACCCTCTTTTGGGGCGTTTAAACCCTCTTTTTGGGGCGTTTAAACCCTCTTTTTGGGGCGTGTAAACCCTGTTTGGGGGCACTGCTGTGACTGTGCAGGGTAAACCTCTGATTGCGTACATATGGTATACGTGTAAAATGCAGCCATCACTCCGTCTCCTTTTTGATTATCCAAACCAAAACGGTCTCCGGTGGAATTACAGACTCAGTTGGTTTATTTTGCCCCGACCTCGTTCCCCTCTGTGGTCTACAGCAGCCTGAGCTTTAAATCCACGTCACAGTGAAGCAGTATATCCGGAGTTTGATCCTGGACGTGGAGGTGGTAATAAGTAACCCAGTCCAGGAGCAGAGCTAAAGCTGCAGGATGTCGGCCTGCTGTGTCACATCTGATAATGGATTATTAAGGACACAGTTATCAGCAGCAGCACAGACATGGGACTCCTTATGAGGAAAACCTTCTGCATTACTGTGTCACAACAAATGACAAAACATGTCAGCAGATCATGTGATAGGAGGAGCTTCTTTAAGGAAACTATAAAAATGATAATAAGGCTTTATTCATAATGGTAAAAAGGCAGATCCAGTGGATGTCTCACCTGGATTATTTGATTCAAATAGTAATTATTTAGCCTAAACATGCAGTGGGTTGTAGCAGATCAACAGATGGACTAAATATTAATTTACATTTCAGAAACTCACGTTCTCTTCAGTACAGGCCGTTTGTTCTCAGCTGTCTAAATCTACCGCTGTAACAGACTGAGCTTTATGTATGGATTAAACAATGAGGCAGAACAAGAAGGAGGTCCTGATGTCAGGAGATGTGATCAGCTGCAGTACCGGGTTGTTCCACCAGGGAGCCTGCTGTGGATCTATCATTCATTAGCTGTCACCTAGCCTAGCCATGCTACCCCCATGTTTCTGACGGCACAAAGGTCTAGGGCCACTCGACAGGGAGGGAGGCGGCTAAAAGGTTGTCTGTCAAATCCCTCTGCAGCAATTGGGTAGGTATACAACCAATCAGCGCAACGAATGGCTGACGTAGTTCCTAGAGCGCCGGCGGATTGTGGCTAAGTCCCATTAGCTTCCCAACCAGCGGAGCCAACTGGTATATTAAGGATTTGCCATATCCCGTCGGCATAAGTCCAAATACGTCTTTCTTCTCAATGAAACACTTCAGTGCCGTCCTTTGTTTATCTTAAGTTGAGTTTTAGTTTCAAATCTTTAAGGGCTGTGGCCAAAGCCGAGTCCAAAGATAACTGTTTACTGTGCGCCGTTTGTTTCTGTCAGAATCGTCGCGCCTCTGTCGTCACTTAGTTACGCCCGCCTTCTGACTCTACACTTCATGGTGATTGGTCCGGCCAGTTTTAGGAGCATCCAGCCTCGAGCCTTATGGAGGGTAACTAGACCCACCCTGGCAGAGAATTAAATTCGTTGCCGTGGGTTGTCTAGCGCGGCTAGGCTAGCTGTCACCATGACAAAGACTCCTGAGGAGCTCAATGAACTCCAGCTTCAGTCTGTAGATGAGTTGGTTTTCTCACTAGGTTTCACATGTTTGAGGCTAAAAGCAGTAGTATCGGTCCGTGGAGTACTGTCTGGTGTACCGACATCGTTTTAACGAATAATCAGTTGGTTTTTATGGCTTTTTACAGTAACTAGAAGGAGCACAGATCCTTAACAGAATTCCTGAATCGAAGGTTAAAACTGAGCTGAAAGAACGATAAAACGCTCCTGGACCTAGTAGTAAAAGCAGAACTAAATCAGGATTCGTGTCCACTAGGGCTGGGGGTCTCCTCATGATTCCATAGCGATTAGAAAGATTATGGATCGGTTATTGCTGCATCTTTAAGTCGTGTATACTGTAGAGTGTCGGGGTAGGATGGATATCTGATCGCTAACGTCTGCAGCAGCGCATAGATTAATGTTTAACGGGGCTCTGGTCGAGGTCACTTCCACAGAAGTGTTTCCACCTGTCTGCTTTTAAGCGAGAAGGAGCTGCTCGGATCTCATGGTGAGGTGGTCTTTGTGGGCGTCGGCTCCAGGTGGGCGTCGGCTCCAGGTGGGCGTCGGCTCCAGGTTTGCATCCCAAAGTGTCCAAACATACCAACCTTCTTAGTTCCACATTCTGTAGAACCTCCTGTATTACTTTAATTAACAGATTTAAATAATCTAAATTTGGATTTTTGTGAATCGATTCAGATTCGTCCACGTCTGAATCTTCATCTAAGAATCAGAAGTTTCCCTCCGTTGTCCACAGGACCCGTCAGTCTGACGCAGACATTCATTGTCCATGAATCCACGTTGCGTTCTGGTTCTGTTGCATTTCAAGGTGCCATCTGATGCATCTCCCTGCACCTCATTTGCATAAATTAAACTTAATTTCTGATTTATACAAATTCGACGTGCCGTGTGGAGATCCAACGCATCACGAAACTTTGAAACGTCTAAACTAACCGTCGAACTAAAACCAGGATGGATTCAGCAGATTGTTTCTCACCTCAAACTGAACTGTTTTCATAATAAAAGAGGAAGTTTGTGACCGAGCCGCCATGTTAGTCGGACACATTCGCATTTCCTACCGATTTGTTAGTCCGTTTTAGAGTCATGCTGCTAACAGACGTCCCATAACTCTGCTGTGTTCCTCAGTGCAGTAATGTAGGCTGAAGGACGGTCATCAGACGCTTAGATCCACAACTAAATGTAATCCTCCACCTCTCCAGCAGGTTTCATGAAGTGCAGTCTGTTTTTTTTTTTTGCGTAATAAGAACACATTGATGAAGAAATAATTCCCTGCAGCACCGTGAAGCACTAAAGTTTAGTTTGGTTTGAAAGCAGCTCACCTGAAAAACAAACTGTTCGGTTCCATTCCTGGTTAAAACCGCTAAATTCTGCTGCTTCTGCTTTTCTTGGTCCTCTCTGAGCCGTCTCACACCTGATAAAGCCCCACAGCTGTTCCAGCCTCATGGCCTCCTCTGATGACCTCCTTAGACTGGAATGATTCAGGTTTTATCACACCGAGTGACAGAGAACACCTGTGATCCAGGTGATACTGGGCTAAATTTAGACCTGGTCCACATTCTAAAGGATTCCACAGTGACCTGAACACTGACACACACCTCAGATTGAAGCAAATTTACCTCAAAGTCTGGATTTTAAATGATTTCATCATGTTTTCTTCTGCTTTTCCTTCAGTGTCTGACTCTGAACACATTAGTAGGCGGAGTTACAGACACGTTTCCTGTTTATTAAAGACTGCTTCGTCATCGTGCACGTTTGAGGACAGAGTTAGTGTTTTAAGCACGTTTTCATCTAAGCTGTTTTTATTTTAAATAACGGCCGCTGCAATGTCGTTTTATTTACTGTACAAAAAAAGACTAAAACTACGTTTTTAGGACAAGTGTGAAGCAGTTTTGGAGCTTTAATGGAAAAATACCTGCACCGCTTTGTCATTATGCACATTTTAAAGTAAAACTTAACTTTTCTAATCTCGTCACGGTTTATTTTCAGTTCTTATCATTTTGGTGCTTGATTAAACTTCTTTAGGGGCAGAAATGCAAGAAAAACCCTGTCAGGAAACAAAACCTGACTGTAAGAGAGCCGGAGTTGGTCTTAAAAGCTCATTTTCACCTTTTTATTCAAAAATAGCAGCTGTACATTCCATCATGCACCTGTTATTGTCTTGTTTGTTGAACAAATTTTAAAAAAGACCAAAAAAATTAGCAAATTTTTAGGCCATTATGAGCAAAACGATTGAGCAAGATTAATGTGGAAACCTTCACCGCTCCGTTGATACACACAGTTTACAATATATGTTTGCAAAGAAAACCCTGTCCCTGAAAACAAAATGACTGCAAAAGAGCCAGAGTTAGTCTAATTTTCACCTTTGAATTTAAAAATAACAGCCTTAGAACCATAAAAATGTTTTTGGTTTGTTTCTTGCTCAAATTTATAAAAAGACCCAAAAAATAACCAAATGTGCAGTCGGTGGGCAAGATGAGTGAAAAAACCCTCACCACTTCATTATTGTGCACATTTTACAAAATAAAGTTTTCTATTGTCACGGTTTATTTTGCCAGAAAAATCTTTACTGTGAGCAAAAAATGACCGTAAGAGCCAGAGTTGGTCTGATCAGCTGATTTTCACCTTTTTATTCCAAAATAAAAGCTGTAAAATCCATCATGGACTTCAGATTTTGTCTGGTTTCTTGGACAAATCAATAAAACACGAAAACATCTGGACTTTTTTAGGTCTATAGATGCAGTACAGATTAATGTAAAAGCCTCCACCGTGTATTTTTACATATAAATGAAACTCTTCTAGTCCCGTCATGGTCTACGAGGCCGCTGTGACTCAGCAAACACTCCCTCAGTCTAATCCCTGAATGCTCACGGCGTTTAGCACACGTTTACCAAGAACACGACAACAGATCCACACACTAAGCAGACTGAAACACTAGATCAGTGCAGCATTAACCAGGTTCTTCAGTGCAGGTTAGCTGGACTTTTAATGGCTGTTTCTGGTCTGCAGAGCTTCATCCAGTCGCTTGTTTCTGCTCCCTGAAGCTCCATGAAGTCCTGAGTGAACCAGTAGCTCCAGTATGAGTTCAGACTGGAACCAGTTCAGTGTTTCTACCAGCTGATGAACGTGTTTGGTCAGGCTGTGTTCATCCTTTCTTTTTTTACTGAAAGCAGAGAAAATGCTGAGTGGAAGGTTAAATTACAGGCTGTGAAACAGAGCAAACATTGAACCGGGTTCATTATTATCAGTTAGGTTTCATCTTTTCATTACGCGCTTAGTGCAGCTTTTAAAGAAGTCGATTAAACTCGACTGTTACGTTTAATTTTAACAACTTTAAATATGACTGAAGAGGAGCTACAGCAGGTCCTCCACCTACAGCGCTTCATGGTTACGTCTCCTGTAAATGTTTTAACTCTCCTGTTGTCCTCATTTACAGGCACCACAAAATATTGTTTTCTTGTCTGAATAAAATCCAGAAATTCAGAATAAATTCCCCAAATTTCTGAAAATTTGCACAAACTTTAGGAAGAAAATCTTAATAATTTCAATAATTCCTTAAAAGTTTCCCTTAGAATTTTTATTTATGAAAATCCCCCAAATTGGGCAAGAAAATTCTTGTAAATATTAAAAAAAAAAAAAAAGAGTAAAAATCTTCTCAGAAAGCCCTATAAATATCTAAAGTGATTACATATATATCAGTAAAACTTCTATTTTTAAAAAATATTCACAAAAATCAACCAAAATTCTGGTTGAGGTTTTTGTGTGAATGTTCTTAAGAAACATTTTAAACATTTTTTTTTCTCCACCAGAAAATGTTCAAAAAATTCCCAAAAATGTGAACATCAGAAGTTTCACTGTGAAAATATATTTTTTTAATCAGGAATTTGTCAGAAATCAATGCGTTTTCACCCATTTAATAAAGAAAAATGTGTATCAATCTTATAAATCTGGCTAAAGAAGAAGGTCATGCATGTCAGCAGCATGGAGTGGATGTAGTTCTGTTCATTTAACCCTTTAAGCTTCAGTCAATTCCAGCCGTTTTCAGTACAAAAAATCGCTAATATTCTATTTTTAAATAAAAAAAATTACGAAAAATACGGGGAATATTGGACACACATCGCGAGGTGCATTTCCTTGAAAACGACCGATTCGTGGATTTTATACCGACTTCAGGACATGTTTTGGACAAAATAGTTTACTGGCTTGTGTCATCTGATGTAAAAGGTTGGATTATGGCCGTTTTTTGTGTGTAATAATGAACCCGGAAATGTGAGTCGTGCTGTGTGCGTTGAAGCCGTGTATAGAGAACGGATGGATGAATATTCGTTTTTGTCGGACAAATGTGTTTTTCTCACCCGCTGTGGTAATCACATCTGAAAGTGGTTTATACCGGCGGATTCATGAGAATCTAAGCTTTCCATCGGCGTATAGTGTTTGTATAATCGCGTTTGCAGCCGTCAGACATTCTTGAAATTCCTATGCAAATTAGTAGGTGTACCGCCGGCGCTACACTGAAGCTTAAGGGGTTAAAATATAATGTACAGGGACCGTATTTATTCTGTTGTTTTCCTTCTCACAATAACCTTTTATATGGTTGGTTATTGTGAGCATTTGTTGCCTTATTTGACATAAATCTGGACATTTTCTTGCTATTTTGACCCATTTCATGAACAAAAATGCCTATAAATCTTTATATACTCCTGATGGACCAAACATTGGTATTTTCAGGTCCTGCTGCTTTGGTGCCGGCTAAAAACACCGTTAGTGATGAGAAAATGACCAGAGTTGGTCTTATATGCTAATTTTTATTTGTTCTACCTTTTCTGTTTAAAATTCAGCTTTCAGTTGGATTTTTAATATAATCTGTGGTAAAATAGAAGCTTTGCTGCACCAAAATACAGCTTCAGTGTTTGTAAAATAGAGCTCATTATGACTTCTGTCAGCAACACAAATGATCAAATGTTTCCTTCCTGCTGAAACTAGAGAGCAGCTCTTCCTCTCACTGGAAAAAATGCCCCTCTCAAAACAAGACAAAAAAACTTATTTCAACGAACTTTACCTTGAAATAAGTGGAAAAAATCTACCAATAGAACAAGTGAAAAATGGCTTGGTACGATTTCTTGAAATAAGATATATTTAGAATATTGAGATATTTAAATTAGCTGGGAAACTTATTTTAAGCTTTATTTTACCAGGAGTGTCAAGCTGAGGCGTCTTAACCCTCCTGTTGTCCTCATTTACGGCACAAAAAATATTGTTGCCTTGTCTGAAAAAAATCCAGAAATTCAGCAAAAATTCCCCAAATTAGAAAAAAAAAAATCTCTTAAGTTTTATTTTAAAAATCCCCTAATTTGGCAAAAAATAAAATTTAAAAAATTAAAAAAAATCTAAAAGTTGTAAATATTTTCAAAAAAATCAATGAAAATGTTCCCAAAAAAATCCTAAAAACATCGATAGTGGTTTCACTATCGAACCAAAATCCAGCAAAAATCGCATTTTCTGAATGTTCTTTAACTTTTTTTTTAACATTTCCGTTTTCCACTAAAAATTTTCAAACATTTTCCAAAAAAAAATTGAAAATGTGGAAGTTTTCACTGTGGAAATCTATATTTTTTCCACGTTTTAAAACTTTGAAATGGGTCAATTTGACCTCCAGGACGACACGAGGGTTAAAACAAGATAATTTCAAGATAGTCTTAAAACAAGTCCCTCCGTCTTCCTGAAACGTCTCTTGTTCAGTGAATTTATCATAAATCCAGTGGGATGAGACATTTTGACTAAAAATAAGACAAACAGATTTGGTAAGATTTGCTGTTTTTGCAGTGCTGTGCAGAAGTTAAACTAATTTTCAGTAAACCTAGCTTTTAAAATCACTAAATCTCCTCATTTTCAGAGATGCTGTCTTTATAAAACATCCTCTGATCAGTAGTGTGAGTAAATGTTTTTTTCTCGTCTTTATCCACCTTTTCCGATGTGTTTGGAGGATTTGTTGGCTGACCGGCGGCCTGGATGTTTCCCTGCTTCCAGATCAGGCTTTCCGGCTGCTTCCCGACCGTCTGAGTGGGCGTGGAGTGTAAAACAGGAGTGTTGCTGAATGGCTTGCTGACTCACTGGTAGAAGTAGGAGGTGGATGGAAACTGAGGCTGGCTGCTTTGAGGCCGTAGAGACTGGCTGACCCACTTTCCAGTCCAGCACCAGTTCTTTTTCAGCGTTCAGTCATGACACGGTGGTTTTCCCCTCCTAGCCCGAAGCTTTGTCCCAGTAAAAGAGCTCATGAAGCCTGTCCTGACCTACTGCTCTTTCAATTTCTGCTGTCGCTGCGCATTAAACACTGAGACAGTGTTTTATCTGAAGCCTAACAGCCGTCAGTCACAGTTTTTTAATCAGGAATGTTCATTCTGGCGTTCCTAAGAATCTCCTACCTGAGCTTTTTGGTGAAGTTTTTGGTTTTAAACCAGCGATGTTGATGATTATTAGTTTTTTGCTGGCTAAAGGAGAAGCTCATCGATGTCAGCAGCATGGAGTAGATGTGTTCCTGTCTTTATTTAACCCTCCTGCTGTCTTCATTTACCGGCACCAAAAAATATTGTTTCCTTGTCTGAAAAAATCAGCAGAAAAATAAGTTTCTGAAAATTTGCAAAAGCTTCAGGAAAAAATTCCAATAATTCCTTAAGTTTCTCGTAAGAGTTGAACTTAAAAAATCTTCCAAATTTGGCAAGAAAATTCTTGCAAATATTTTTGAAAAATAAGTGAAAATATTCCAATGTTATTAAACATTTTTAACATTTTTTTGTTCAAACATTTCTAGAAAATGTGGAAATTTTCCCTGTGAAGATTTTTTTCCCACATTTTCAAACTTTAAATTGCAAAACCTTCAGGAAATTCCAGTAATTCCTTAAAAGTTTTATTTTTAAAAAAATCCCCAAATTTGACAAGAAAATTCTTGTAAATATTTTAATATATGATTTAATAATATCTTCAAAAATCCTAATATCTAAAGTGATTACACACATATCAGTAAAACATTTTCTTTAAGAACATTCACATAAAAATCAGCCAAAATCCAGTGACATTCCCTAGATTTTGGTTGATTTTTTTTGTGAATGTTCTAAAGAAACCTTTTTAACATTTCTTTTTTCCACCAAAAAATGTTCAAAAATTTCCTGAAAATGTGGACATCAGAAGTTTCACTGTATAAATATATATATTTTTCCCCACATTTTCAAACTTTAAAACGGGTCAGTTTGACCTACAGGACGACAGAAGAGTTAAATGTGAAGTAAACAAAAAATACTCGGTGAGCAAATGTGATCTCTGTATTGATCAGAAATAATTGATTGGTATAATTGTGGTCGTGGTCCCCTTATAATTATACAATTCAGCTCATTTAAAAGGAGCTAAATGCAGTTTGTTTGTGTCAAACTGCTCCAAATATGAAGCTAATTTATCGAAGGAAATGTTGAGTACAAGATGCTAACTATTATGGAGTAAAACCTACATACCCAGTGTGCTAATGTAATGACTAGTCAAATAATTTGATTAAAAATGTTAACCGATAAGGCAGAAGAAGAAAAATGTGATGTCAGAGATGTAGATCGGCTGTAGTTCCTGGTTGTTCCAGTAGGGGGAGCCTCTTCCTGATTATTCCTGTAGAGACCAGAGGAAGTTAAAGCAGAGAGCATTATGGGAGTTTAGCAGCAACGGGCACCATGACAGAGACTAATGAGGAGTTAATGACGTCCAACCAGATCTGATGTGAGAACGTTCTTCCCACACCATCTTTTTAGTTGTAGGATCTTCAGGAGATCCAGGTGGACTTCTCTGGAAGACATTTCCGTCATCCAGAGAAGTTCACCTGGTTTCTCCTGAAGCTCCTACGATCACCAGGACCTGGATGAGTTTAGCAGCAACGAGCACCGTGACAAAGATTAATGAGGTCCAACCAGAGCTCAAGTTTTCAAAGCGATCCAGACAAGGGCGTCAGTTTGTTTTTAAAAGTGGGGGGATGGAGACCACAGCACTTTGAGAAAATGTCGAAGAACGGCAGCAAAATGCCACAAGCTGGGCTCAAACTCACAACCACCGCACCAAAGGCAGAGGCTTAAGCTGTTGAGCTATCGGTACATGTGGGTAGAGGGGTCTGTGGGCCGCTATAGTACTAATTCTCCCGGGCCGAAATTTTGCCCCTGCACGCCTCTGGTTGGAGCTTCCACTTCGCACAGGCGTAAATTTAGCATCTGTGCGTTTTTTTTTTTCTTTTTTTAACCTCACGAAGGTGTGCTGTGTGTCTGTACAACTCTCAGCCGAGTGCGGATGGTGCGTTCAGGAGCGTCGGAATTTTCTATACTGCTGAAAATAACTGGGTTTACAACGGCTTACATGTGAAGAATTTGAATGTGTTGGAGACAAAAATGACCCCTGACAAAAAGTGGGGGGGACACATCCCCACCGTCCCCCCCTAAACTGACGCCTATGGATCCAGAATCTAATTCATAAAAACTGCTTCAATGTTGATGCTGCCGATTGTTGCTTAATAAAATTTGTGTCGCTGTCGCTAACTGTTGCTATCGCTAACTGTCGCTACACAACATTTTTGACACTACTACTAGATGTGAAGAGAGCCTTCTGCCTGACTTTCCTTTACAGATTTAGACGAACACACTCCACAAACAACTGATTATTTTCACAATAAAATCATTTTGGAAACATAACTCATCATGTTGGTGCTACTGAGTCGTCTGTCCGTCCGTCTGATTGGCTATTTGCTTAAACCTGCTCTGGAATGGCAATCATCCAATCACAGCGTGCGGAGTATAACCCGGCCTATCGAGCTCTGGACTCGTCTTCAGGTCCAGGCAGTCGTGTGTCTTTGGTATCTAAGAGTGTTCTTTTTTTTTGTCGTCCTTCAGATAACCTAAACCTACGTATCAGAAATGGACTAAAGAATGTTTTTGCCTGTCCTACTTTAGCTAACTAGCTAGCAACCAGAGGTAGGGCTGAACAATTTGAGATTACGGTTTGATGTGCGATATAATTTGCTGCTTCTGTTCCAGATTGACTGTGTAACAGATTTAAAACATGTGATGGAGCTTCACCACATGAGACCTCAGAGAATTTGTAAGACCTCTGACAAACGCTTTAAGCCCTGGATCAGACACTGCATCCTAAACTGGTCTTTAGTTACTGATTGTGTTTCTTCAAATCCAAACTGGAAATTGAGTGTTTGTAGTTGGGCTGTCGTCAATCAAAGAAATAGGTATTTTATTCAACCTATTAATATTTTTGCTTAGAGCTTGATTGGTTCTCCAACGTTCTGACACTTTTTCCAATTGAAGAAAATTTAACAAACACTAAATCAGATTTGAATGGGACTTTAGAGGCTTTGATAAACCAGTTTTTTAATGAATTTCGGAGTTTAAATGAGTTTATCCGGACCGATTTGAGCCGAGCTTCACAAACGCAGATTAGAATGAACAGAAGGCTTATTGTTAGCTGGATAGCTCGCTTCATTATCTTGTTAGCTTACCACTTAGCTCACTATCTAACAACATGCGACCACTTTACAGTCTTTAGACGGTGGATTTTTAAAGGCTGTAGTGAACCAGAGATACTCTAGGACTGAAATGAACTGATTCCTCTCTACAGGCTAGTATTAGCCTAAATGAATGCTAAATTAGCACTACAGCTGCACGTATTCATGTGATCTCTGAAAATAGGACTATATCAAATGGTCATTTTGCATTATTTCACGGTGTTTTTGTGGTGGTTTTGAACTTTTTTGTGCTCATTTTGCATTTAATTTAGCATATTTTTCCGGAAATATGGTATATAGCCTGTTTTTGTTGCTACTTTCGATCTTTATAGGGTGATTTTGAATTTTTGTGGTAGTTTTGCTTCTTTTTGTTGTAATTTTGAGTCTTTATGGTGGTTTTGCATGAGAAAATCTAAACAAAAGAAAAAGATTAGATGGAAAAGAAGACATGAGACATGAGAAAAAATTGGCAAACGACAAAAACAACAAAGTGAAAAAATCATTACACAAAAAGAGAACAATAAAGTGAATTAAAAAAATTGACAGAACACAAAAACAAGACACAAATCATACAAAATGAGACAAGTTGTGAAAAACAAGACCTAGATGAGAAAATGAGGCGATAAATGACGACTAGTGTTTGACTGCGGGGTCTGGTGATTTTTAGAAGCGTGTTAACAGCTCCGTGTTCATTTGATTTGGTTTAATTCTGTTTCCGTTTTCTCCTGGTCTCCCTGCAGGTAGACCATCTGCTTCAGGATCAGATCTTATCGTCAAACCGGATGAAAGTAGGTCAGGCTGAACCAAACCAGACCCAGACCGGACCAGACCGATCCCAACCACACCGGGCCCATCCTGAGGCCTGATCCAGTTTCCTATCCAGGTAAGAACAGCCCGGCTTTCAGAGGTGAACGTTTGGATCAGCCTGAATGATGAGCTGCAGAGTCGACTACGATAGCACGAAACACTTTAGTCCCACTTTAGTATGTTAGATGGAAATAAAGACTGGAACCATGGAATGATCTTCAGGTCTCTGTCCTGTCTGAGTGGAGACTAGAAGCTTCTCTGAGCGCTAATCAGCCTCGTTTGCTTCTACAGAGTATAATGTTCATTAACAGATGTAGATAGATGCTAGTTAGCTTCTACAGAGTTACACTGTTTATTAACAGATGAAGATGGATGCTAGTTAGCTTCTACAGAGTTACACTGTTTATTAGCAGATGAAGATGGATGCTAGTTAGCTTGTACAGAGTTACAGTGTTCATTACCAGATGAAGATAGATGCTAGTTAGCTTCTACAGAGTTACACTGTTTATTAACAGATGAAGATGGATGCTAGTTAGCTTCTACAGAGTTACACTGTTTATTAGCAGATGAAGATGGATGCTAGTTAGCTTCTACAGAGTTACACTGTTTATTAGCAGATGAAGATGGATGCTAGTTAGCTTCTACAGAGTTACACTGTTTATTAGCAGATGAAGATAGATGCTAGTTAGCTTCTACAGAGTATAGTGTTCATTAGCAGATGAAGATAGATGCTAGTTAGCTTCTACAGAGTATAGTGTTCATTAGCAGATGAAGATAGATGCTAGTTAGCTTCTACAGAGTATAGTGTTCATTAGCAGATGAAGATAGATGCTAGTTAGCTTCTACAGAGTATAGTGTTCATTAGCAGATGAAGATAGATGCTAGTTAGCTTCTACAGAGTTATACTGTTTATTAGCAGATGAAGATAGATGCTAGTTAGCTTCTACAGAGTTACACTGTTTATTAGCAGATGAAGATGGATGCTAGTTAGCTTCTACAGAGTTACACTGTTTATTAGCAGATGAAGATAGATGCTAGTTAGCTTCTACAGAGTTACACTGTTTATTAGCAGATGAAGATGGATGCTAGTTAGCTTCTACAGAGTATAGTGTTCATTAGCAGATGAAGATAGATGCTAGTTAGCTTCTACAGAGTATAGTGTTCATTAGCAGATGAAGATAGATGCTAGTTAGCTTCTACAGAGTATAGTGTTCATTAGCAGATGAAGATAGATGCTAGTTAGCTTCTACAGAGTATAGTGTTCATTAGCAGATGAAGATAGATGCTAGTTAGCTTCTACAGAGTATAGTGTTCATTAGCAGATGAAGATAGATGCTAGTTAGCTTCTACAGAGTATAGTGTTCATTAGCAGATGAAGATAGATGCTAGTTAGCTTCTACAGAGTATAGTGTTCATTAGCAGATGAAGATAGATGCTAGTTAGCTTCTACAGAGTTACACTGTTTATTAACAGATGAAGATAGATGCTAGTTAGCTTCTACAGAGTTACACTGTTTATTAGCAGATGAAGATAGATGCTAGTTAGCTTCTACAGAGTTACACTGTTTATTAACAGATGAAGATAGATGCTAGTTAGCTTCTACAGAGTTACAGTGTTCATTAGCAGATGAAGATAGATGCTAGTTAGCTATAGCGTGGTATTTTAAAGACAGATCTGAGGAGAGAGGAGTCGTCTGGTGGAGGAAATCCATTCAAATAGATCGATTAACGCAGCAGTAGAGATGCAAAATTAAACAAAGCTTAACCACTATCATGATTTTAGCCTCCTAGCGTTGTATAAACCAAATCGGCTGCGATGTTTACACGTAGAAATATGCTCTGCTCCAAAAAACACCCATCGCTCCGTTTCATTTTAGACATATCTGATGTTCAAACACCATTTTCCTTCTTTTTCAAGTAATTTTTGCTCAACCTGAGAGCATCTAGCGGTGTCTACAGCAGCCTGCACTGTGAGGCGTTTAAGGACCATCAGTAAATCCTGCTGTTAAGTTTCCTGCCAGTGCTACCAATGTGAAACATGTTTGGTTGGTCTGTTTGACCTTTATTTAGTCATTTTTGGCTTTAGTCCATCCAGATCTACTTCATTTAGTTCTAGGTGTTACCTCAATGGTTTCTATCATCTCTGGAAGTTCATAAAAGTTGGTCCACAACTTAATGTGGGTGTAAATGAATAAATGTCCTAAGCCTCCTATGTGTGTCATCATGTAAGTGATATGATTCGACCTACATGTGTGTGAGGAACACCAGCTGTGTTTCTATACATGTGAGACAATGGCAGCTTCCTGTTTTTGTGCCGCCACGCTGACCTACATGGAGGGATGTTTTGCCGTTTGTGTCCCAGCAACTGTAGCTGTGTTTTCTCTGTGTTTTGGATTTTTTCACACAGCGTCAGAATCACTCTCGTTGTTTTGGTTTGTTTTGTTTTTTTTCACAGTTGAGGGCTCCAGAGTGGATGGAAGGAGATGATTTTAACACTGAGGCTGTGATGAACATCTGTGGTGAGTAAAGTTCTGCTCAGACACTCCTCATTCTACTTTTCTTTCTCTAAAAGTACGATGTAAGATGATAAACATCCCATTTGTGGATCTGTAACTGCACAAGCCATCAAATTAAAAAAGAGCCTGTAATAGCTAAAATAAAATCCAGTCTTTGGTCCAAATTTCACCAACTTCAGATCCTCTAGCATCAGTAGAAATATGTGGCAAATATGACCAGAAGAAGTTCCACTTTTTACATATTTAGACCTGAATCTTCTTAAAATGACTCCGAATTGCCCAAAATGTCTCATAATTTTCTGAAATAAGTTGAAATATGTCTAGAATGACTTCAAATTCTATAAAAAAAATACCCAAGATATCAAAAATTTGTCCAAAATGACCCAAAACTGTTAAAAAATTACATAAAATTTGTCCAAAATAATTTAAATTTCATCAAAAATGAGTTAAATCTTGAAAAATGATCAAAATGTATCTAAAATTGACTTAAAATTGTCCAAAATGACCGACAACGATCCCCCAATAACTCTGAAATCTCTGAGTCTTGTTCAGAAATGAGTAAAACTGTGAAAATTAAAAATATTAAATAATTACTGGAACTCAGTAAAACTAAAGGAACTGTCCTAAACAACACCTGCAGTGAGGAAACACCGGATGAGAGAAAACGAAATACAATAAGCCTGATGCACAAAATGTAATAAAATATTTATCAATACATATAAATAATGTAGATATTAAATAGGAATTCATAGGAACACAATAAGAAAATAATTAAAAACATAAATAATAAACTGTTCGCTGAACACAAGCATGAATGAATTTTAAAACCTGTGTAGCTCATTTTTTGATTAAAATAAAAATATTTAAAAAATGTAAAATATTAAATATATATATATATATATATAGTCAGGTGAAGGGTAAAACAGAAGCAAATGTTCCTATAAATGGAATAAGAAAATCATTTTAAATATGTGACTAGAGAAGGCAATAATTAAAATTAGTAAATAAATAAATATGAGCCATCATTTTATATTGTTTGAAAAGAAAAGAGGGAACACGAGATGGGAAAAATAAATAAATTAGTTATTAAAATAGAGAGATGAAGGGTTAGTAGAGGTCAAATTCATAAAAACTAAATTAATAAAATAAATGACTACACAAAAGTAATCAGTTTGCATTATTTGAAGATAAGTATGAAGAATCACCAGATGAGATAAAATAAGACTAAATAATTAATAATTATAATCACTAATTATCTAATTAAATTATTTGTTGTTCAAATACAGAAAAATAAAATAAAATAAAAACACAGAATGGACTAAAATATGTAAATAAGT